>NW_020897992.1:265007-272535 GCF_003984885.1 Neopelma chrysocephalum | reverse complement strand
CCCAAAGCTACTGCAGGGACCCCAAAGGTGCTGCAGGGACCCCAAAGCTACTGCAGAGCCCCAGGGGGTCCGTGACCCCTCCCTCCCCTGGCAGTGTGGGCATGGATCCAGTCTGTGCCCAGGAGCCTCCCAAGGGCACAGCACTGAAACACTGGGCACGGGAGGCCTTCAAAAGGACATTTTCCCACTGAAAAATGTGATCACGTCTGAGCCTGGAATTCTGTACAAGCCTGATCTCTACACAAGGAACACGTGTCCCTGATTTATCTACACAGGCCCGGAGTTCTCGAGGCTACAGTTTTTAATCAGCACTATTTGCATTACATAACGCCTTTTATTTCAGTCTGCATTTTGGTTTAATTAGTTCTTTGTTAAATACATCAATGGCGACTCTTCCCTGCCAAATAATTCCAGATTAATTGCATTTGTTAGATCTTCTTCTTTTTCTTGTTTCTCATTTTCCCTGTGTTCCAAGGAGGCAGTGCATTTGGAAATTAATGTTATTTTCAAATCATTACATTGTACAAACTCCTGGGCATATTCCAAATAATAAACCTGAATATTCCCAGCTCTGGGTGTTCCTCAGCAGCCCGGGAGGATGGGGGTGTGGCCATGCTGTCCACCGGGATGTAGCTGGTGGGTGATCTGATTCCTGCTGTGTGGAAATATGCACCCAGGTGGTGGATTTCAGGGAAGGGTTATCTCCCAGGGCACGGTGCAGGAAAGCCCTGCTCCTCTGTGCCTGAGCAGCACACAAGCACAGAATTCATGGGAGAGTCCCCTGACAGATCCTCGGTGACATTCCAGGGGTGATCCGGGCTTTGTCCTTCACTGTTTAAAAGCTTCTCCCGGTGTCCCGCAGTGCCGGGAACAGGCAAACTGGACAGGAGCTTTCCTGCCTAGAGGATGGAGTCTTTGCTCCTCTGGGAGCAGGTTTCTCCATTTTTTCCGAGGCTGCAGTATATATTTTAAGGATTCACATGTGTTTTGTGCTGACTGACTGGGTAACAGCTCCTGGGAAATGCTGCTCTTCCTCTCCCCTTCACAGAGGGCAAATTCCGCTTGCTGTTGTTCCCAGGAAAGCTCTCCTTGCCTCACGCCGTGGCTTTGCTGCCTGCCCTGGGTGACAAGGCTGCTGGGACAGACTGGGCACGTCCTGTGCCCCTCAGGGCTGGGTTTGAATTGGATGAACCCTGTGGACATTCCCAGCTCAGTCCCTGCTCCTCATGTCCCTGGTGCTCCCGGGGCTGGGTTTGAATTGGATGAACCCTGTGGACATTCCCAGCTCGGTCCCTGCTCCTCATGTCCCTGGTGCTCCCAGGGACCCAGCCATGACCTGCTCGTGCCTGGGACTGTTCCAGCCTCAGGAGAGATTTTAAGGGGAAAAAAGCCATGTAAACAGACAAACCACAGCAGCCAAAGCATCTGGAAATCCAACTGCTCTCCCAAAGTGCAGATCTCAGCACTGCTCCCCTCATGCCTTGGGATATGGGGGGTCCTCCAGACCCCCCAGCCGGACTGTGCCGGGCACAGAGCAGCTCGTGGCCTGGGGGTGACCTCCCTTCGCTTGGCAGGGGGGTATTTAGTGATCCCAGGGGACACCGTGGCACAGACTGGCTTTCCCAGATCTCCGGGTACTGCGGAGTGGCGGCGGATGGGAAGCAGGACACAGAACCATGGGATGTAACTTTGCTGGGACATCCATTGGACCTGACAAACTCAGTGTGATACAAACCAAACCCTGTGACCCACTGCGCCAGGCTTTGCTGGTTTGCACAGCCTGTGTTTTCACACTCCCACCTTTCCCATTTTGTTGCTTTGATCCTGCAAGGTGACATTCCCTGGGAAGGGCAGCCAAATGGATCTGCTGGTGGGACACAGACCTGCCATGTCTGCCCGCACAGGGCACAGTGCCCACGGCCATCCTGTGGCCTGGTGTTTGCTCCCTGCCCACAGGAAGGAGTGGGGATCCCAGCACAGAGCCCTGGGACGGGGGCACTGCTGCCCCCACTCCAGCAGCTCCCAGTGCTGGGCTCTCAGAGCTCCTTCTGCACAACCAGCACCCTCAGGGGGTCTGGGAGCACCCACAGGAACCCTCCCTCAGGTTCTAGCCCAGGGGACACTGATGCTGTGCTCCAGGGAAATACATCTGCAGACCCATCACCCTGTCTGTCCCCAATTTTGGCCACGGGTACCCCCGAGCAGAGCTGGTTCCTGGCCATGGGTGATACACTTTGGTGTGTGAGAACATCAAGGAGGGAATCAATGGCAAACCTTTTTTTGCTTTTCAAGATGTATTACTGTCAGTGGCAGCCCTATTCCATTTTCACATCAGGAACAGGAAATTCATTATTAATCTTGCTGCTGGAATGATCCACATTGCTATCCTTGTCTCTGTGCTCCTTATCTCATTTTTCTTGGTTTCTCCTTCTATCCCTCTTCTGTGCAGCCCCAAATGATTTCACGTCCAGGCACCACTCGCTGTTTAGTCTCATGAAGGGAAATGTTAAACAGCTTTCTTTTATTTATGCTCAGCTCTCCTCTCACACGTGCAGCAACCTCACAGACTCGGGTGCTCACACTGCTCCTTACGGGAATATTTCATGAGGGCACGGCTGTGGTGGCTGCCCCTGGACCCCTGGAAGTGCCCAAGGCCAGGTTGGATGAGGCTTGGAGCAACCTGGGATAATGGAAAGTGTCCCTGCCCATGGTGGGGGGTGGAACAAGATGAGCTTTAATGTCCCTTCCAACCCAAACCATCCCAAAGCACAGTGGCCAGGAGAGCCCAGTGTGACCCACCCCCTCAGACAGTGGCCACGTGCCAGCCTGTGCCCAGGGCACTGGCACAAACAGAGGGAGTGGCCTGGCCAGGGGGGCCTGAGGGACAGTGTTGGAGCACCAATACACACCAGACCTTCCAAACTGGGGGTCCTGGTTGGTAACCACAACTCCACCTGATGGTCCAGGACCTTCAGCAGAAACCACCAAAACATTGCTCTGCAGCTGGGCTTCTCCTCCAGAACTTCCCACAGGGAGGGAATCCTGTGGGACTGATGGACTGACTCGCACTGAAGTACCCCAGAAATATCTCCCACAAACAGGAAAACTTCAGTGTGATGTAGCTGTGCCCTTGGGCAGCAAGTGCTACCTCGGGGGGGTCTGCGAGAGCCCTGAGACAAGGGAAGACTGTAACACTGAAAAAAAAAGCAAAAAACAGAGATGAAATGTGACACTCTGCAGTACCAGAAGGTGTTGCCAGTGATTCCCAGAGTTACCCATTAGTACAACATTATTTCTCTAAAGAACAGCCACTGTGACAAACTCACCTGCGGGTTCTGGAGCAAGAAGGCAGAATTGTGTGTCTCCATTATCCTCACATTATGTGCCTCCATTATCCTCACACTGTGTCAATGTGTGAGGGTAAAGGGCAGGGATTGTAAAGTTGAGCAGATGATGGGAATGCTGCCCTTTGCTGCACTACCTCCACGTGCAGGGATGTCACAGTGCCGGGGAAAGGGCAGAACAGCAGCTGAGGGGGAGACACAGAAATGAAATGCAAGAGCTGCCCTGCCAGGCTGCAGGATCCATCTTCCAGGGTAATGATTCATAAGGGACCCGTGAAGGTCAAGGACTCTCTCAAGTGTCTCCTGTCTGCTTGAATCCCGAAGGAAGCAGAGGGAAAGGTAACTGGGAAGGTTACATTTGTGGTAGGATAACCTGCTCTGTTGGGAACCCAGTCCCAACAGAGTCTGGGGCTGTGGAACCCCTGCAGGGCCCAGAGCTGGTGAGAACACCCCACACCCTGTGCCATCTGCTGTGGTACAGGCTGGACAGGGCAAATGGGGTGGGAGGGATTGGATGTGCCTCTGTGGCCTCTGTGGGCTGGTGCACAGGAACCCCCTCTGTGCCCAGGCAGGGTGGGAGGTCAGGGTGTCTTGGCCACCCCCAGTGCCAGGGAGGGTCACAGGGCAGGAGAATGCAGGAACATTTCTGTGCCGTCTCTTTTCTGGGTCACAACCCCCATGATGAGAGCAGAGAGGGTGCCAGGGTGAGCCCTACAGGGGGGCTCCTTGCTGACAGAGGATCCCACCTGGACACAATCCTGTGCCACGTACTCCGGGATGACCCTGCTCGAGCAGGGAGGCTGGACCAGGTGACACACTCTGGGCCCTTCTAGCCTGTCCCATTCTGTGCTTCTGTGATCCTGCCAGGCTGGCAGAGCCTCTGCAAGGACACGGGAATGCACAGCACCTCCATCGACCATGGGAAATGGTGAGGGAGAGCAGGACATCCTGTGTTAAACCTGGAAGCACCCAGGAAGGGCAGCCCCCTGTCCAGGGTGACCCTGAGCCTCCTTTGCTGCCAGCCCAATCCTTCCCAGTCACACGTCTGCAATCAAAGGCTAATTCCCCATGTGAAGCTGAAGGAGAACATGTGATGGCTCTTCTGTGCAGAGGACATGGGATCCGAGTGCTGACGAGCCCGAGGGGTTTGCAATTGCCGTGGTTTAAGGCTCCAGAAACAGATAATGTTACACCAAGGTCAAGTGTTTTGGATTACCACTTCTGCACTTCCCAGCTCAAACAATCTTCCAGCAAGGTGAAACTTCAACTGACTTTGTTACAGCAATTGTTCCCGAGTAAATCCTGTTTCCTGATTTTCTAGGCAGGCAGAAATAGAAATAATTGGAAATAATTGCCGAGTAATCTTTTTCCTACGTGGTGATTTTCTCATCCTCCGGGGTCTGAAATTGGCTGCGGAAGAGACTTGGAGTCTTTGAGCCTCCACTTGTGGGATTGGGCTGTGTTTACATGGTACTGAATTCCTGGGAATAATTCCTGAGGGTATCAACCAAACGAGTCCTGCTCCAGGAACAAAGGAGGATTCCTCCCGTGCTCAGGCACCAGGACAGAACGACCTAAGCACTTACATTTCAAGGCACAAATGGTCTGGAACTTGCTGACCAGCAAATTATTGCAGTAGCACTTCCAGAACCTGCTTCAGCATTTTGTTCCCTGCTTTCCTAAAAAGGTGAATCATGGTAGGGGCTTTAGTAGCCCAGAAAAAAAAAAGCAAACAGATGAACAAATAACAACCCAACATGGGGTAGCAATTAAGTGAAGCACAGGTGAGGATATACAGAAACAAGGAATTTAGGCCTCAACCTCATAATGACCACAACCAATGACCCAAGTGCTGGAGAATGTTCAAAATAATGGGAGGAGAAAAATGCACATGATATTAAAGCAAATAGTTTGGCATGGAGGAATGGATGGTGCCCCTGAGCCTGCCTGGGAGGGACTGTGGTTCTACACACAGACTCTGAGAAAGCCCAGCTTTGCTGCTGGCTGGCAGCTGGGGGGAGGTTGGATTCCAGTAGCTGCTTCCAGAATTTTTCTAGACCAAACATTTATAATTCCTTGAAGCTCTCCGGGATGGTGACTTGGTACCCGAATGGCTCCTCACCTGTTTGTTTTCCTGAAGAGGAAATACAACAGCATTAGGGGAATTAAATCACTGGCTGCTGTGTAATCTCCAAACATAATTGTGACCTGACCAGCTGCATGTCACAGCCTGAGATATCATCAATATGGATCCAAATGGAGTTTTCATCCCACAAGAAATCCCTGCAGTCAGTCACTGCCCTTCCCTGCCCTGTGACAGCTCTGATGGGATGCACTTCCTCCTCCCTGGAGATCCCTGCAGGAACTGCTCTGCTGCTGAATTACTCCATGCCTGGGAACAGTGCTGGCACATGTCCCTGGTAACTGACTGTGACATGTAGGCACGAGAGCCTACTAAACACACAAACTAACCTTAAAAGGTGTGTTTGCATGGGGAGGGTGTAAAAAGGAGGGAAAACAATGAAAAGGCATTTGCTGAACACAGGCCTCTGCCACTTATTTCCCATCTGTCCAGCCAACCTCGTCCTATTAGGAATGATTAATGTTTGAGGGACAGGGAAAATACAATAGCCATAATAAACAGGCAGTGCTAATAATTACCACTTAGTTTAGTGTTGTAGTGAAGTACTGGCACAGCACAGTGCTGAGTGTGAACACTCAGCCCCAGTCACGGTGCTGAGCAGGGGCTTCACAGTCCCCTGCCCACTGACACAGCAGCCCACTGGGTGCCACCAGGGAGTCAAGGACAGGGCATTCTCTGGGAAAGAGGTAGATTTAGTGCCTCATAATGAAATATTTATATTTTCCTAATCATTCTGTCAGATTCCTTTAGCAGGAGGGTTCGTAGAGGAGCAGAAACTGTTCCTGTAAGCCAAGAGGGATGGGGTCGTTCCCAGCATGCTGTGAGGGACATCAAGGGAGCTGGGAGGAACAAAGTGACTCCTGAAACAGGGCACTATAAAACTCAAACAACAAGTACAGAAGACACAAACCTTGGCCATGAGCTCTGATGACACGTCTGGTATTAAAAATTAAAAATCTCTTTCCCTCACTCTTCCCATTGTGCCAATGACACCACTGTCCATCTTCAGTAGGTGGTGGCACCCGCGTTCCTAAATTAAAGGTCCCAAAAAGCCTTCTTATCCAGATGAGGTTAATTGTTGTGATTTGCCCTTATGTCTCCAAGGAAGGCTATTTCCCTTTAAAGCAATTTAAAAAAAATAAAAGCATAGGAAACAGACCCAAAGCAGCCCCTGGCCTCTGCTCAGTTCCCACACAAACCCACCCCCAGGTGAAGACCGGGGAGGGGGGGTCCAGCCCTGCCTTGGCCATGGAACCAGGAGTCCCCTTGCTGCAGTGTTTCCCATTTTCCCACTTTCCTTCTATCTTTTCTCCTTTCCAAAGGGCAGAAAGAAAATAAAACGTCCCTTCACGCTTTCCCAGTGCATTCAGCCTCATTTCTTGCCCAGTCCTCGTGCAGTAGCCTGGCTTTCCACTCCTGGCAGTGGTGTTTGGGAGTCTGAGATCAGCTGGCACAGAATGACAATGGCTTGAGTGAATCAATATTGAACATCCCCAAAGGAGCTGAACGAGATCTCGAGTGAGATGGACACGTCTCCTGTGAGAGGCACTCTGCACAGGATCCAGTGAAAGTATTTCTCTGTTTTCTTTAAAATGCTTCCAAGGGAAATGCTGGAAACTGTCACCTCACCCTGAACCCGAGGAGGGAAACTTCACTGCTGAGAAATAAAGAAGCACAACAGTTAAATATGGTTCCTGTTCAGCCGAGGGAACATCCTCACTGACACTTAAAAGAGAGAGATGGAAGCTCATTAAATGATCTGCAGAGAGCAGCTCCTTAACTAAAGCTGGGGACAATCAAAGCAGGCTGAGCAGTGGCTCCGGCGGGGGCTCACGGGAGCGGAACAAAGGCCCGCTGACCTGGAACACCACACAAAACAAATGAAACTCATATTTCCACGGCCCCAGAAGCCACTTAAGAACAGTTGTTTTACAGCGTTTCGGTGGCTTCAGTGAGCCCTGCAGAGATCCCACCTGAACTGTGCACTCCAGAGCATCCCGGGGTGATGCTGCCCGGCCCTGCCCTCGGAGAGGGGACACAC
>NW_020897992.1:254954-264997 GCF_003984885.1 Neopelma chrysocephalum | reverse complement strand
TGGGACACACTGGGACACCTGGGGATGGGACACACTGGGACACCCAGAGAGGGGACACACTGGGACACCTGGGGATGGGACACCTGGAGATGGGACACACTGGGACACCCGGAGATGGGACACACTGGGACACCCGTGGCCATGGTGACATGGCAAAGGGGTGGGTCTGGGGGGCACAGGGCCCTGTCCTCCTGCCCCTCCTGCTCATGATCCCCGCGGGCTGGGCTGGTTACACGGACCTTCCCCCTCCAAAACGAGGGAATAATGATCCCTGGGCCACGGCTGGCTGGAGAATTGCCTGTTGCCCTCTCCCCTCATAGAAATCACAGGATCACGGAATGGTTAAGTTGGAAAAGCCCTCTGAGATCACTGAGTCCATCCATTCCCCCAGCACTGCCAAGGCCACCACTGACCCATGTCTCCAGGTGCCACATCCTCAGGGCTTTGAAATCCCTCCAGGGAGGGGGACTCACCCCTGCCCTGGGCAGCTGTGCCAGGGCTGGACAACCTTTCCAGGAAGGAATTGTTCCCACTATCCAACCTGAGCCTCCCCTGGCACAGCCTGAGGCCGTTCCCTCTCCTCCTGTCCCTTGTTCCCTGGGAGCAGAGCCCGACCCCCCCCGGCTCCTCCCTCCTGTCAGGGGGTTGCAGAGCCAGAAGGTCCCCCCTGAGCCTCCTTTGCTCCAGGCTGAGCCCCCCCAGCTCCCTCAGCCCCTCCTGCTGCTCCAGCCCCTCCCCAGCTCCGTTCCCTTCCCTGCACATGCTCCAACCCCTCACTCTTTCCTGTTGTGAGGGGCCCAGAAGTGACCCCAGGACTGGTGGTGCTGGCAGGGCTGTGCAGAGGGGGCCCTTCTCCCCCGGTGCCCCCCACCCCAAGCTCTTCTGGCATTGTTGGTCTCACCACAGCAAAGCCCCCCAGATCCCTGAATTTAAAACGAGTGTCTCTCTCTCTTCATAACAGATTTCAAAGACAAGTCGGTCTGTGCAACGTCTGAAAAATACTGATCAGCCAGAATATCCTTGTACACCTGAGAAGAAAACATAATGAAGTTACAGATGATATCACACAGCTGGGACGACCTCTAAGGGACAGGCCATCTATTCCATCTACAGTGAACTTTAAGGAATATTTTAGGCTGTTCAACATTTCAGCTGTGATTTTTCCCCTAAAAGAGAAAAAGCAAAAGCCCAGCTTTTCCTGCCACTGTTCTGTCTTAAATTCTGAGGACGATCGACTGTGCTATTTCAGACATACTCAAATATACAATAATCCCATCATTCATAGCAAGCAGTCCTTGCCTAAAAGGGAAGGATATTAATCCTTGGTGCTGTATTTAAATTGCAGGCATTAACTCAGGAGAGGGCCCCCTGTGCAGGGAACTACAGCCATATATCTCACTTTCTGCAGCCACGTCTCCTTGGAGGCCGGGCTGGCACCTCTGCCCTCCTCAGCTCTCCAGGGAATGTGATGGTCTCAGCACTTCTGACACTGCTCTAGCTCCTTCATCCCAAACTATCCACTGCCTCAGCAAATTGGGTAATGGGTGTCATTCTCCATTTCGTGTGGGATCAAGACGAGATGAGATCGAGTCTGAGTTATTGTCTCCAGAGTCTGCTCAGGACATGCTCAAAGAGACCAGCAGGGCATTTGCAGCCCACATTTTGTTATGTTCATGAACTGCAGCCTTTACTTTCCCAACCTATCAATCTTTCATCTCTCTCAAGTGCTAAATTAATCCTATTTAAGAATGTCAATTAAACCGGTCAATTTTTTGATGGTATTAGAAAGCACTTGATATCTTTGCTGCCCTTTAATTTATGAAACAGGAGAGAATAATCCTGCAAAAATAAAGCCCCTCCAGCAATAAGCTTGGCTGTAAAATATTCATTTTTAATGACATTACGTTGAAACAAAATCTTTTTTCTCTTTTTGTAAACAAAACGAAGATTATATTATGAAAGGAGGTATTAATGCAAAAATGAACCTACAAAGGCAAAGGCAATGGGGACTGTGCTACTTAGCAGTTTTTAAGGAGTCAACCTTGGCCAAAATTTCAGAAAACACCTTAGCAGAAACTTATTTTCTTAATTAGGCAACAAGATTTTGTCGTCTTTTTCCTCTGTCAGTATTTTAAGGAAGGAAATGAACAGATTTAGTGTCTCTTCTGCTGATGTGAATTGGAAGAGCCCCAGTTAAGCCAATGAGTTCTGTCCCAGCCGACATCAGTGGTGGGATGCAAACAGCTGGGTCCTCACTGCCACCAGGGAGGGGACCCCCAGGGTGTCCCCACTGATCCCCAGAGCTTCTGCAGCACTCAGGGACACCCCTGGCTCCTGCCAAGGCTCACCCATGGCTCACCCAAGAGCTCCCAAGGCACCCGAGGGCCACAGTCCCACTGTCCACTCTCCTTTGGGATCCCTCCCCACCCCCTGGAGCTGCCCCAGGTGCTACGGCCCCGTGGGGACACAGGGGACAGCACAGGCTCCACAAGTGGAGAGGGAGAAGGGGGGAGCAGCAGATGTCACATCTCCTCACACCCAGCCCGGTGCAGCTCCCTCTGAGCTTTGCCCACGGGAGCTGACCAAGCTCTGGGATGTCCTTCCCAACCCCTGGAATCCAGGACCCTCCCACAGCTGACACCAGCTCTTCCTTTATCGTCCTTGGGGCACCCTCAGACCTGAAATTTGGGATTTTACGTCTTCACCCAAGAAGCCCTGGCTGTTTCAGACCAGGCTGACCACTGAGGTTCTCCTGCATTCAAAGACCATCCCCGGGGGCTCAGCCAGGGTCGGTTCCAGCAGGGGGGTCCAGCCTGTGCCCCTCAGGACCTGTGTCCCTCCCCAGCACTTCCCCCGAGCCCCGGGCAGTGAGGAGGGGGGACCCCAAACCTTGTCCCCAGCCCGGCCCCGGGGGTGAAAGGCGCCAGTGCTGTGCCAGCCCCGGCCGGGCAGAGCCTCGGAGGGAGCGGCTTTGGCGGCAGGCAATGAAGGGACAAAGGATTCGGGCGGAGATGGAGATGGAGCAGCGGGAGCCGCGGGACGGACGGGAACGCAGCTCGGTTTTCCAGGGATGTGTCCCAGAGGGGGGTTGAGGGCTGCGTCCTGGGGCTACCCCGGCCCCGGGGACCTGCTCTGCCCGGGACTGATCCCAGCAACCCTCTCCAAATGTGTGCTGAACCAAACCTCCTCAGAGAGCAGCACAGGGGCCACCGGGCTCGCCGCTCCTGCCTGTTCCCAGACAGCTCCGAGGGGCTGAGTCCCGGGGCTAAATGAGCCCGCAGGCACCTCAATCTCTTTGCTGTGCTTATATATCCACCGATAACATCAATGAAGCCGTTGCTGGGTGTGTTTGATGTGAAACTCTGTGAGGTCAACAGGAAAGGGTCTCTCTGCATCAATGCCTGGGAGCACCACTACTCACAGCAGCTTCCCGAGGGCAGCGCTGAGGGAACTGTTCCCCGTGTGCCAGGGACTCATACCCAAGTAATAGATCCTGCTGTGGCTTTCATCCTTTCTCTTTTCCTTCTGAAATGCCCCCATACCAAGTATCTATAACAGACAGGGATTTGTCTCCAGTGATCTCCGTGGGTAAGAGATTTTAAAAATACATCAGGCTTAACATCAATAGCAGAGTGAGAGAGTCACATTAATAAATCCATGGGCACTAAACCAAGGATTATTTTTATCTGGCTGAAATACTGATTTTTATTTTAAAACGTTCTTCAACAGCAAAACCAAAGAATGATGTCACCACTAATCAGGGTCCAACAAGAACAGAAAGCAGAGAAACCAGAGGATGCAAGGTATGGGAACAAATGCAGTGAGAGAACCCAGATGTTAAACGGCTCATTCTGAAGAGCAGCAACTGGAACTAAAATCTGGATTCTAGTCAGAGATTTTTGTGCAACTGCCCTGATTTTTGTAAATCCTCATGCTCTGCAGAGCAGCAGGTCAAGAGCCCTTCTCCCCACGAGCCTGCTTTTCCTGTGGCACCGGCAGTGCCAGACTTGGGCCGAGCCCAGCAGCCCCAGGGGTAAAAGCCTGACCCGGAGCAGTCTGGGCTCACTCCAGAATCAGCCTGGGCTGGAGTGGAGGGCTGGGCCAGAGACCCTGAGGGGCTCTTCTGGCCTTAATTACTGCTCATATTTGGTTGTTTGGGGTTTTTTTTATTTTTTTCAATTCATAGAAGACACTCGGGAAACAAAAAGCATCATGGAGAATGAGAACAGTTCAGTACATTATTACAAAATAGACTAGACTAGACTAGAATATTTCAGTTGGGAAGGACCAACAGAGATCCTCTGGTCCAACTGCATGGCCCCTGCAGGGCTGACCAAAGGTTAAAGCATGCTCTAAAGGGCATTGTTCAATATTGTTGATATTTCCTTCTGGTGTGAGCCAGGTGCCAGCTCAGTTTGCCAGCACTACCCCCTTCCCCAGAGCCCTCCCTGAGCCCAAGGGAGGAGCACTGGGGCTGGTCCCAAGGACCCTGTGCCCCTGTACACCCAGACACGTGTGGGGTTTGTACAGACTGAACAACTGGGGGGTTGTGCACAGGTTGAACACACTGAGCGTTCTGAGTCTCTCAAAATGCTTTGCTTTTGTTTTATTTTAAGGTATCAGACTTCAGTTTTTCCCTGAATTCACACCTATTTCTGTGCAGTCAGACTTCTCTTCGGCTGGATGCCTTTGGGTGAGCCTCCTTCAGAGGCACAACCAGGATTCAGGGGTTTTCTTTGTTTCAGCAGAGAAACAATGAGCACGGGGCAGCGCCAGAGAGTTGCCCGAGGCCACCCCTGGCTGAGACTGGCTTTGCACAGGCAGCCTGGGCTGCCCTGTGCCTCTGTTTGCACCACTGTCCAACACCTGCCTGGGCACACTCAGCTGTTTCTTTTCCTCTCTGTATTCTTTTAAGATCTCATTTACTAACAAGCCAGACTTTGCAGAGTTGAAGTATCACAGGACATCTCTGGGCAGGGAGAGCTGCCCCCTGCACGGTGCCCACGATGGCTGAGCCAGAGCTGGGGTGGAACAGGATCCCACAGGAGAACTAAACTTCTCCAGCAGCAGCTTTGCCAAGCAGGAAGAAAATTGTGAAAAGAGCTTATGAACTGAGAACACACCTGCATTCAACACAGTGTCTCTTTTCAACACAAAATACCTCCCTGGCTCCGAGATCCCTTTTCTGATTAAAGTTTTTGAAACTGGCACACTCCTGTAATACATTTTGATGAAATCCCATTCTCCAGTGAAATTGTTATACTGGATAACTTCCAGGCAACAGTAGCACAAAGACTGTTAATCAGGATCAAGAGAATATAGAGTGCCTGCAAACCCAGCATTAAGCCACCTATGACAGGCAGTCCCAAATTCATGGCTCACACAGAACAAACTTATTTTTGAGAGCAGAATTACAAAGATATAAAAACAGGAAAAAAAGTCTTGAGAGCCAGAACATAAGTGATTACCTTCATATTGCTCCATTCTCCAGCTGACAGCAGGTAGCTGAGGCTTTTATTCACAAAGCACAGCCTGAAATCCATCCTGCCCGGGGTTAATAAAGGACCAGCCCAGCAGTTTGGACTGGGCATCAGGCTCAGGGTGTACAACCAGGCTGAAATGGGGTGGGATAACCTGGCAGTGATGGGAGCAGGGCTGTTTAAAATCCTAATTACTGCAGGCAGAGCTGGAGTTCATTCCCAGGGTGTCATTAGGCTGGGCTCAGTGGTGTGCCTGCCCCTCTCCTGTTGGAGCACTGCTTCCCAAACCACTCCTGTGTTTGGGTTAAGGTTAAAACTGGGGAGAGAAAGCTCAGATTCCCATAGTGGAAGATGGGTTGTGAGGCAAGGAAGCACTAGATCATGAGTTGTGAAGGCCTGCAGGGAGTTAAAGGGCTTTATTGGCAACCTAGAGAAAATATATTTGGGGCTGAATTACCAGCTTTCTTCCGTGAGCTGGACTTTTATTTTTTGCTATTCTGAGTATCTTCAAGGGCAGGAACATGCATCCATGAGGCTCCCGAGGTGCTGCAAAAACATGAATTCAGAAAAACAGAGAATAGATGCAAAACACTCGGGGAGAAGCCACCAAACTTTCCAATTATCTCCTCTACAGATGATCGTTAACGGGCTGATAAATGGATCCCTGTGACTTTGACAGAGCTGATGAATGACTTGTGCCAGCAAACACGAAGATTGATGCTCTGCTCAGCCTCAAACCAAACACACAAGGCTGGTGTTAATTCACGGGCAGGGCCCACAACCTGGAGTCCATCAGCAGCTGTAATTAAACACGTTGCCTCATGAATTTTGCAAATATGGCACAAAGTTGTTAATGGAGTGCCTTAAATTCTGTTAACATTCATTTAATCTCTTTGGTTTCTCTTTAAACACTCATTTAAAATTCCAATCACCGCGACAAGATTTTAATAAGACACAATGTTAATGAAATATGTGAAGGGGCTGTTGAAAGAAAGAATGCTTAAAATAAATGCAAGAATGAAAAAGGAAGCAGGCTAAGCTGAACTGGCATGGAAATCCAGCCAGGGAGCTATTTAAAGGCTAAGGAAAAGTGGGGATGTGTTCTAGGATGGCATGATTTTAAAAGTCTTTTTTGTACTAAATGCTCGTTATTGGGACTAATTAGGGGATTAAGCTTTGAAATCATTCCAGCTCTATCATTTGTAGTTTTGCTTTCTACCTTGCTGTTCCACAGTTCCTGAAATGGGAACAATTTGGGTGGGGATGACTCAGTGTGTCCTGCAGAAATGTGAAGGATGCACTTGCACCTCACAGCACTCCCCTTGAATATTTGTGCCATGAACTTTCATTCATGTTTTATTACTTTTTTAATTCTATTGACTCTTTTTCAGGATGAATATGAAAAAAAAATTGAAATATTGGAGTGATTTGCAGAATAAAAATTTTTGATTTTCCTCTTTTTAATATAGTTTTAGATAAATATCAGCAACAGCATTGGAGGACCAATGGCAACAACACAGTGACTTGAAGTGTTCCAGGCCAGGTTGGATGGGGCTTGGAACAACCTGGTCCAGTGCAAGGTGTCCCTGACTGTGGCAGGGGGTGGAATGAGATGAACTTTAAGGTCCCTGCCCACCCAAATCATTCTGGGGTTCTGTGGCTATTTTGTGAACATTGCATGACTTTTTCCTCCATCCTGATATCTGCAGTTATTTGTTTGTTAGATCCCATTGCCTGCCTTCGGGCACACGTGGGGATGTGCTGAAGCTCAAAGATAAATCCTCCAGGCTGTGCCATGAAGGAAACATTTCTTTCTTTCTAAACAGGCAGTTTGAAATTCATAAAGTTGATCCCAGAATGTACCTCTGGGGCCTGGGCCCAACTCCTTTGCTGGGGAACATTTCTGAGACTCTCTCTGACTGCAGCAAGGCATAGATTGCCCAGAGCCATTTCCAGCAGCAGAAATGGGTCATTTCATGCCCAATTTCCAATATACACGAGTTCAATACATGCCATTAACGGGAGCTGAGCGGAAGGAATCAGCTGTGTTGTTAAAGCTGGCTGTGTGATGAGCTGAGCAGGTGTCACAACGTGTCACACAAGGCTGTGTGGACACTGTCCCTGTGCACACAGATACAGACATTCAAACTCTCTTTTCCCACGTGTTGGGTTTGGTACCTGCATTCCCAATACTGGGACAAGACAGTCCCATAAACCATTTGTCTGCAGCTGTTCCCGTTCACATTCAGAGCTCCATCATACCCTACCCTCACTATAACACACCCCAGCTCTCTCTGAGGGCAGCACCGTGCTCACAATCACTGATTCAACAGATCACAGCACTTCATGTGTGAGCAGTGGGCACATCCTGCGCCCCCCAGCCTGGATCCCAGTCATCCCACCCTGCCATGCTGGCTCAGCCTCAGGGCTGAGCTCAAGGCCCATGGCAGAGTACGTGCAGCTCAGCAGGGATCTCCTCAGCCCTTGTCTGCTCCAACCAGGAGCTGGTGCCAGCCTGGCACTTCTCCCATGGCAGCAAACATGCAAGTGCTGGATGAAAGGAAGGAGAGTCGAAGGAAAAGGGGAAATCATATTGCACATTGCATGTTTCCCTACTGGCAGTGGTTGGCACACCCTGGCAGCAGGAATGCCTCAGCTGGGATGAGCCAGCCGGGAGGACAGGGAAAGCCCGTCGAGGTCCTGGGATCACTTGTGTTCTTCTCTCGCGTTCCCTCCAGAGGAAAGGCGGGACCCAGGGAAATCAGGATGCCTCCCCCGTGCAGCCTGGCGGTGTCACCCGCAGGCAGGGCAGGACGGGACGCACCGGGTTTGGCTCCACAGCATCCAGGAGCTGTCCAACACCCCCAGCTCCGCAGTGCCATCCCTGCCGGTCCCCAATCCCGCCGGGGGCTCTCCCTGGCACCGCAGCTCCACGGCCCGACCCTGCCCAGGCTGCCCCAGCCCTCCCTGCTCCCCAGCCAGCAGCTGCCCACCCTGGAGCTCCGCCGGCCGGGGACAGGGGTGGGATCGGGCTCCGAGCGAGCAGCATCTCCCGGCTCTGACAGTGGGAATTGAGCGCACCGGGTCTGGAATTCACCGAGCAGAACACACCTGGGAACCCCACCCGTCGTGCCTGCTCTCCTGACAGCCTCTGGCAGCGCTGCCAGGGCCCGGACCTGCTGAGCTGGAAAGGATGAGCCCCTCTGGACCCTCCAGGTGGATGGCTCTCCCTGGGCACCACTGCCAGGGCCCCGAGAGGTGCCCACACCACAGACCCCAAGCACACAGAGGGAGATCAGTGGGTGTGGGTGGAAAGGGGGAGCAAGGGTGGGTTTGGGGCTTTAGAGCAGGGAGGGCAGCAGGGCAGTGCTGGCACAGCTGGTTCCCTCCAGCACTCCTCCCTCTCACCAGTGTCTTGGATTCCCAGCAGAGGGACCTGGGATGAGGGACAGACCCCTCCTCCTCTGTCTGAGGGACTGAGCCACAGAACCCTTTGGGTTGGAAAAGGCCTCCAGGATCATCGAGCCCAGCCTTCGACAGAGGGATTTTGTCTGCTCAGATGGTCCTTTGCTGCTGTTTGACTCTACAGCACGTGAGACACTGAACAGACAGTTCCTTTTAAAATAATAACTATTTTGAATAACAACCATCTTTGTGAAGGCACCAAGCTCACGTTTCCAGCTAAGCTGGTCCCTCTTGGCCTCCCAAGGGGACACATTCTGGCCACACACTGGGGATGCCGTGGGGTGGGGGGTCGTGTTAAGCACTGACTGGAACCAAATTAGGTGATGCAATCACAGACATTGCAGAGCAGGAATACCTGGGAATGCAGCTTTCCTGCCCAGGCACACCATTTATTAGCAAATGCTGCTCCCACATTTTGCTGTATCTACTATTCCAATCAGCCATATGGGAGGAAATCTGTAAATTATGTTACAGCAATTAATACACACTTACACAGTTTGTACGAAACTGTTGAATGAATTATGTTACAGGAAGCAAATCCACTAAAGCCAAACAATGGAGCTTTATGAATATTTAATTCTAGTAATTTATTTAAAGTAGTAAAACACAGTGTATGATCACCTTCAAAACACCTGCTCAGCTGAAACATTCTGTCTCTTAACAATCTGATCTAGTTTTAAGAGATTCAGTAAATTATCTCTGTGTAATTAATTTCTTATCCAAATAAATGAGAGGAAAATAGGCCCAAACCCTGGCCTACCTCTGCTTGCTCAGAAAGGGACCATTTGCTTGGGCATTTCAGAGGGAGCCTCACACAACTTTCACAAGGACATGGAGCAACGGGACAAAGGGGAATGGCTTCCCACTGCCAGAGGGCAGGGTTAGATGGGATATTGGGAAGCTTAAATTTGATGCCCAAACGGCTGAGAATCCTCACACCAGCAGCAGAAGTACCCCCTGCAATCCTGTTTCCCTGTGTCTAAGTTATGCCTCTTCAACACACGAAAACAGAAAAAAAAAGTGCCAATAAGCATTAGCTAGGGAGTTAAAAATGAGAATGCTTTTAGTGCCTGAGAAACAAAGCTCTGATTAACTCTG
>NW_020897992.1:239584-254554 GCF_003984885.1 Neopelma chrysocephalum | reverse complement strand
TTAATCCATCCCCAGGGCAGTGTTCTTGCTAAATGCTCTGTGCTAATGACATCCTGCTTAGCTGGGTGCACCAGCACGTGGAAAAGAAGGAAAGTGGGGGGAAAAAAGAAGGGCTTACAATACCACGGCTGTACTTCACCAACGTGACTGGGTTAGATACTGTATATCTTTATATATTTGCATTCTTTAACAAGAAAATTTGCTCTTTCAAGCAATAACTCAGCCTTGTTAGCCTTAGGTTTCATAAAGTTTCCAGTAATGAGTTTTCCAAATGCTAAACCTGTTATTTTATTCATTTTGATTGAAACTAAAATTGCTTTTTCAGACAGAAAGCTGTCAGAGTAAGATCACGACTGACAGAGTGACTTCTACCTAACAAACCTTCCCATCTCCATCTCCCAACGGGCTTTTCCTGACTCAGGAGAGGGCAGGGTGGATGGAAGCTTATGGAAGCTGTAGGGATGCAGGAGCCTCTCTCAGGAATACAAGCTCCTGTCCGAGGGCTGTGGGGAGCCTGGTGAGGCCATTCCACTTTCTCAGCACCCCACAAGGATCTGGCTCAGTGCTGAGCCACCAGGGAAGGGCAGCAGCAGGGGATGTGTTTGAAGTGTTCCCTGCTGGACACAAGTGCCTGTGACTGTACCTGCTGGGTGAGGGGTGACTAAAGCCTTTGGACACGTCAGACACCAGCCTGCAGGACCCACAGACATACTTTGCCACTTCCACGTAAGGAGAAGCATCTGATGAGGAACTTGGCCTGTCAGCTGGCACCAGGTCTGACCCAAACCCATGATGGGGGAACCCACGAGCCCCCCAGACATTCACTGCTCCCGTGAACAGGGAGCTGGGCTCAGGGCCCTGGCAGGAACCAGGCTCCTGGAGCACAGGGATTGATTGAAACCCAGCTCAAATCGATGCTCAGGATCACGGGGCAAAGGCAGGAGCATGTAGAGCTGTCAGAAGGATGAGGAAGGAAGGGGAGCTGAGTGGGGGCTGTGCAAGAAACGTGTGTGCACTTGTCTGTCCAAATAGCCAAAGAAACCATCAAAGCAGCTCAGCTGGGAAAGGCTGGAGGCGAAACTCTGAAATGTACCGAGACTCCCTGAGTGTCACAGGGGCTGCAGGCTCCCAAAAAGCATTCTTTGCACCCTCCATGGTGGGGAACTGCAGCAAACAGACGTGATGCACAGCCAGGACATGGTTGAGGAGTGCAGGCCCAGGGAGGCAGCGCCTGGGAGCACAGGGGGGTCCTGCAGGAGAGGGGAGTTCCTGTGACAGGGGCACTGCCCAGGACACCTGCACCCACCACGCCAGGCAGGAGTTCAGCAGCTCCAGGAGGGTGTGTTGCAGCTGGCAGAGGCTGGTGCCCAGGCTGATCCCAGAAGGGTTTGTTCAGGCACAGGGATTGCCGCTGTCTCGCGTGGGGCTGGAGCTGCCCCTTCCACCAGCAAAGCCAGACTGCTCTGAGTCCAGTGGGAACAAGGCTGGACCAGAATGTCCTTGCTGACACAGCTTTCCCTGGCTCAGCCCTTGCCCCACTGCTGGGCACAAGCTGCCTGCTTTGGTTTAACATGCTGGATTTTTCCTCATGTCTTCTCGGACTCTCCAAATGCCAGTTTTTTAAGCCAACAGTAGGTCAGGGAACACTTGGACCAGTTCTAGGACTCACTTACAAACTAGTTTTTCTTTCCTCATTGCTGTTGTGAAGCTACACCTCTCTGCAAGTCACTGATGACAAGGAATGTCTTTTTTTTTTGCTCTCAAGCCCATGATTACATCTCCTCTGCATAGCCCTCAAAACAGCAGAAAGTGGAAAATACTGGTTCTTTCTCTGCATTGCTGTGTAGAAACATTGTTGTGATAGATCTACGTGGCTACAGCAGTAAAATGTTCTTGTGGAGTACTGAATAATTCCTTTTTATGCTTGCAAACTCCTTTGGACAGAGATGTTTTGCAGTAACATCTGTTGGTGACTGTAATCTGTGTTTCCCAAATGCATTGATATGTTCTGTTCTGCCACCTGCCCCATTTTCTCACTTGCTGTGCTGCTGCTGCTGCTGTGTTGACGAGTCTGAGCTCCTTCTCCTGGTCAGCTCAGCTCTTCCTGAGAGGACTTCAGATTCCAGGCCATTCCAGCACCAGCCACTAAGGAGTCGTGTGTGTTTGAACCGTGTGTGGAGGTTTAGGTTGGATATCAGGAAGAATTTCTTCACCAGAAGGGTTGTCCAACTCTGGCACAGCTGCCCAGGGCAGTGGTGGAGTCCCATCCCTGGAGGGGTTCAAAAGATGTGTGGGGGACTTAGGGACAGGGGTTAGCAGGACTTGGCAGTCCTGGGTTTACAGCTTGACCTGGTGATCTTAGAGGTCTCTTCCAGTCTAAATGATTCTGTGATTTTCTGTGTTATCCTGAGGGTAGAATGACTGATTTGAACTATCCAGTCCCAGGTGAAGCCTAACCATGCAGAGCAAAATGCAAAGGCTATCAAAACAACCAAATTTTGACTCTTTTTTCCTGTGTTTTTTAATGAGAACTCCATAGGAAGGAAGAGAGACACAATTTAATGGGGATGAAACAGGCAACAGCACATAAAGAGTCTCTGGGTTTCTTCAGAGCTCCTGAAACAAGTCAGAAATGTGGTCTCCCTTGGGATTCCCTTTCCCTGGCAGAGTTGCTCCAGTGCTCTTACCCTGTTACCTTCCAGGCACTTTCTCTCATGACCAAATTTCAGCCTTTAACAGGACCAGGACCAGTCTCTGGTGGTGGACAAACAAAAAGGAATATACAAGTGGCCCCGGGATGGGCTGTGATGATGTACCTCACCCCAAACAGTCCCTTAACTCCCCACATTTGTCAGTTATATCTGGCACTTTCAGGATGACATCTTTTCCAATGTCCTGAGTGCAAACTCAGTATTTACCAACTCAATGTAAAACAGTAGCATTTTAATGCCCTGTAAACTGTGATTCTGTGCCACAGATAACTGTGTCTTGGGTTTGCTGTAGCCTTGTTCTTCCTGCACAACTGGAAACAGCACATCATGCTGAGGTTTAAAATATTGCAATAATAAGGGTAAGAACCCACCTGGTCTGGGTGATTTACAAGTCCTGGTACTGATCACTGGGTGCAATTTGTACCTGGAGTGACAATGGAGAGAGGAATTCCCAGAGCTCATTCCTGCTCCAACATGATTCCCACTAATGTTTGATTTCTCCGAGGAGGCATCAGAGGTGTGTAATTCATAAAAGTTCCAATTTATTGCTGAACTCAAGGGAAATTTTGCCAGGGACTTAATAGAACACGAGAAGAAACTAAAAACCTGTGGAAAAGCTAGTATGAGAAACAAATTCCTTCTAACTAATGGTTTTGGGGTGTGTGTGTGTATGCTTGTGCTAATAATGTCAGAAAAGATAAACCAGTCTTTTTTCCCTAATTCTTCAGGATGCATCCACTCCTTTGCACTCCTGAAACATCCATTCTTGTTTTCCTCATGTGCTGCCTGCAGACTGCTCATCCCCTCGGTTACCAGGACGTGGAGAGCATTTGTGTCCATGATGGGTGACCCAGGCACTGCCCCACAGGACACCCTGCTCCTGTGTCTCACTGGGGTTCTGCAGGACACCCTGCTCCTGTGTCTCACTGTGTTCCAGCCCTGCAGGACACCCTGCTCCTGTGTCTCGCTGTGGTTCTGCAGGACACCCTGCTCCTGTGCCTCTGCAGGCTGCCATGGTTGTGAAAGCCGTGTAAATACAAGAACATGAAAGTGCCCAAGTCAGCAGAAATCTTGTTGTCTTACAGAGGACTCCTGGAAACCCACATCACCCATTCCCTCCTGGAGCAGCAGGAAGCACACACCCTCAGCAGCTGGGCTCGAGGGCAGGCAGGAGAAGAGCAGGGGACAAGGACAGGATGGTGAGTTGCTGCTGTAGCTGAGGGGAGGATTCAGAGCTCCACGTGAGCTGTGAAGGGGCATCATCTCCTGCTGTTGGAACAACATCCAGGGGGTGCTGCTGGCCTAACATCCAGAGGGGTTTATTGCCCATTTGCCACACGTGTCTTGTCGTTCCTTGGGCAGCTCCTCATGAGAATCGTCACTGGGGGGTGTTGGTGGATCCTTGCTCTGTGCTTTGTCTCTGCCAGGTCAGAATTGGCTCAACTGCCCCCAACACAAGAGTCAGCAAAGAGAGAACGTGGGCAGAACAGCTGGTTTCTCCTGGTGATGTGGCTTGTGGAGGGTTCACATCCCTAAGCTAAACTCAGCTTAGAAAGCAGCTCTCAGAGGAAATCTGCTGGGTCTGGAAGAGTCGGGCTCAAACACAGTGTGATGGACACACAGGAATCCATCCCTGGATCAGTCCCCATCCTGCCTGCTCCCTCAGTGGGTACTTCACTCACTCTGCTCCCTGCTTTGGTCAGTAAATGAGCTGAGTCCCAGGTGGAACCACCTTTACTCAGGAGAGAGAAGTGGGTTTACTCCCATCTGCCTTGGAAGGAGCCTCAGCCCCCAGCATCCAGCAGGAAAACCTTCCAGCTCTGTTTTCTCTTCTGGGGCATTCTCAGAGTGCTGTGAGTGCACAAGGCCTGTCTGGCAGCTGAATTATTAAAAAAGCCTGAGTCAATCATCAGTCCTCAGGTGTACTGAAGCAACCCCTTCTTCTTATTAAATAGAGCCCTCCTTTCCCAAAAGGACAGAAAATACAATATTGAAGAGGAGAGTTGATGAAAGAAAGGACCACAGCAGTGCTGGCTGAGGTTTAATAACCTGTGTTCCCCAGCAGGGAAACCCTCTGGCTGCTGGTGAGTCCAGTCCATGTGCCCCCATGGCAGGATCCCTTCACCCAGCACTGCTGAGCCCTGACTGCTCCAGAGGCTGGGAATCAGCTGGGAGAAGGGATCTCCCCATCTCTGGAATTCACGCAGAAGGTACCTTCTTTCAGTGAACACTCTGGTGGCTGCCACAGCACCCATCCCCTTTCCTGCAGCCTGGAGTAGGAATCCAACACCCTCCTCTCTTCCCAAACTCATAGAATCCTGGCCTTGAACTCTTCCAGGTGATGGGATGAATCCTGAAGGATGAGACAACAGATGGGTCCTGAGGTTTTCTTTCTCCAACTCTTCCCCACGTGTCCTCTGGTTTCATTGTCATTGCTGAGAGCTTGTTTCTCTTTACCATGAGGAAGATAAATGACATGAGAATGACTTTTTCTCCCCATTTAGTACTTTTACTTTCATTTAACATATCTTTGAAGAGTTTCAGAAGCTGCATAAACACTGAGCTATTTGCTATGTTATCTCAACGTAACACAACGAGCATTATTGACAGGTCCCATCTATCTGTAACCCAATGGAGCTGTCGGGTGTTGTGCAACATGTTTATTATTCCTGTGGAACATTCCATAAGAAGCAGAAGGCAGGTCATTAATATAGTAGGCATTTTGTGATAGTAAGGTCTTGAATTACCTTCATGTCTTTCTTCAGTCACTTTTTTCCTTATTTCTTACCTCTTTGACATCCCAGAAATTTTGAAGAGAAAAAAAAAAAGAGAGAAAATCAAATTCCCTGTTTGCTTTCACACTTTCCCCCTCTTTCCAAGAATCTTGTTTCTGAATGTTCCTCCCCCTCAGATCTGTACCATGGCAGGCACTGAGGCTGATACCTTCCCAAGGCACTCTCCTCAAGTACTGCTTTTACCTTTCCACCTCCTCTTGGATTTAATTCCAGCACAGACAAACTGCTGTGGCAGCTGCTGGAGTCTGGGCTCTCATACAAATGGGGGAAAAACAAACCCATCCACATTTCCATGGAGAGCTGCAAAGCCTGAGTGTCCCTGCTGAGAGCCTGTGGAGCAACGGAGCATCTGCCCTGCCAGGGACATGGAGTGGGCTCTTCCCCCTGCCTGGAGCCAGGCCTGGCACTCACCCCAGGGGGGTCCCTCCACCTGGCCCTGGAGGGGCTGGATGAGACCCTGGCCCAGTGGTGGGAGCCTTCCTGCTCCAGGGCCCCCAGAGCAGCAGGGCAGGAGCTGTGGGGACAGCGTGGACATGTGCCGTGGTTGCAGGTGGGGGGACAAGGGACCAATCCTTGCCAGGTCCACCTGTGCCATGGGCTGTGCCACCCCTGCACCTGGACACAGGTGTGGGCAGCTCAAGTGATGCTGTGCACAGCAAGGCCTTGTTCCTCCAGGTCCCAGAGAGCTGAGCCTGAGTGCTGGAGCACAGGTACTGCCGAGCCTGGAAACCCCACCCCAGGAGGAGAACAGCTGGATTCACAGCTGGCTCCTGGAGTGATGCAAACACAGCATTATGGCAAACTATAATAGCTACAGATTGTTTTTTTCCAAATTAAAAAAGCTGCATTCCTAAAAATAGTGTGGAACAAACTGGAAGCAGCGTGGCTGCCCTCAGTGTGGAACAGGGAGGCTGAGCAGGAGCTGCGTGGGCAGGAGGAGCCCTGGGCTTTGTGCACTCCAATACTCTCAGGGAGCACCTGAACAGCCAGAACACTTCTGTCACACCTGGGATGGCACTTGCCAAGCTGAGGATCACCACTGAAGATCAGAATCAGAACAGCAGCAGCAATAACTGATCATCCCCCAGAGAGTGGAGCAATGCAGGGTCAGACATTCCCCCTCAAACCCATCTCCTCCCGCCTCACTGCCGGGCTCCCGGGGCAGCCACTCATTCCCAGCACCAGATCAAGCTCAGGTTTAGAAATACCAATGCCTGGCCCCATCACAATGCAGGGAGCAGATGTGCAGAGCCTCTGTCCTTCCTGGAGGGGATGAACAAGGGAAAACAGCAGAGAGAAGAAAAAGCAGAGGTGTTACCAGGAAGGGATGCTCAGCGGTCTGTAAACTCCTCCCATTCCTCACCCCCAGCCTTTAGGGAATGCACCCCATCATCAGTCATGGATCACATTTGCATCCTACAGCTCATGTAACAAAGGAGCAAACCAGTATGGGAAGGAAGGTGGGAACAAAGGACAATGCCAGGGCCAGGCTGAGCACTGGCTGCAGGCTCCACTCCTGGAATCCAGCACTCTCTGCACTCAGGGCTGGGCACAGGATGGGGTTTGGGGATACCACCAGGCTGGGGGCAAGCAGGCAGCACCCTGCTTGTCCAAAATGGGCTGACACGGGCACAAGGCAGCCTGGCACCATGGGAGCCTCTCCCGGGAAAGACACACTGGCAAACTGGGAATGGCAAGTTTGTGCCCTTGGATATGGGTGTGGGTATGTGCATGCACCTTCACCAAGAGATCAATTTGTTTCTGAAAGACCTTTTGTCTGCAGAGCTGTTGGTGTTGCCTTTCATTCTCTTCACAGTATTTGCATGGACAGGGGCACATGAATTTCCTTCTATCCCAGGGATCCTGCCAAGCCCAAACCCTGCCTGCATCCCGTGGGACAGGACCCACTCGTAAGCATGTGCAGGAGAACTGGAGAATGGTTCAGAGGGTCTCTAAGCCCAGCAGCAGCTCCAGTGACAGGTGTGACTGTGGGGGTAGCAGCTTTGGGAGCTGTAGGTAGCTGGTGTTTCCAGGATTTCTGGAGCATGACACAGCACTGTGTCAGGATCCGTCAGGATGTGCAGAGACACTGAATCACTGTGACACAGCCCCTGGAGATGTGTCAGCACTAAGGGAACCAAAAAAGCAGCTTTAAAAACGCCTAGAAAAGTCTTTCCATCAGATTCTTTAGGTTTAAAAAAGCACTCTGGAGCACTCCACGCTGAAGGAAGTGGGATTTGCTGCAGGACCAAAAGCTGCACCATCGAGCTTGGCCCAAGAGCATGGGAATGAAGTCCAAGGCTTCCAGAGCACTGATGGCTCAGGGTACCTGATCCTGCTGGGGGAGAGAGACATCGGAGGGGATGGATTTTAATGGCTTTGAGCTGAAAGAGGGTAGATTTAGATTGGCTGTTAGGAAGGAATTCTTCCCTGTGAGGGTGGGGAGGCCCTGGCCCAGGTTGTCCAGAGGAGCTGTGGCTGCCCCTGGATCCCTGGAAGTGTCCAAGGTCAGGTTGGACAGGGCTTGGAGCAGCCTGGGCTAGAGGAAGGTGCAACCAAGGACTTGAGAGGCACAGCTGGAGCACAGTGGGGAGAGGAGTGGGAGGAGCTCCTGCTCCTGTGAGAGGCTTTTGTTAACCTCCTTCCTCACAGCAGTATTTCAAAAGGCAAGAAATACCAGTTTGTGGCAAACGTGCTTTTCCCTGGGGCTTGGCCAGGTCACACTTCCCTCTGGTGCTGGTGGAGGCAGAGAAAACTGCCTGTGCCACATCAATCCCTCATCCCTCTCCCTGTGGAATAGGGACACTGTGTAACATTAAATGGAATACCGAGCTTGGAGCTGGCCAAAGGCATTCCCAGGGCCAGTTTTCTCAGGACAGGCAGCTGGGAGGCATTTCTGCAGGACTGATGTGCAGACAAGGGTCCCTGCACGGCAGAGCTCTGGCTGGGAGGGTCCCTCCTCCCCTGGGCTGTGCCCACAGCCCCCAGAGCAAACCTCAGGGAACCCCCCTGTCCCCTCTCACCCCCCCAGCCCGGCACACACCGGCTGTCCCCGTGCTGCCCTGTCCTTGTGCTCCCAAAATGCAAACAGCCACAAAGCTAAACCAGGCTGAAAACAAAGGGCTTGCTCCATCAGCAAGACCTAGAGGAATACAGACCTTTCATTCTGATCCGACACAGAGAAAAATGAGGTTTGTTTTCTCTCAGGAAAAATAAATTTAATTTCAGAAACATCCAAGCGCGTCCACATCAGAGCCTGCCCTGCTTGTCTGGCAGCAGATGGGCACCGTGCTACGGTTATGGAGCCACAGAACTGCAGGACTCAAGTGTGCCACAAGGGTAATGTTCTTTCATATCCACAACAGAAGCTGTTAGCTTGATTGTTAATCTGTAAAGTGGTTTTTTTCCCGAGGAGAAAACAGGCAAATTACAGAGTCAGTCATCGGGAGATGCTCCCGCGGATCTGATCGTACATATGTGAGAAAATGCACGGCAAGAGCTGCGAGCAGCAGGAGCCTGCCCAGGAGAATCAAACCTGTGAACACTGGCCCGGGCTGGGGCATTATTGGAATGCCTGGAAAGGTCAGAGCAGGCCCAGAGAGATGCTGGTTCACGGGAGGTCAGGCAGCCAGGGAGGAACAGCTCCCTCTGACAACCCTGCTGCTCCCATCTTCCTCTTCTTAGAGTCCATGTGTAAGTGGGAACACTGGGGGGTGAGAAATGATATGATGCTATCCATCCTTTGCTTGCCTGGCAGCAGAATCCCAAAGGGAGACCCTTTCCCGTGTTCAATCTGCCAGCTCAGGGACGAGCTCTGAGCTGAACTGCCCCCCAGCTCCAGGGGCACAGGGGTGACCAGCATCACCCTGCTGGGACATCCACACAGTGCCCAGGGAGGTGCAGCACACAAATCTGGGGATGTGAGGGCTTCATGGATGCAAGAGGTCCCAGCAAGGAAGGCATTCAAGGTTTTTGATTAAATACTGCAGGAAATACCTTCGGGTTTAGCAGCACCTCCTTTGCCTTATGGTTCCTGCCCTTATGGTCAAGGTCTATGATTTTGAATCAAGATTTAAAGTAAAATTATCTTCTGTTTGAGTACTTACAAAGTTTACTATGAAAACAGTCCTAAGTCTGACACATGGCAGTAAGGTGCTGACTAGAGACCACCAGTAAGGCTGGTAATTAAAATATAGTGCCCAGATGAAAATGCAACATGACAAGCTGAATATTTGGAAGGGTCTTATTGCCTTCTCTTGTGCCAAAATTTCTCAAGGTTTCGGTTGGTGGTGTGATGGTATCAGAAAAAAAAATTAAATCATAGAATCCCAGAATCCCAGACTGGTTTGGGTTGAAAGGGACCTTAAAAGGTCATCTCATTCCAACCCACTGCCATGGGCAGGGACACCCTCCACTGGACCAGGCTGCTCAGAGACAGAGAAGAAATATCTATTATTTAGTTAGTTTATTTTTTCCTATGTTAAAGAGTTCCTTTTTATAAATGAGAGACAGTTGACTCCTTGTTTATTGCTGTGCTGTCATACACGTGTCCGTAGGTGTTCATTTGGAGATTTAGCACTTTCTCATCAGTGAGAACGTTTCCCTGCGAGTGTGCTGCTATGATGAGTTAATTAAGTATTCATTGTAATAACACTGATAATAACGAACCTATTTTGTATTCATTTTCATGGGCATATGTTCCATATTTCCATACAAGTGTTATCAGTGCTATTTTCATTGCTCATTGGATATCAGAAGTAAGTATAAAAATAAAAACTCAGTAGGAGTGTGTAACACCCCTGAGCTCACTGCACTGACTGCTCACCTTGGAGGGGCTCTGCCCACCAGGAATCCCACTCGTGGCATCCTGGGTGTCCCAGCCAGGGCCAGGCAGAGGGGCCTGCAGTGGATGCTCCAGGGTCAGGCACAGCTCCAGAAGAATTTAAGGCCCTTTTTTAAATATAGTATCATCTGGGGCAAATATTTACATGGAGGAAGCATCTGATCTAAACTGGGGGAAAGGGTCTCCCCTGGAGAATCCCCCCAGGAGGGGCAGAGGGATGGAGCCAGTGCTGAAAGCGGCGTTTGGGGGGCTCTGAAGAGGCCAAACACTTCAGGGGGGGCCACAGCCCCCTCAGCCTCACGTGTCCCCCAGAGGGTGTCCCCATGTCACAGCTTCTGTCTCGGAGACAGCACAGTCCCCTGGCCAGACGCCGAGGGCTGGGGCCGTGGTCTGGCACTGCCATCCCCATGGATTTGCTCTGGCACTGCCATCCCCATGGATTTGGCCTGGCACTGCCATCCCCATGGATTTGGTCTGGCACTGCCATCCTGATGGATTTGGTCTGGCACTGCCATCCCCATGGATTTGGTCTGGCACTGCCATCCCCATGGATTTGCTCTGGCACTGCCATCCCCATGGATTTGGCCTGGCACTGCCATCCCCATGGATTTGGTCTGGCACTGCCATCCCCATGGATTTGGCCTGGCACGGCCATCCAGATGGATTTGCTCTGGCACTGCCATCCCGATGGATTTGGGGAGTGCCGGTGCCAAACCGCGGGTTTATCTGAGGACAGGAGTGGGATGACAGCGATGCTGTGCAGTGCAGGCTGGAGCTTCCCTGTCCTGGCAGCTGCAGATCCGTGGGGATGGCAGGAGGGAGAGCAAGGCAGGCCAAGAGCATGGCTAAAAGCTGCTGGCAGGAGCAGCAGGACTCCTAATGGGAAGGGAGGGCAGGGCTGGAGGGCAGGGAGCAGGGAGGCTTTCTGCAGCCAGCAGCCACTGCAGAGTGCTGGTGAGGTGTGTGCTTGTCTGGAGCAGCAGCTGCAGAGGAGCTGGCCCAGCTGGATCTGGGGCTGTTTTGGGGCTCTGTGCATTTACTGAGCTGAGCTTAAAACACTCTGTGACTGCACAGGCCCGTGAAGAGGTGACCTGCACACTGAGCTGCACACGGCTGGGCTGCCAGCAGGGTGGGGAACAGGATTCAGGCAGCCAGCAGGGGATGGCAGGTGCTTTTGGGGTGTTCTCACAGATTCTGCTCCCTCTGTGCAGGGTGCAGAGGATGCTCCCTGGGAAGGGAGGGACATCGTGTTCACCTGGCACAGCTGGCACCAGCACCAGGCACTGCACGAGGTGAGGGAGGCTCTGCCCGGGACCAGCCTCCCCAGCAAAGGGCTTTGTGTGTTCTGGGCTGCTCCCAGAGGTTCCTTCTCAGTGGTTCCCCTGCTCTGCAGCTCCGGGGCAGAGCCACAGGGAACACACCTGGAAAGGCACCGAGGAGCAGCAGGAGCAGCTGTGCCAGCCCACGAGGCCCCTGAGATAATGGAGGAGAAGGAGGGGGGAAAGGAAGGAATAAGCAGGTGGGGAGGGAGAAGGAAAAAGATTAAGTAGAAGAGAGAAGAAAAACCCCAAAGCACAGTGTGTAACTGGGGGAAAAGGTCCACTGCCCTTTTGTGTCTGACTGGGGAGGATGCAGGGGGAGCAGCAGGGGGGGCCTCAGGCTCTGCCACATAAACAAACCCTCCAATACACTTCAAAATTCTGTCATAAAACAAGGGATCTGTAAGAAAATTGTATTTTCTAAAGTGCTCTCATCGGGCCTCTTATTTTTATTTAACTCTCTCTTTATTTTAAATATTATTACTGTGTGATGCAGACTTTGGCAGGGAGGATGTTGTAATGCTGCTGCTTGGGCAGCTGCCTCCCATTTCTCTCTGCACTCTGCAAGTGGCTCCTGTCCCCTGGGTTGACTGGCTTTATCCCTGAAAATCCTTGGGAAGAACTGCCATCCTCAGGAATAGTTTCTCTTTTATAAAGGAATAAGAAAATAATGTAATATAAAAATATAATACTAATTGATAATGACTTCTGACCAAGCAAATCATGATTTTTCATTCCAAAATACGAGGTGATGTTAAATATTACAATGGTTTAGAGGCTGAGGAGTCATTTCCATGCAGGAACCTGCACCGGTGCCTGGGGGTGTTTGTTCACACAACCTTTAGATTCAACACCCAGTGACAGATCAGTGGCTGTGATTTAACCCCAAGGGTGTTTTGATGGAAACACTAACACAGCAACAACAAACCGGGGCTCGCAAAGGGGAGAACTTCCCCAGCAGTGTGGTTCCTTCTGCTGGAACTGGAAATGGTGAAACTCTCACGTCATGGGAGGATCGACTTTTAGGTTTGAGATGCTTAATGGTAGTAGTGAGTACACTTAGAACACTTTTTGCTATTAAAATATTGATTAATAATGTTTCAATGTTGTTGTTGGGACAGGAGCAGGCACACCATCCCAGTGCCAGCCCTGCTCCCGGCCAAATGCTGGCTGGAAAAGAATCAAGCCAAATATCCAGGTCAGGTCACCACCAGGACAAGGATGTGCAGAGGATCCTGGCACAGCTGCAGACGCAGTTCCAGCCACTTGTGCCAGGGAATCCTTCCCAGAAGCCAAGGGGAGAGACAAAACACAGTAATTAACCCCTTTTTAGCAGCGTATTGATTCCCAGCGTGGTGTCAGACCCCATTTGACAGGCACAATAGACCAAGCCCAGAATGTGGCACACAGTGATGCTAAAAGGCTCTAACAGAGCAGGTAATATATTCCGAGATTCCAAAAGAACTCAGTGCTAATAATTACAAAATTAATTCCTTCCACTAAAAATTAATACACTGTTGGAACGTTTAATACAATGAACAGCAGAAAAAATTATTGTTCAATCCAATTAAATCTCGACAAGTTTTTCTGAGGCTGTGCTGGCATTTATTGAATTATCTCGGAACTTCTTATGCAAATCAGAGGTAGCCCTGAATGCTGTATGCTAATGTTGAGCTGTGTCTGCACCCAGCAGTTGTAAGACTGTCAGGAGGAGAAAAAGGGCTGGGCCTGTCTGAGGTGACAGCTTGGAAGATCCCCTGTGGCACTGGGGAGGCAGCTGAGGCCATTCCCCCCTGTCCGGCCACTGCCAGGGCAAGGCAACCCCTGTGGCTAAAAACAAGAGTGTTTTAGGACAAAAGCTTTCAGAAATGGGGCATTCCTGACTTCTCAGCTCTGGCATTCCTCTGAACTACAAGTCGAGTCTCCTTGGAAAGGTTTTGCTGCCAGCTCACGGCGTGGGCTCATCACAGCCACACTCAGGGAACCACTTCCCAGCCAAGTCCTTATCCTGCTTTTACCAAACGTCCTGAAGGACAGGGAGCAGATCCCATAGGGACCAAACCAGCCATTCCTCCACTGAGCCCGTGGTCAGGTGAGCACCAAACCAGAGCCAGGGACCCACAGCTGCTGGGCTGGTGTGGGGATTCCTGGCAGCACTGCTTGCACTCCAAGTTCTTAGAGCAGCCACATCTGAGAGTTTGAAGCATAGCTGTTAAATATAAGACATCTCACAGATCACTTTGCATCTTCTATTTTCCTGTTATGCAAGTGGATGTGGGTGAAGGTATTGATGCACTGTGTATGTTGGCAGGAGGTTGGAACGAGGTGATCTGTAAAGTCCCTTCCAACCTAAACCAGTCTGTGCTATTAAAGTGTTCCTACAAGCAGACATAGGACTGTGTCTGTAAATAATAAAAGACCCTGTTAGCACAGAACACAGAGACTCGTTCTCTCTGCCTGACCAAGTGAAATCCAAACAGGAAAGTCTGGGCAGAGGATGTTCCCACCGAAACCACAGGAGTAAATCACCCCACCCGAGTTGAGTTAGCATTTTGGATTATAAATCCCTTTCTCTTCGAGCACTGGAAACAGAAAAACAAATCATCTATTCAAAAAATTAGATATATTACATTAGCAGAGTGTAATTGCATCATACATTACAATCTACAAAGCTCGCTGACTGTAATCTGCAAATTAATGACAGTTAAACATTTCAAACTCAAATCTTAGCAAGCATCTCCAATTCCCCCACTGCTGGGGGGATATCGGCCAGAAGGATCTCGTTGTAAATTATGTATTCAGAGCAGGAAGATGCACTGAAAGAGATAGAAATGTCCCCAGAAGGCGCTTCTAGAAAGGAGTCATAAATTCAAATAGGAATGGAGAAAGCCTGTTTGAGCTGTAAATCGCAATTGTTTTCCAAACAAAAGTATTTTCATATAAATATCGAAGTTTTTTGCTTCCATGGCACAAGTGAAGGATTTACTGAGACAAGCACTGAGTGTGTAACCCAGGGACAGTCAATACCTAAAGCAGCTTTTACAGATACAGGTGAAATACTGATGGATCAACACCTAACAGCATCAAACTCCAAAGAAACACAGGAAAACTGGTCTGACTGGTCATGTAAAACCAGTGGGGAAAGGCAGTGGGATAACTGAGGTACAGAACACCTCGGGAAAGTGCCCCAGGTCACAGCTGCAGAAGTGCCCTGGCTGGAGGGGGGTGTGACAGTGGGCACTGGGCTGGGGACAAGGGACAGCCCCAGCACACAGCCTGGCACGGGACAGCCCCAGCACACA
>NW_020897992.1:224517-239574 GCF_003984885.1 Neopelma chrysocephalum | reverse complement strand
GGGACAGCCCCAGCACACAGCCTGGCACGGGACAGCCCCAGCACACAGCCTGGCACAGGCCTGGGGACACGGGACAGCCCCAGCACACAGCCTGGCACAGGCCTGGCAGTGCAGGTGACAGAGGGAACGTCAGCAGAAGGGCTTGTCCTGACCTGGGCTGAAAAGGACAGGACAGAACAGAGATTCCTGGGCTCCTCCATGGACACAGGGCAGTGCTGCACGAGCCCTGCAGCTGTTCTGTCTGACAACAACACCCAGAACCTGCAGCACCCGCCGGGTCAGATCCAAAATTCAGGCACTCGGATCACCCTGGCAAAGAAAGCTCAGTATTAGCAGAGACCTGGGAGCTGGAGCTGGAATACCGAGCTGTCTGCAGGGGGATGGCCTGGGAGGCTGCACAGTGCTCCAGGGAGATCCCCCCGGAGTTACAGGGGCTGATAGGACTTGTCACACTACAAGAACGGCCGTGGCAGAGCAGCTCCAACCCAGACCTGCCAAGGCTGTGGGTGTGAAGCCTCCCCACACACATCCAGAGCAGTGCTCTGCTTCTCTGCTTCTCACCCCAGAAGAAACAGAACATGAAACTGCAACTGAAGTTGCTGTTGCTCAAGAAATCAGTCAGAGTTCCAGGTGGGAAGGGACCTCAGGGCTCATTGTTCTGACCTTTCCTGGCCAGAGCACGGTCTGGGCAGGATGGTCCAGCACCTGTTCAGCTGCACCTGGAAAGGGCCCACCAGGAGTTCCCTGCTGAGGTCCTAACCCCTCCTTGGCCTTGCTGGGACAGACACAGGACTGGGGAACAATGTAGGAAGGAGGGGACTGGAGGGGTCTCATCCCAGTGTCCCACTGGGAGCAGGGTAAACATCAACACCAAAGTCAGGCTCCAATGCTTCCAGCTTTCTCCTCTGCTAGAAAGAGGAAGAACACTCTGATTTTGCACACACAGTTTTCACTGCTGCTTGGAAGATGACATTTTTTTTAAATTGTAAAGTGTTATTTCGTAAACTCTCCTCCTGAGACGGTTGTTTGAACATTTCTCCAGCTTTCTGCCTGCAGCACTGGCACTCCCCTCCTGCAAACCTGCCCGTCATTGCCTGAGTCAGGCAGTGAACGATGGCCAGGAGTGTGGGAGCATGTGCTGACCCCAACACCCCCCACACTCCCCTTCTCGCTCACTGGTGGCATTTTGTTGGGTTTTTTTACCCTCTAGTCGTGTCTGTTTTGTTTGAGAAAAGAAGGAATAAGCTTGCAGGGATGAATTGGTTTCCATTTATAGCAGAAATATGGCAGAGTAGGTTGGAGCATCCTATGTGATAAAATAGCAGGTGTCACTGACTGGAGATTTAATGCTCGCTCACAGGGAAGCAGCACACACACACTCCCTCCTTAAATCCGACCTTGGTGCTATAAACACCCCCTTCCACAGCTCCACGGGGAGATTTGTGGAGCTGGAAGAGAAGCCATGTGTCTTGGATGAGAGTGAAAGCACTTTATTCCTACCAGGGTGCAGTGAGGATCAAACACATTCGTTTCTGGAGCTAAAAAAAAAAAAAAGCTTTTAAAAGAGATAATGAACCATTCAATTCTTTAATTTTATTTTACATGTAATTATTTAACTTGATGCATTTTTTTCAATTGCTTCATCATTTTAAACTTTCTCCAGAGCAATTATGCACATCAAGGCTTGCACCTATATCTTTAAAGAAACATACTCTGCAAGCAGCATCAAACCAATATTTTTACAAAAATTCCATTAATGTTTGATATTTAGCAAAGTGTTTACCTTAAATCTAAATGAACTGTGCCCTTAAGCATTTTAAAAATACCAAGTTTAAAATGTTAAATGCAGATGAGGCTGAATAAGATTTGTTTTCTAATGTGTTTTCTAATGAGTTTTCTGTGATTTTCCTCTTTCTCTTTGCGAGGTTTTCACAGAAACTTGATTTTCTTTAATTTTTCTACTGGAGATGGAAGCAGTATTTGTGTGTGTGTGAGAGGGAAGTGCTGGGTGTGCTCAGTGCCTCTGATGTTTCCCAGGAGCAGAGTGTGGGTGACGGCTGCTCAGGGGTGGTGTGGGCAGGGTTCAATCCTGTTCCCAAGTGCCACATCCACACGGCTTTCAAATCCCTCCAGGGACTCCACCTCTGCCCTGGGCAGCTGTGCCAGGGCTGGACAACCCTTTCACTGAGGAAATTTCCCCTGATATCCAACCCAAAACTCCCCTGATGTAACCTGAGGCCATTCCCCCGTGACCTGCTGTTTATCACTTGCTGCCCAGGACTGAGCCATGAAAACCAGGAGCACAAGGAGCTCCTTTGGAAAGTGTTCCTGGTTTGAGATGTCCTCACCAAAATGTCCCTCCTGCCACTGTGATGGACTGGGGCCAGCAAAGGGGTAGGTCTGCAGGACAAGGGAACAGGCACATTAGAGCCAGTGAGGCAGCCAGGGAATAGGGCAGAGCTTCCCAGCTCAGGGAATAGGGCAGAGTTTCCCAGCTCAGGGAATAGGGCAGAGTTTCCCAGCTCAGGGAATAGGGCAGAGCTGCCCAGCTCAGGGAACACGGCAGAGCTGCCCAGCTCAGGGAATAGGGCAGAGCTTCCCAGCTCAGGGAATAGGGCAGAGCTGCCCAGCTCCATGGCTTTCCATCAGGCCCCTGGACTGGTGTTCCTTATGTGGAGAAGGGAGCTGGAGGCTCCTGTGGTGGAAGGACATTGAAGGAACACCATTCACTGTCCTGGGGACTGGCACAGGCTCTGCCAGCAGACCCCTCTTGGTTCTCTGCCACGGTTCCTTTGGAGTCACACAGGGCAAGGCTGGAAGCAAAAACACAAGTAGAAGTTATTGCCTTTGGAATTCCTGTGAAGTTCATCAAGAGTTCTGGCTTTGACAAGGTGGTGGTATTCAATTTATTTGATCCATCCAGCCAGCTCAGTCATTAATTAATCAGTCTCAGGAAAGTCTGATGACAGTCTCATATTAACAGCAAAAGCATTGATTCTCACAGTGGCACAAAATGAAAATATAAAGGAGAATCAGAAGAGACATTATCCATGGGAAATCAGAGCTCTCAGCAGAGGCAAGAGCGAAATCCATACAAGTGTTCAGAGGAAGATGCTAGACAGTAAAATATTTAAACCAGATAATATTCATTATAGAGTAAGTCACTGGGCAGAACAGATCCATTGGCACTGGGAGAAAGGAATTTCTTTGAAGAATGTGGTTGCAAGAAAACCTCTCAGTGAGTCCTGACAGATCCCTACTGCTATTCCTCTCTCTCTTCGTGCCCCTGCACTGCAGACACAGCTCTGCCCTCCTTGGGGGATCCTCCTCAGAGCCCCCAGGAGAGAAGCTCATGGGTGAAGCCATCATGGTGTGACAGAGCTGTGAACAGCTCCCTGACAACAAACACATCTCCAGCGTCCATATGGGGAGTGGAACAGCCTCTACATCACCAGGGTCTTCAAACTCAGCAGTTTTCTTCATGTTCCCTGCCACCATTTGCTCCCAAGAGTGATTGCATCAGGGTGGAGTCTCCCAGTCAAACACTTTGTGCCCTGAGAGAGGAGGATCATATCCTTTCTGAACAGAGCTTTCAGCCTGGTCAAACCTCCAGGACCTGGGTCTCCACACACCTACCTTGGGGTCCCACCCAGACTCGGTGCAGATTATCTATTTAGTTACACAGGTAAGTACCTATTTATTTATCTAATCATCTCCACTGTCCTCCTGCTCTGTCTCAGCCACACCATCTCCCTGCTCTGTCAGCTCAGGCCCAGGCAATGCCTCCCCACATTCCCACGTGCCCAGGTCACTCCGGGGGTAATTTTGGTGCACTCGGAGGCAGGGAAGTGGGGTGACAACTGTGGGCCCCAAGCAGGTGTGTCCCAGAATCCACCAGGACTCCAGAATGGTCTTTTCCTTTTAACTAAGAAAACCATTAAGGCTGTTTGCCTTGAGCTCTGGTTAATGGACTGCACGGATTATTTATTTATTTTTAAATGAACACACTTTATTTCCCCAAAGTGCCGCTGTTGACTTTCTCTAAGTGCTGCCATCTGGCTCCCCCGGCTCAAAGGCACAGAGAGGTGGGGTGGTAATAAATAAGCAAACAAAAAACCAAACAAATAAAAATTCCTGATCCCCTGTGATTGGAGTATCACCCAAACATTTGTGGGGCTATGTTAAAGTCAATAATTGCCTTGCTGGTGCTTTGGAAACAAAGCAGCACGGTTGCACTGACAGCCCACAGCACTGACTGAGAATTACCAAACCAGTCTCCTCGGCTGAGAGTCTCTCCCTGCCTTTCTTTCTGTGCTGCTGGAGACTCGCCTCTGCCCAGGAGCACCATTACCAGGCTGGGAATGTTCATCCCGGCTTTATTTCCCTTTGCAGAACAGCTCAGGGCTCAGAACCATAGCCTGGCTTTGCTTTCCCTTTTCTTCCTCCTATTCCCCCTTCCAAGAGACCATTTCCCAGCCCCTCACACCCAGGGACTCATCCCTGTCCAGGACAAGGTGAGGCCGTTTGCAGCTGCACAGGGAGATGCTCCTGCTCGGGGCTGAGCCCGGAGGAGCCCTGGGGAGCGGGGATGGCGCTGTGCACGGGCTGCCCCGCTGCTCAGGTCCTCTTTTCGCACCTCACAACCCCATCAGCCTCTATCGAAACACAACCACGGCTGTACCAGGACACTCCCCTTCCCAGCTCCCAGCACAGAGGGCAGGGACAGCCCCCACGGAAAGGCTGGGAATGGGGGCAGGAGCGTTTGTCCCACACAGACCCACGCCTCAGTCACATGTGCCGAGATTACACTGAGAAATGATTTCATTTTAGAATGAAAGCTCACTGCCTCTTCCACCCCGGGGCGGGAGCCAGAACGCGTGGAAAATGTAGGTTACAGGCAAGGATAATTGTTCTAAATTGCCAGGATAGGCACAGATCCTTCAGGTAATTGTGGGCCCAGGGAAGCTGGCAATCCATCACACTCTTTCCGGCTGCAGAAGTTCTGCCCGTTGTTGCTCCCCGCGCCGGTGACAGGTAATTTGTGTGAGGTACCTGTGAAACCAATTAGGAGCGCACGGGGCAGGGCTGGCACGGAGGGTGACAGCGGCTGACAGGCGCTTTCTTTGGAAGCAATGCCCCGAAAACAGCGCCGGCACAAGGACACGGGGACAGGAGCGCCATGGGCTCCCTGTGTGGGAGCTGCGGCAGCCGGGCTGTCCCTGATCCCGTGCTCGGTGCGGGGACAGAGCGATGTCACACACACACACCGCTCATTGCCCTGCACCACCGCCCCTCGCCAGCCCAAATTCCTGCCAGCAATGCGCAGGGAAGGGGGCACTGCCCGGCGCGGGGCACTGCCCTTGCTCTGCCACACCTTGCCCTTCCCTCCTGCCTAGGGCCCGGTTCTCCTGGATGAGTTGCAGTGGATATTGGAGCTGGCTCCTGCCCTGCCCGGGGTGCTGTCCCACAGAGCGCATCATTCTCACAGGCATCAGCCTGAGCTGTTCTCCGGGTCAGGGAGAATTCCTTCAGGAGATGCCACGCTCCCAGCACCACACCACACCCCTCCCTCGAAGACTTACAAGTTAATTTGTTGCCTGCTGAGAGCATTGGCATCTTTAATCAGGCACAAATCTTTCTGGAGGAACAGACATTTCACGGTTGAGGACATTTCACCACAAGATCTAAACAAGGAAATCACTTAATTGATGATACAAGCTGTATATCTAGCAAAGAATTGTGTCGCAGGAGGTACCAACACTTTTGGTGTCTGAACCAGTGACCTAATGACTTCCTGTAGGATTGGAAGGAAGTTGTGTCAAACTTCCATGGAAGCAGCACAGCCTCTGCCCAGGACTCTGCACAGCCTTGGAAGATGCTGCTGGGAGCCCAAAGCTTCATAAGCTGTTACCATAAATCCAGCCCCTCAATTCTGGCACTGCAAATAAAATAACAATAGCAAAAGTAAAATAAAAATTGCCCAGTTACTTTGCTTTCCTGTAGGGAAGGTAAACAAAGCTTTACAGTTTGTCAGAGGCATCATAAAATCCTCTTCAACACATCTGGGAGTGCCACTTCCTAAATCATCAGCTGAGATTGCTCTTCCAGCCTTCACTCAGCCACACGGAGCTGCTCTGGGCTGTGGGCAGAGCTGTGTGTTCAGCAGAGAGGGATCCTGTGCTCCAGGATTTACAGCCGCAGGGATCGGGGCAGACGCTCCCGTGTGCCCGTTTGGGGGGTGAGTGCAGAGCCTCTTCCTCTGTAAATAAGGGGAAACCATCCTGCTCCTGCTCCGCTGCGTTTGAGAGGGTGTTGGTTGGTAACCCTTCCAAATGTAATGTTCCTGGTGTTTCCTGGTGATGAACTAAAACCAAGCACAGGGAGCTCGGTTGGCATCACCTGCCCCAGCAGCCCTGACACAGACCTGCTGCCTGCAAACCCCTCCCCAGCTGCCTGAGCCTGCACACTGTCCTTAAAAGAGACTCCAAGTATTCCCATGAGGAGTTTCTGCTTTTTTCCCCTGTTTATACTGGCAGATATGAACCCCCCACCCACGTGCTGCTCTTACACAGATCCTTAGACATTCCCATGGGGACAGCGGGCTCAGCTCCCGGCATCCTCCGGCTTCATCCTCGGTTATGGCTCCAGCAGCGCTGAGTTTACACCCTTGGAACAGTTTTCCCTCTCTGTTCCCTGCCAGGGAGGGAGGCCGTGGGCGGCAGAGCAGAGGCAATGTGTCCCTCAGGGTGGGCTGGGAGGAGGATGGGAGCCTGGGGACGGGGCTGAGCCAAGGCCACTGCCCCAGGGCTGCTTCCCACGGGTGGCTGATGTGGAGCAGATCCGTTGGCAGGCAAAGAGGAATATCACTGCCTCAGGTTGTCTCTTAACTACTTTCAATTTTTTGTCTGCTCCTGGTGTCAGGCAATATTTGGAGGCTATGACAGCAAATCAAAGAGTGGAGTCACCCTGCTCATCCTCCCCTCCCTTGGGTACAGCCAGACCCAGCTCCTTCCCCAGAGGTGCCTGCATTGCTCCCCAGGATCCCTTTCTCCACCATTTCTGGTGATGATCAGCCAGCCACACCACGGCCACTTTGGAGGTTCCTGTGCCCACCCCATGGGGCCAGGCTGGGGGCACTGGGGCTCTTCTGAGCCCCCAAGAGTCCTGCACAGGGGATCCCTGGCCCTGAGGAAGCTGTTGGACCAACATCAACCCCACTGGGGCAGGGGAGGCAAAAACTGTGTCTTCAGACTTCCAGGACAATTCACAGTGATGTTCTGACTTGCTGCACAGTAGCAGTGGCTTTTTGTCCTCACCTTTTATTAAATGTAATAGTTGCAATAATTCACCAATAGCCTATTATTCTTATATACAAAAATCTACAAAAAAAATGTAAATGTGCAATTTTGCTATTATTATTTCCACCTGAAAGTATCTGTCACACTCTTTTCATAGATTATTCCACATTTTCTCCTCCTCTTAATAGCTATGTCATGCAATAAGCCATGCAGGATTGTTTGCTCACTTATACCTTTTATCATCGCTTTTTAAATCAGTGTTTCTTAGGAATGCTTTTTCATGCTTTATGACCTTATCTGTGCAGCTTTATCTTAAAAAAAGTACAAGCCAGAGGTAAACCATACCGGGATCTTCACCTTTACAAGGAAATTAAAGCCCTGCAGCTATTTTTTAACCTGTTAGTTTTACACTGTGCTCCTTTCCCCTTTAAACACTTGCTCAGGCACCTCAGTAATGGGCCGTACACAGCTGCCCATCTCTGCAGAGACAGCAGAAGGATTGCCCTGAGCTCCACGAGGCCTTGCAGGAGGAGATGGGATTTTAAGCCCCAGTGACTGCAGGCATTTTTATTCCAGAGGGAGAGATCCAGTGCTCTGCCACCGCCAGTGACATTCAGAGTGACACTGGGGACACAGCGCAGTTACACGCCCAAGTGCACTTCATCAGCCAGCTTCCACGGTCAAATATTCCATCAGCTCACCCAAACTTATTAAAAACAAGAGAAGGAGGAGGAGGAGTCACTGAACAAAGGGCAGTGTGACACGTTTCCCACAGTCTGTGGCTCAGGTGTCCCCCCAGCACAGGCACCCCAGAGGAGCTGCAGGGCCACGTGGGCACTGGCACAGCCACGGTGTGGGGGGCACTGGGGAGCAGGGGCACGGATGGAGGTGATGCCTCCCCGAGCTGGCAGCACCCACAGGGATGCTCGTGGCACAGGTCAGACCCCCAGGACAGGGGGGGCCCAGCACAGGTGACCCAGGTGGGGAGGAGACCCCAGGGACCCCTCAGGAATGGCTCGACTGTTCCTGCCACAGGGCAGGACAACCACCAGCAGGCACTGGCACAGGGACGTGGTGCAGGGTGGGGATGGTCCCTTGTCACCTGTCAAACCCCCCGGGGGAGAAGCTCCCATAGCCCAGGACACAGCTCAGCAGCCAGGGCAGCCCTGCCTGGGAGGCAGTCAGGTGTTCCCTGGTGTTCCCTGGTGTTCCCTGCTCCAACAGCCAAACTCCTGAACCTCCTGTCACCTCCTCCTGCATTTCTGCACTGTCACCTGGGTGTGCTCTAAGCCCAGTCAGCACACACAGGTGACACACCAGTGGCACTGTCCCTCACAGTGCCGCTCCCTCAAAGGTGACATCTCCATTCCTGCCTCAGCATCCTCAGAGGGCCCCGAGCTGCTCACAGAGGGGCTCAGGGGCTTCTGGGAATGCTGATGTGGAATTTCTTTTGCCACAAAAATGTTCTGAGCTGTTTGTCAGTTTCTCAGATTCAACAGGAAATGCTGATGTATTTGATGTTAATTTAAGGAGATGAAATGGGAAAGGGGTGGTGGAGGTTCCATTCCCAGGGGATCTCCCTGCAGCTCTCCCTGCAGATCCCTGGCCCAGGGGAAGCCCCAGAGTGGTGAAGCCAATCTGCTGCTGCCCCATGCCCAGTTCTGCAGAGGCACACCCCCAACTCCACCACCACAACCAGCACTAATCATCTGCTTCCAAAGACAACCATCCCTGCCCTGTGCATTTCCCCCAGGGCACTGGATTTCCATACCAGGGCGCTGCTGCCCTGGAACCCCTGGCTGTGGAACTCGGCGTCCTGGCTGCACAGCCGATGGATTTTTCCAATCATTACGGGTCCCTGTGATAATTGGGAGCCCCCAGGCTGCAGGGTCAGCGTGAGAGGACAGTGAGACCTTCCCATGTGGCTGTGTCCGTGTGGGCAGCCACTGGGAAAAAAGCAGCTTTGGAGATTTCATCCATGTGTTGGTCCTTGGGAGCTGCCCTGCGGGATCTGCCTGTCCTGAGGGCAGAGACCAGGGAGGGATCTGTTTGACAGCTGGGAAATCATGGAATCCGAGAGTAGTTTGGTGTTGGAAGAGACCTGAAAGATCATCCCCTTCCACCCCTGCCATGGGCAGGGACACCTTCCACCAGCCCAGGTTGCTCCAACCTGGCCTTGGACACTTCCAGGGATCCAGGGGCAGCCACAGCTTCTCTGGGCAACCTGGGCCAGGGCCTCCCCACCCTCCCAGACAAGAATTCCTTCCCAATATCCCATCTAATGCTGCCCTCTGGCAGTGGGAAGCCATTCCCTGTGTCCTGTCCCTCCATCCCTTGTCCCCAGTCCCTCTCCAGCTCTCCTGGAGCCCCTTTCAGCCCTGCAAGGGGCTCTCAGCTCTCCCTGGAGCTTTTCTTCCATAGTGCTTCATCATGCTCAACCCTCCATCACTGCTCCTGTTTAGTGCTTATTTCAGAAATCATCCTAATAATTGTGCAAGCAAATTATCAATATATTGATCATTTTAGTATAAACATTAATGAGAGGGGATATCCTAATTTATTTTTAATTTGTCACTCAATCATATTACCCTGAACTGGATATGTGTAGAAGAAGCCTTGGTAAAAACAAGGCTGTGGGATTTTTTCCAGTATTGACTCTCATTATTCTTCTGGTTTTAGGTTTTGTAGTAAACACAAACAGCCCACTAATAATAAATAAAAATATCACCTGCAATGGGGTATGTTTTGGTTTTCAATATGAAGGTCTTAAATATCAGTTTCTTCTCCTGTCTTCTGGGTGCTTTTTCATTGTTAGTTGCCTTTGAAACACGGAGGAAAAAGACATTTTAAGCAGCAAATCATCCTTCTTACCTTTGTGACAAGGGCTGTGTGTGTTTGGAGGCAGTGAGGATGGCTGTCACACTGCTCCTCCAAACAGGAGGATTTATTTCCTGCAGGATCTGATGGAGGTTTGGTTGGTGCAGAGAGGTTGGCAGAGAACTCCTGCCAGCTGGAGGTTTTGGGGCTGATGGAGGGAGGGAGGCAGGGACAGGGGCATGGCCAGGAGCCCAGGTAGGGGCCAGGGCTGAAGGAGGGCAGGGTTAGAGGGGATACTGGGGAGGAATTCTTCCCTGGGAGGGTGGGGAGGCCCTGGCCCAGGTTGCCCAGAGAAGCTGTGGCTGCCCCTGGATCCCTGGAAGTGTCCAAGGCCAGGTTGGAGCAACCTGGGCTGGTGGAAGGTGTCCCTGCCCATGGCAGGGGTGGAACTGGATGGGCTTTGAGGTCCCCTCCAAACCAGTTTGGGATTCCATGGGTAGGGGCTGTGGGAGGGGCTGCCAGCCAGGGTCTCACAACAGGCAGCTTGGGCACAGCTGAACAATAAATAACATTTTTAGCCAGTGTAACAAGGAGATGGCTGATTTCAGGAGAATGAAGAGCTGCAGGGAGGCTCAAATGAGCAAATGTATCGCTCCTGCAGTGGGCCAACATTAACAGGTTAATAATTAATTAAAGGCACTAAGAGGTTTCTAATGCAGATCTTCTGGATCTGCACTACTCTGGGATAGCTGGTCACTACCTGCAGGGTCACGGGGGGTCCTGAGATTGCTTTTAGGGAAACAGAGAAGGGAGGGAGAACTCCTGCTCTTCCTTCCAAGCCCGCAGAAGGCTCCAGAAGCCGCCTGGGTTTTGCAGGAGCTCTCAGAGTGCTGCACGTCTCGGATGCAATTAAAGCAGAAATTGGCACAGATCTCCTGGGCTCTCTCCCCCACCTTCCAGCAACCCCGTCCTGGGCACTCTCACTCCCGGTCTAAACCTTCCCTTTCTCGCGGGTGGACGGGAATCACCTCTGCCTTCAATGACTTCTGGGTAAAACTAACCCTTTTCTGTCCCGCTCTGAAATTAGCCGTGAAAAGAAAACCCAGAGAGGGATGAAGAGTGTTCGGGTACCGGCACCGCAGGACTTGCTCCTCCCCAAGGAGCTTGTGCTTCACCTCATCCTTCAAAGCAGGAGAGAACTGACCTTTCTCACAGCTGAAAGGAGCAATCAAGGTATTTGTGTTCTCTGACCTTATGAATCGTTCAGCACAAAGGCTGTTTACAGACGCTTCCTTATTTCAATCTCCATTGAAAAGTGTTTCTCGAACACACGCTGCAGAGCTTCATTTGGGTTTCTCTTTCATCTTTTCTGCTCTCCACTGATTTTTTTCTAAATCCTCTGGGATTCAATTAGCAGCCGGGAAATTCCGGGAGCCTTCTGCCTCCCTGCGCTGCATCCAGAAGCGACCCGGTGCTTTGCAGTCCCCTCCGTCTCTCTCCTGAATAACTCGTAGAGCTCTGCAGGGCAGGGCAGGACTTAGACGAATGTTAGAGCCTGATTTTCCTAAACTTGTCAGGCTCAGGTGGAAACACCACACATCGGGAACTGGCACCTACATCTGCTTAGTCAGATAGGCCTGTAGTGACACGTTTGGAGCAATATTTACCTGCATAAATAGAAACACTGCAATAAATACTGATTTTGATCTTTATTTAGGTAAGAGTGCTTAGAGACATTCTTGTCAAAACACTTTAGTTCTTAAAGATATTTTCTGCTAACTCTTAGCAAGGTTCAGGTAAAGCCAACACACCTGAAGTGTTTTTGCTGTTTGATAAGTGTGTAATTAAAACCTGAGCCTCCTCTGTTCCTTCACTGCTTTGCCAAGAGACTCGGGGCATGAAACCGTCTCCGGTGTGTGTCCAGCAGCAGAGCTGGGTGGATGAACACAGCTGGACTGCCAAACTTCACCTGAGCAAAGCTAAAGGTCCCCTACACAGCTGGAACTGCCAAACTTCACCTGAGCAAAGCTAAAGGTCCCCTACATAGCTGGAACTGCCAAACTTCACCTGAGCAAAGCTAAAGGTCCCTTACACAGCTGGAACTGCCAAACTTCACCTCAGCAAAGCCAAAGGTCCCCTACACAGCTGGAACTGGCAGCCAGCGGTGACACTGCCCTGTCCCCGTGCACAGCTGGGGGGACCAGAGGGTTCGCTGTTGTGAGCACGTTAACAAAGACATGCTCAAACTTCACTAAGCCATGAATATACTGTAGGTGCAAAAGACCTTCCTAATCTCCCTGGAACAAGCCCAATTAAGTTCAGTTTTCTATTAGAGCCCCGCCATAGTTACCAGCAGATGTGGAAAAAGCAATTAACTCCTTCAGAGTTCAAACCCAGTGAGATCGATCAGCAAAGCCAGCGTTAAACAAATGTTCAGGCTGCCTGGTGGGTGAAGCAGCCAAAGCCAAACCCATCAACACCCCAGCAATACACACCCCACTTCTCCACGGCCTGTGCTTCCCGGGTAGGCTTTGAATACTTCACTGTCCCTCAGTTAAAGACACAGGTCAGATGTGAGAGGGCTCCGGTGCCCCTCGAGCGTTAGGCAATCTCTCTTTGGGAAAATCATGGCAGATTTGGTAAAAATACAGTAATGTGCCACAAAAATTATCATCAGATTTTGTATCATTTTAGATGACAGTTGTCTAAAATCCAGCTATGCCACACCTAGCGTGGAAGAAGATATGTACATATATTTATATATAACGTAGCATTCCGAGGGTTTTGTAAGAGCTGACTCAAACTCTTGCTGTGGATATCGGGCACAAAGTGAGAGGAAAGAAAGTGTATCAGTATTGCAACTCAGAACACTCGGGATGGCCCAGATAATTATAGACCTGTCAGTCCAGCATCAGTCGGGAAATGGAACAGAGCAGCTGCCATGGAAGTTAATCAAGAGAGAGCTACAAGAATAAGATACAGTCAGGGCTGCTTTGCCAACCTAATTAGCTCTTTTTTGGGCAAGTTTCCCATTTTAAAAGTCTCACTGGGTGCTCAAGGAAACTTCAGCAGCACCCACCAGCTGGACCAGTGTCCCAGAGGGGTGTGGGGGCCTGAGGAGGCACCGCAGGAACAGGAATGCTGGAAGAGCCAAAAACCAGTGTCAAAGGCACATCCTGGTAGAGCTGCTGCTGGGAGAGAGCAGGGGAGATGGAATAGTCTGGAGACACCTCCTGAGGAAGCAGAAATGCAGGGAAAGGGGAATTTTCATAGAATCCCAGAATCCCAGAATGTTTTGGCTTGGAAGGAACCTTAAGGACTATCTCATTCCACCCCCTGCCATGGACAGGGACACCATCCACTATATCCCAGGTTGCTCCAAGCCCCGTCCAGGCTGGCCTTGGACACTTCCAGGGATGGGGAGTCAGCAGTTTCCTGCAGGGCAGGGGTCTGGGGAGGCTGGGCTGCAGGCAGGAGCTGAGGCACTGCTGTTGAGGGACAGACAGGCTGCTGCTCTAGGAGAGAAATTAAGAATCCAACAAACTTACCACGAGCCTGGGACTTTGGAAATCAGGATAAGATTGATTTTGCTGTTGATGCTGTTGTTCAGCACTCCTCCAGCTCAGCCAGGAGTGTGCTGAAGGACCTCCTGAGGCCTTTGTTAGGAGGAAAGTATCACCGGTCCCTTCTGGCTCTGTAATCTGTACATCCATTAACCTGTGGAAAAAGGCCCAGCAGTGAATCTGAGCAGTAACAGACCAAGCAGAGACTGAATTAGTGTGCCTTAATTGAGAATGAGGAAAAGCATGATTGTTAGGAGACTTAATCCTGACTTTGGGAAGAGCAATATAGTGCCAAGATGAGACAACTGCTCTTCCCAAAAGAGACTGTGTGCAGGTGGCTGTGCACAGGTGACAAGTGACAGACCCACAAAGAGAACCACAGGCACCTTCCTGAACCAAATCCAGGGCCTGTCTGTGGGAAATAAGGAGATGAGACTGTGGATTCATGAGAATGGATTCTAATGAGCCGAGGTGACCCCACAGCTGCCTTTACACAAGGGGAAGGAGCAGAGAGAGCAGCACAGCAGCTCCTTTGGACTCTGCTCACTCCCTGCCTGCAGCTGAAGGCTCCTGGGAACACGTTTGCTGAGAAAAGCAGAAAAAATCCTACCAGTGGTGAGGTCTTCAATAGCCCACTCTGCTCCATGAGGGGTCGGGACCAGTGACATCCCTGCCCGGAGTGGGGGCACCTCCGGAGCCGTCCCTGGAAGGGACACACGGGGGGCACCTGAGCCTCAGCTGTGACCAGCCAAAACTGCTGTTCTAAAACAGAGGAGGAGGGAACCAGTAACCAACAGGATTAACATTTCAAATTGTTGTGAGCCTCGGGGGTTGGGGAAGTTGTTGTTATCGTTGTTGTTATCATTATTATTATTATTATTATTCAGGGGGAAATGCCAAACCCAGACTGCAATATCCTCTCTACATTTTGTGCCAGTGACAGATGTGCTGAACATTAACAGCTTTTCAGGCCCTTTCTGCTCTGTGAAGAGTTTGCCTGAACAAGCTGTGATCATATGGAGCCCATGGGCTGGTAATCCCGGCTCCGACAGCAGGAGATGGCAGCAGCCAACAGCCCAAGGAAATGCCCTTCTCCTCTCAGGCACATCTGTATTCTCCCTGCTGACTTCATGTTGCAAAGCTCCTGGCACTGCCCATATTCCCTTGTATTCCCCAGCAAAGCTGGCACGAGTCAGCTGAGGTCACTGGGAGCAGGAAGCTCATCCAAGGGCGTCCAGCACATCTGCTTCCTGCTGCAGCTGGATGAACATGGCACTGTCCCGGGCAGCCCCAGCCCATCACTGAGCCCTGCTCCCCATGGCACATCCATCAGCTCCATGTGGGGCAGCCCCAGCCCATCCCTGAGCCCTGCTCCCCAC
>NW_020897992.1:179245-224507 GCF_003984885.1 Neopelma chrysocephalum | reverse complement strand
CAGCCCATCCCTGAGCCCTGCTCCCCACGGCACATCCATCTGCTCCAGCAGCCTCAGCTGCTGCCCGGGCCGGGGACCCGCGACACGGCCACGGGCACACACTGGGCACTGTGCCCACCCGGCTGCCCTGGGCTGGAGAGGCACCATATGGATCCTGAAGGGTGAGGGGCTGTTTTCCGAAGTGTCCTCTTACAGTTTCACACATCACCGGAGTTCGGTACTTCGAGATTCTTCTGCTGGGAAAAGCAGAATCCTTCCCTTTCAAAGTAAGAGGGTTAGAAAGCTGGGCTTAGAAGTTGAATATAGGAGGTCTTCTGGTGGTCCAGGAATGGATTTTTTTGGAAGTGAAAAATCTTGGCAACAAAGAATTTTCCACAAAAAGATACCGTTTTTTCATTACACACTTCTTTTATTCCATCCCCCAAATGACTCTCCCCTGCTCCAAAGCTCCACTGGGCAAGGCTGGCAGTGAGGGCTCAGCCTGGCTCTCAGCCCAGATTTGAACAGGAGTCTCCCGTATCCCAGCCAAGCAGTGCCCAGGGGATGCAGCTGTCCCGGACTGTCGCTGCTGAGTGGCCCTTTTTCTACGTAAAACTGAAAGCTCTGGATTTTATTCTCCAGGAAAGGAAAGCAAACACCTCCCAGCGCTGACCCAGGAAAAAAACCCAGGCAGTGCTGGAGTTGGCTTTCCAGCAGCACTGAGCAGAAACGCTCTGTCAGGAGAAATGCGAGAGCTGAAAATCTCCTTTCCTTCCTCCCCCTTCCCCAGAGCAGGAAATCTCCTCATCCTCACCACGGTCCCTGATGTGGGGGCAGGATGGCAGGGCCCTTCATGGCCCTGCTTTACAGCTTTCTACAGGACACAGTTCCCCCAGTTCCCCCTGTTAGGGCAATCCTCTGGAATTACAACTTGAGGTCAGAGGTTTTCTACTTGGATCTCTTTACTTAATTAACGGAAAACCCTTTCCACGCGGAGAAACCTGACAGCCTCCGGTCCTGTAGCACAGAAGGACGAATGCTGGGTGCTGCTCTAACCTTGTTACCAGTGACAACGACGGTGCTGGAAGGAGTTTGTGCCGGTATTACCACACCAGAGCTCTGGGCAAGAAACTCACTGGGATAATGCTGTGCCCAGTCGCATAAGTCTCCCTGCAGAGCAGGATTTATTTCTGGCAGGGTAATTAAGACACCTGTTAATTGCCGCACTTAAGTACCGCAATTAAGATCTGACCTGATAAACAACAGGTGTGGCAGGAGTGCAGTGCTCAGATTTGTTTGTTTTGCAGTAGGTGTGGGTGTCTGCTTCGCTTTTTGTTCATTTTAATCTACCTCAGTGAATTATGCCCAATTCCTGTTTCCAGTACAAAGACAGGAGAAAAAAGAAAATGTGAGACGGCTGGCAGCACTTCCCAACACCTGAGACCTTGGATATGGAAATCCCGGGTTCTCCAATCCTGGGATGTTTGGGGCACCCTCGGTTCTGTTTAACCCCGGGTTTCCCCACGGATCGCAGGCAGCATTTGCTGCTGGACACCTTCCCACTGCTCTCCCAACAGGCATCACCCAGGGACAGTTCCTGCAGCAGCTGTCACCGCTGGTCCCTGTGTCCCGATGGAGCACAGAGCCCTGACAGGATGGGCCAGCTCGTTGCTGCTGCTGGTGCAAAGTCAATTAATTCTGTTTTATAGGGCTGCTGGAGCCTCAGTGCAGTGGCTGCTGAATTGACATCACCAGAGTTTCTCCTTATTATAGCCCTGGAGTAAGGAAAACATAATTACTTCACTTGCAGCAAACCTGGGTCCCCATAGCCTACCCGGAAAGCCTTTCATTGCAGCTGTTCCCCTCAGGCAGCGGGAGCAGCTCCTCAGACAGGCTTCCCCGGCAATAATGTGGGATATTGTGGATGGGCTGAGGTCAGCCAGCCTGGTCACCTCTGCAACAGCTGCTTTTATCACTCACTAAATTTCAAACAACCATTCCTTTGCGTTCGGGCTTGAGTAAGACCCTGACCTTGCAGCGAGGCTCTCAATCCACACCACAGCCTGCGGGTGGGATCACCGCCTGCCTTCCCTCCTTCCTGCCCCGGGAGCTGCAGCTCCTTCTCTACCCAGAGGTCACAGAAGGAATCACCTGCAGCTCCCGGGAAAGACAAATGGGGCAGTGTGTCCTGAGAGACTCCACTGCCCGCAGGGATCCCAACAAACCAACCCAGCTGTAAGAACACGTGAGCAAACCTGGGGCTCAGGCAGATATCCATGATGCCCCCAGGACCAGGCTCTGAAAGCCCACCTCAGTCAGGCCATGGATAATTCATTTACTGCCACTTGCAGATAGAGCTGAATTTACAAAGAAATTCTGATAATCCAGGTGATATAAGTGATAATCCAGGTGATACATGCGATTTAAAGCATTGAAGAGCCTCAGGGTAACAAGAAAAAAAACTAACCAAACAAAAACCCCACCAGCATGAGCAGAAACAAACTGAAAAATCTAAAGTAAACAATGACAAGAGGAACATTATATCTTCAACCTTGTAAAGCACAAAGCATTTGTAAATAGGTGCTTAAGGCTATAAAACACTAAAAAGATGCAAAAGGCACAAAGATGATGTTTCTTTTACAGCAAAATAATTAATATTATTCTTATTCTGTTGGCCTCAGCTGAACTTGCAGATATTCAGGCAAGCTCTCACATGCTACAGACTAATGGAGCTCCACCACTCCCCACTCCTGCTGCTCCCTTTGGAGGCAATACATCAACTTCCTGGGATTTTATCTCCATGTAATGAGCCAAACTGTTATGACAGCGAGACATATGCCTCTTGCATCTAAACACTTTGAAAACCACCTGTTTTGGGTGCCTTCATCATTAAATGGTTTCAATGAAAATAAAACACAGCTTCCTCCAGACAGAATACCTCAGGAGGTGTCAGTGTTTGGAACTTTGGAATAAGCAGGATGTTGTAATTCTGATGCTCCGAGAGATAAAAGGAGCAGGGAGGAGCAGAGGGGCCAAGGCCTGGGCTTTATGGAAAGGAGCATAAATCAAACCACAAGAAATGAAAGGTTCTGTGCACGACCTGCAATCGGTCACTCGCTGGGAGGATGCAGCAGGTCCCGGTGGGGCTCACAAGAAGCCTGGAGAAGGATCTCTCAGGACAGCTCTGTGCACACCTTCCCTTCCCAGCCAACACAAATCCCCTCATTCCAGGTGAGCAGGGACAGAGCAGGCAGCTGGGATCACGATGTGGGAGCGAGGAACATAGTCCAAGGGTCTGTCAGCAGACACTTCATGAGCTTCCATGGGCAGGTGAGGAGGAGCCTGGCCCCAGAGATCCAGATCCACACACCTGAACATCCCACTGCTGAGACCCTGGGGAACAGCTGCTGGTTCCCCACTGCCAGCTCAGGGCTCTGCTCCCAGGATCAAGCCAAACATGAGCACAATCATGTTTTAGGGGGATCCATTGTAAAACCAGCTCTCCTGGAGACCAATCCAACTGGGATGCACAGCACACGTACCCCTAATGCTTATATATATATATATATACATATATATATATGCATGTACAAGTATATTTTTACATTATATATCTGATGGAAAGAGCTGGAATTCTGCAGCCTGGATGTGGCAGGTGGTGGCACCTGAGACCTTCAGAACACTCAAGAAGCTTCTATTCAGCAATTGTTTTATTTCCTATTTGGGATAAAAAGCCACGGACTCCGACACGAGGACAATACATTATGCATGCTGAGACTTTGGACTTTATTCCAAATATGTAATTTTGTAGTGAGTGACATTTTCTAGAGAGATTTATGAGAGAGCCAGGGCAGTGCCACTCACGGCTGTGCAGGAACACCCTGACGTGGTGTGTCTCTGGGAAGCAGGGGTTTGATTTTCATCCAGACACAGAATTTCCTGGCGGGTCCTGAGCAGCCCAGGGTTTGGTTTGTCCATGTCACACATCACAGTGACCTTCTGTGAGCAGAGCTCTGAACAGGCAGCACATTGTGTGAGAGCTCTGCCTTGGCTGCTGTGAGACAACTGCACATCCCCCTGGAGAGCCACCCCTGGCACTGCCGACGTCAGATGGGTTGTTCCATAACCAGGGATTAAAATATTCCTGGCCAGCACTGAGGGGGCAGCAGGGGATGTTCCCCTGGCTTGGAGATCATGTGTCTCTTCACAGGTGCTCACAAATTGGCCTTCTCACACCAATTTCATTGAATTCTGGACACCTTGTAAGTCATGTGAGCTCCCAGATCCTTTTCTGAAGAGCTGCTACTGAGCCAGTCATTTACCACCCTTACCTTACATGTGATTATTTCCTTTTCTATTCTATTTCCACCAAAATAAGGACCTTTCCATTTGTCCACACTTTTTCATACCTTTTTCCAGTTCATCTGCTTGAAGACAGGCCAGAAAATTTCCTCCAGAGCATCCTGCATCAAATCCAGAGAATCTGGCTGAGACAGGACTCTCTGTTTCTCCAGAAGACATGCAGCCTTGGGTTAGAAAACTCAGTTTATAAGAATTCACTACAAGAGAGCTGGAGAGGGACTTTAGACAAGGGCCTGGAGGGACAGGACGAGGGGGAATGGCTTCCCACTGCCAGAGGGCAGGGCTGGATGGGATATTGGGAAGGAATTCTCTGTGAGGGTGGTGAGGCCCTGGCACAGGCTGCCCAGAGCTGGGATGCAGCTGTTTGAAGAATAACCTTCTTTTCTCGCAAGGTTTACACTGTGACAGAATTTCTTTCAATTCAGTGCACGAAGATTAAGATTTGAGCTGGCAGAAGTGAGGAATTGGCCCCATTTTGGAGTGATTGGCAGCCACAGGTGCCACAGGTGCTGCCTCCTGCACTCACTACGCCCCATTTCCTCGGAGCCTTTCCTGCTGGGCAGCACGGATCTCCCTGGGGTAGGATCCCAGGCAGTTCCCATGGATCTCCCTGGGGCAGGATCTCGGGCAGTTCCCATGGATCTCTGCTAGAGCTGCTTCCTCCAGACTCCAAATTCCACCGTGGCAGAGGTTTCACGCTGCTTTTGCACAGAGGATCAGGGTTCTGAGGGGTTTATTACCCATTCACAGTTTATTCCAGCTGTCCCTAAAAATCACTGTAACCGCTCTGCTGCTGACAGAGGCAGCTCTGACACTCGCCTGGACCAGTTAAGTGAGTCAGTGGAATAATTCTTTCCATGCTGAATATTTGATATTGCTCCAGGACCCTGGTGCCTGGACTCTTGTCCTGCTGATTTTCGCTGCAGGGACGTGAAGATGTCTCAGAGTGGCTGATGGAGACCCTGGATCACAACATGCCCTAAGCCCACCACTGGGAGACACGTGGTGCTGGCAGCTCCCCAGGCAAGGCAGGGCTCCCAAGCATCCTTCCAGAGACCCTGCTGGCATCTGCTCAGCCTTGCTCTCCTCGCTCTCCCCAGCTGCCCTTCAGCAGCAGTCAGGGTGCTATGAGGTGTCCTGCTGTGACATTTTCTTGCAGATTTTTGTTGCTCCGTTTTCAGAGCACAACTCTGGTTGACACTCTGCCAAAGTGAGGTGGATACTTTATCCCTGTTCCCTTTATGCTGATATTTGAGGCAAACCCCTTATCAGAATCATCACCAAAACTATCAAACATCATGCACATTTGCCATGTTTCTAGAACATGGCAACAGCTGCAGTGCCTGAGAAATTGTCTCCCTGTGCCAGCAGCAATAAACTGTTCTCTGCTTTGGCCACAGAGCTGGAATACACAGGTCCCTCAGCACTGTGTCTCACCCTCTGATTCTGGTTCAACAGTCCACTGCAGAGTGGTGTTGTCATCTCTGATCAGCTCATACACCCAACCCCAAAGGGTTTCACACCCAGATTTTGCCATCTGCTGAGTTCCAGGAGGAGGAGGCAGAGTGGTGAGGAGTGGGGTCAGAAGGGCCAGTGGCACTGTGCTTCCAGTGTTGGGAGGAATTTGGCACTGCAGTGGTGCAAAACTCACACTGCTTCTGCACTCAGTCCTCCTGCAGCCTGGAGGGACCCAGGGTAGAGAACCACAGAATGGTCCAGATTGGAAAAGACCTCCAAGATCAAGTCCAACCATTCCCCAGCACTGCCAAGAAATGCCCAGGACTGGGCAAAGGGATCTAGGCAAAGGGAAGCACCTAAGGAGCATTTTCAAAGATACTCCAGTGAGAAAACCCAGGCTGTCCTCAGGGTATGGTGGAGGAGCACCCAAACTCACCTGCTTCCCAGAGCAGGAGCCTGCAGAGCTCACTCCTGCTGGCTGCTCTGGCTGGAATCCTCAGCAGCAAGGTCTGCCCTTCACCTTTGCTCTTCCTGGCTGGAGCACCTCAGCCAGAGTCCATTACTGAGGTCCCACCTTTCAGATGAGTTCATGTGGGTCATCAGCTCCCCCAGGGAAGCAAAGAATGGAGCCCAGCTGTGCAAATGAAAGGATTTCCAGGGAAATGCCAGGCCCCCCTCCATTTTAGTCCCCTTCTTTCTCCAGACCTGTGATTACCATGGCTCTGCCGTGTCTCCTCCTGCCGTGCCACCTTCCCACACGGGACCAGTGCCTGGGGGATGCTCAAGGGAGTGAGGCTCATCCCTCCCAGACACTGAGCCTCCAGGCTGGCAGCCCCAGAAACAGGCAAGCCAGGCTGGAGGCAGGCTCTGTGCATCCCTTGGAATGGCCTGTGGAGAGGAATGACAGCCAAGGGAAGGTGATCCTGTGCCGTGCTCCCTTGGCAGAGGGGGCAGCAGGTGCCTCACAGCCCCAGGATTCACAGACACGAAGCACTCGAGGGGGAAGCTCGGTATTTGGGCTTCCTGTGGCTTGTAAGGATGGGAACCAAGGCAAACACCTGACCTGTGCTGGTGCATGTGATGCTGGGTTACAAGGATGCCAGGATTTATTCCATCTGCTCTTGCTTCCATGTGTTTAGTTGGTTGGTTGGTTTCTCCAAGCGTTAACAGGATCACCTGAAGACCGAAAGGAAATCTGAAAATGCATTAAAAAGCCCTTCAGGCCAGTGTGAACTGCTTCAGCACCTCTGCCTCAAGTCTCCACCACAATCTGGTGCTCAGGCAGGCGAAGCGTAGAGTTGTCACGCACTGATATCTACACGTTAAATTATTCATCCTAATTGGTATCTAAAGCTTTGCAATATTTGTTAATTTTATAAGAATATATTATTCTTTTTTTTCTTTCATGGTAGCAAACAGCATTGAAATATTAGAAAATGAAATAGGAAAAAGGATGTGTTATGCTCCTTGTTGTAAGAATATTCGCTGGAGACACACAAAGTTTTAATGTTAATGTCTCTGCATCACTACTCCCTGCATGCTAAAGTAGGTTTGGAAATGCTTGAAAGGTTAAAGCTTTTGCAAATGATGAAACCAGACCATTTTGGAGCTATAAATCCTGCTCATCTGGGAGAGTTGTTCTTGTGTAAAACCTCATGTTTTCTTGAGAGACTGAGCTGAATATTTATGCTTAGCACATCAAACACAAGGAAGCCACAGAGGTTCACTTGTCTGCGGTGGGTATTTAAGAGTTTACTGTGGATAATTAAATCTAGAAATCATAATTAGTCACTTATCCAAATTGGAGTGCCCAGTTTTTCCCCATTTACCCTTCCAGCATAGCACTGGTGTTGGTCACTGGCTGTCCCGGAGCGATGACTTTGTGAATCCAGCTGTTGTCACTTATGATTTCACCATGCCCTGGTGGCTCCCGTGGCACAGAAGCTGCCTCAGACAGGTGTCCTTCCTGGTACAGGAGCTGATGAGCCAAACCAGGAGACTTTGGGGAGCATCTGCCCAGAGCCCCCACATTGCCCAGAGCCCCCCGGGCTCGGGCAGAGGGCAGGGCTGGTCCCCCCTCCGGGGGGGCTCACGGCAGCACCCACCGTGTTGGGAGCTGGGTCTGCTCACAGATGAGGCACCTGCAGCCTCACTACAACTCACCTCACTGCTACACAGGGCTGGGAATGTCCTGCTCCAGAGGAAAGGGAGGCTAAGGAAGGTGAGCATGGGGGCCACAGGTGGGGCTGTGAGCCAGCAAACAAGCAAAAGGGGGGATGAGCATCCCGAGCAGTGTCTGAGGAGGAGTTTGGGGTGGCCTGGGTGCCGGGGGGGGGAGGCACAGCTCTGTTTTTGGGGAGGGCACAGTGGCTCCGGGCAGCTGCCAAAGCACAGCCAGCTGTGATCAAGTGAGAATGGTGGCACTTGCCAGGAAAACATCTACTGGAGCAGCCCTTCTGGGGTCTCAGACAGGCAGGGACAGAAGCATGGTGCACGCTCAGAGTGCTGCAGCAGAACCCCAGCTCTGCACACCCAGCTGATGGGGCAGCCAGGGCCATTCCAGGGCTGCAGCCACTGCCTGGCCTGTCCTGACACACCAACCCCATCAGCTCATGAGGCAGCCCAGAGAACCAGGAGGAACCAAATGCACCAGGAGGACCTTCTCAGCTCAGGCTGAAGCACCTGGCAGAGGGAGGCAGGAGTCACGTGGAGCTCCAAACCTCTCCTGGCACTGAGTGTCTGCAGAGGGCAGGAGGGGACCTGCCAAGGTGCAGTGGTCCCCCCTGCCAAGTGCATCCCTGCAGTCCCAGCTCCCACCCGTGGATCTCCCAAAGCCCGGAGCTGTGCTCCAGGAGATGTCCATCCACACAGCCCTTTACCAGGCAGTGCAGAGCAGCCCCTGGGCCCTCCAGCCCCCACTTCCCAAGCCATGGCAATATCCCAATAAACTCTTCTGCTGCTATCTGGAAGGCAACCCCACCTGCCGTGGGCCTCACGAATCCTGGGTTTGTTTTCTGGGTTATTCCAACACCTCAGCGCTCACAAAAGCAATTCTGTAGAAACCTGCTCTTGCCAAAATACATTTTGAGTGTTTGCAGTTTCTTCTTAAATAAATACCTTCCCCGTGCAGTGACATAAAATCCAGAGAGAGAGAAAGGCAGAAGAAAGCAAACAAACAAAAAACCCCCAGCTTCTCCACAAACACCTCCACCAACCATCAACTATTTGTGGCTCTTGTGACTCTGATAAGCCGGAGCAGGATGTATGGATTTATTGATTTGGTTGTTGCAGGGGGATTTGTAAACATTTTCTTGGCTCAGAGCAGGCTTTTTCTGTTTCCGTGGGTCTTATTGCTGCTTTCCAAAACAGAAGCAAAATAATTGAGGCCTTAGTCTGGGACATTTAACCTGCCGTGTGCCCCCCTGCCCCTCTGGGTTGTTCTGACTCGCACAGTCTGGGAGGGGATGACAACACTGTTGTCCCTGTTTGGTCCTTCATTCCTACTTCTTATTCACCCAAACAGAACATGAGCAGAATATATGCATGAAAAAGCACCTGCACACCAAAACCATCTCACCCTAAACCCAAACACCTCGTGCCAAAACTGCCTTCACTCAGCTGCAGATAAATTCTGTTCTGTCTCAGCCCGAGCAACTGGTCTTCATGTGCAGCAGAAACAAACAGTATTCTGGAGCCATGTCTCACTCCTGCTCTGTAAACCTGGGCCAATGACTTTCATGTCAAGAGAAACCCAGTGCTGCCACACCAAGATGGAGAATGAAGCCTCTCACAGCAGCTCTGAAAAACCTCAGTTCCTCCTCCCTGCAGAAGATGAGTGAAAAAACCACTTTCTCTGGAGGGAGGTGAAGGTTGGGCTGTGTGTGGGAAACCCAAACACCTCATCTGCGACGGGATCCCTGCTCAGCAGGAGCTGTCAGACTGCCTCCACCTCCCCTCCAAGATGAGCATCCCAACATCACTAAAAATAGAGACTGGTGGTTAGGTTTTATGCAAATGACAGCTGGAATAAGACATGGTTTCGACACAGAATTTTAAATCTCCTAGGAGAGAGGAAATGGATTGAGAGGAGCCCCTTTCCCCCAGTTAGGGCACCCCTGCAAAACTAGGCCTTGTGCCCCAGTTTTTTAATTTTATGGCCTTTTTAGCAGGTGTCTTCTGCTCTCACCCAGCCAAAGTAGAGTCTGTCTCCTCCCAGCACCCCACAAGAGCCATGACATGATGCATTGTTGCTTTTGTGTGCATTTGTAGGAGTTAAACAATTCATTGCTGAAATCATCATGATTTTATACCAGGTGATTCTGAATCGAGATGCTGATTCACTTCAGCAATTTGTGCATCACGAAGAGGGAGCAGCAGGCTCAGCCACCACACCAGCAGTATCCACAGATCCCCACGGAGCCACTTGGGTATTCCTGTCCTGCCAGGATTTCCCCAAGGGAATGCCCTGGCTCTCACCACGTTACACGAGGCTGCCCATCACAGAGCAGCGAAGCCTCATCACTTCTTCCAGTGCCCAGGGCAGTGTCTGCACATTCCCCACCTGCCCACCAGCACTCCTCCATTTCCCTTTGGGATTTAAGGAGCTCAGGGCTCAAGCCCAGCGCTGGCCAGGCTGATGTGGGGTGAGGTGGAGCCCATGGCAGCCCTGCAGCCCCCAGCTCTGCACAGGGTTTCCCCCTTTCCCCCCTGCTCCTTCCAAAGCCTGCAGTTGCCCTGGACAATGAGTGAGGGGGGGTCTGGCCCTGGGGGCCACCCCTGGCCTGTCAGCTCCCTGCAGAGGGGGTGAGGTGGTGGGGAGAGCCTCACAGCCCCGGCCCTGCTCCACCTCTGCCCCCACAAACTGCTGCAGAAAACCAACCAAAGGGAAGGGAAAAGGTCAAGAAACAACAAATAGCACAAAGGCTGCACGGGAGCACAGGAGAAACGGGTCCAGCTGTGACCTAAGGCCAGGGATGCTCAGTTGCACCCATTAACACAACCATGGGACCTTTGCCTCTTCCCTGCCCTGTGGCAGAAGACCAGAAGTTCTTCTCCATGTAGTGAGCTCTGTTCACCTTTTGTGTGTCTCATTCCTCAGCTCCATGTCCTGAACCATGACCAGGGCCAGCTTCAGCCTTTTCTCTGGGCTCACACAAGCACTGCCAGTGCCATCCCTTTCCCCCTCCCTGGCCTCCTGCAGAGGATGCTGAGTGGAGAAAGACACACCTGGCTGCTTTTGACCTTGCCAGGAGTGCAGGAGCACGTGGAGTCCTTCACTCTAAAGTGAGTCTTTCTTCTCCTCTAACCCCAGCAAGGGCAGGTGTCACTGAGTTCAGCCCGTGCACAGACCCTGAGTGACCACAGGTTCATGGGGAGGATGTGCTGAGGTGATGCCAGGGGGTAGAAACGATGGCTGCAGGGGAGCTGTTTGTATGGGAAGGCAGCAGCAGAGCTGGTATGAATCACTGCCAATTGCCAGGACATCTAAAATTACACAAAACATCTACACACAGCCTGGAGAATCACAAGCTAAGTGCCAGTAGCAGGCAGTTTTCTCCCTGATGACAGCAAGTTACAGACACGAGCCCATTTGCCTTTATCCTTTCAAAGCAAAAAATATTATGATTGTTCTGCCTGGGTTGTCACAGCAAAAGCCTCTCCAGGCTGTGGCCACTGGCCTGGGGGCAGGAGCCAGAGGTGTCTGCCACAGGGTTCTTCCTCTGCCACTGCTCTGTTTCTTCAGGCCACTCTTGTGATTCTCCCTGGTATAATAAAAACGTCTTTGCTGAGCATCCAAGTGCCCTTTGGAAAGGGTGTTTCTGGGGCCTGGTGCAGACAGACTCCATGCCCTGGCCTGGGGAAGCCACGAACAGCCCTTGCTGGTCAGGAGCACCCTCACACCTGACTGGAAGTCCAGACCTGACACCTGCCCCAGGTACCCCCGTGGGGATGAAGGAAGCAGAGGGGGGTGAGGAGGAATTGACCACTGGAAGAGTGCTCTGTGTGTGCTTTGCACAACAGGCACTAGTTTCTAGTAAGACACCGATAGAAATGCTCTGAAATCTATTAAAAATAAGTCTAAATATCTTGGAATAGGTAAACAAAGAGAAAAAACGAACACTATGGCTCTGACCACTTCCCAGCCACACACAGACATTCAGGGCAGAGCCAGCAGGGTTTTACCACCACATCTGCCAGGGACACTTGTGTGGCTCAGCTTTACAAATCAACATCTTTGATCCCAGAATCCCTGAGGCTGGAAAAGCCCTCCCAGCCCATGGATCCCCCCTGTGCCCGATGCCCCCCTTGTCCCCCAGCCCAGAGCACTGAGTGCCACGGCCAGGCCTTCCTGGGACACCTCCAGGGCTGGGCACTCCAAACCTCCCTGGGCAGCCCCTGCCAAGGCCTCACCACCCTTTCCAGGGAAAAATTCTTCCTGACTTTCCTTCCTGATGAAGGAAATGAGGCATCTTCATTAATTTAAAAACAAATTATTAGATCTTCTGGCATTCTCAAATGTTTTCGCCCCTTTACTGGAAACATTTGAGGAGTGAGTTTATAAGAACTATTTGTAGAAACCACACAGCAGCCTGCAAAACAGCAAATAGAGCCATATCCTTGGGAACTGGGGGGGAAAAATGATCTCTTCTAGTCCTTGCACTATAGGTTCAAAAACATAAAACTCATCAAAAAGGTTATTTGAGGGAAAAAGGACCTGTTTAATAAAATTGCACCTCTCTGTCAAGGAGCAGAAACACAATTACTTAACATGCAAAATCAATTACACCGTGGAAATAGCAAAGCTCCTGACTGCAGTGTTGTTAGAAGTGTTTTCACATATCATGTGAAGTAGCTGCAAAAGCAGATTGAGAGTTTTTAGAAACACAGTTCTTAGCAGATGAAATCTCAGCCAGTAGTAGGCAAGAGCCAAGAAGTAGGAGCATTATCACCATCATCCCTAATTTAGGAAAACATTCTTGAAGAAATTGCTCCAGCCAAATGTGTGTAACATTTGGCTCCAATGGAAATCTCACCTAAGCCAATATGTCACAGGCAAGGCAGGGTGGAATTGGAGATCTTTGGTCTCCAGGGTGCTGAGCTGGCATTGCCCTCAGGCTGGCAGCCCCCCCGAGAGGCTCTTTAAGGGGATCATGGTGTGAGGTGAGGGATCCACGGCCCTTCCAGGGCTCAGCTCCCTTTCCAGATCTCTTGGTCAAGCTGAGGGCTCTGGCCTTGGTGTGTCCCTCCAGCCTAGGCAGGGTTCTGTGCCAACACCTCTGTGCTGCTGGACTCCTCTGGCCCCATTCCGTGCATCCTGCACCCTGGGAAGTGGCTGCCTTAGCTCGGGCTCTCACATGGCTCATTCTGGCTTCCAGCTCAAGCTCCAGCTTTGAGAACTTCCAGCAGCTTTCACATCTCCAGGACAAATTTAGATTTTTTCGTGCTTTGCCACATTGCAGAGCAATTAAACATTAAACATCAGCAATATGGCAGAGACAGAACTGCAGCTTCTGTTATCCTTTTGCTGCAGCTCTGTGACACCACATGGCTCCTGTACACGTCCTGGGAAGTCCGGGATGTTCACTTCAAGTGGGTCTGTTCAAAGGTGATGAACTGGAGCAAAACCTGTGCATGATCCCAGAGCTCTGGGCACGATGGTGCATCTCCCACCCAGGGCACTCCAGCCCCCTCCACCACCTGGTTCCCACCCTCTTTCACCTCCCGTAGCTGCTACTGTTGCTCTGTCTGACTTTCAGAGGGCAGCATTTCCCCAAGGATAAAGAGACACCAGGACTGACCTGTCCACATGGTCAAGGCAAAAATCACACAAGGCAGTAAAAGCACTTTACGGCACAAAACTGTTATTGTCGATTCACAGCAACAATTGTGATGAGAATCACACACAGATGGGAGCCAGAGAACTTCAAAACTTCACCTCCACCAAAACCATGGGTGAGTTACGTCACTCCTTCACACTTGGCTCTGCCTACCACTTTTGAGAGAAGGGGATGTAAAAATGCAAGCATATCCATGTTCCTCAAAAGAACTTAAGAATCAGGGCAGGAAACAGGTTCTAAAGTGTTAATACACAGGGAGCTCTTTGTGACACATAATTATCAATTTGTGCAGTGACTGCATAATTAATGTGTGGTCTCATCTCATTCTCTTTTAAATGTATTCCCACACTGCCTAGAAGTTGTTGGCTAATGAATTAAACAGTTTGATGTTGATGAATCACAATTTTGCCTATCAATATTAAAATATTGCCAGAGGTATGTTTTTCAGTTTGGGTCATGAAAGTTTAAATTGCAATACTGTCAGAAATACAGACATCCTGTTTTCCCGAGCTTTGCTGCAAAATCAGAAGAGTCCAGGTTTTGTTTTCAGCTTTGGGGCTTTTGGACTATTTTTATTTGCTTTCTTCCATTCAAGAAGTGACGGGAACATAAGGTATCTTGCAAAACTTCAGACTTATCAATAATAGCATCTGAAACAGAAGAAATCCAGTTACTTGGGAAACCTCAAGTCAAAACTAGTTTGTTCCTTGGACTATGACTAATGTGGTAAGTGGGACCAGATGGTGAACGCTTCAAGAAGCCTCTGCTCTCCAAAGAAGTGTTAATTACCTCCAGAGCTGCAGCAAAAGGATAACAGGGAAGAACAGGTCCCAGCCCAGCATCAAAGTGACAAGGAGCAAAGGGCACTTCAGCAAGGGAAGCACAGAGGGCAGGGATAGATGGGATATTGGGAAGGAATTCCTGGCTGGGAGGGTGGGAAGGCCCTGGCCCAGGTTGCCCAGAGAAGCTGTGGCTGCCCCTGGATCCCTGGAAGTGTCCAAGGCCAGGTTGGAGCCACCTGGGCTGGTGGAAGGTGTCCCTGCCCATGGCAGGGGTGGCACTGGATGGGCTTTGAGGTCATTTTTGAACCAAATCATGGTTTTGTGAAAAGCCACCCCACTCCAGCGTGGGGAAGCAGAATCCAACACATCTGCTCAGCATCAGCAGCAGTTCCCAGCCATGGTCACCTGCAGGGACAGGACCCACAGCACCAGCACATCCCAGCACTGCCCTGTGGTGTCCCAGCACCAGCTGCCTCTCTGCTTTGTGCCCAGTGAGGACATTTCTTGCACACTCACAAGTCACACGGATTTGCTTCCAAGGCTCTGTGAATGATGAACTGCCCAAGTCAAATCCACACAGGGTTGTGGACGAGCCCTTGGGAAGGAGGGAGAGAGGGCTCAGGCAGCAGCCAGGGAGGAGCAGGGTTGGGCTGCAGAGCTCTGGGATAGCAAATCCAGGATCCCAGCCGGCTGGACTCAGACCAAGAGCCACGCTCAGGGGAGGAGGAAAGCCAGAAAATCCATGGAGGCCAGGGAAACCAGCTCCTTGGAGAGCTCAGCAGGGCCCAGGCTGCACAGGGAGATGGAGAACTGTGAGTAGCTAATGGTGCCCAGGTTGAGAAAAAGATGCTGTGGGTGAGCTGAGCTCCCCCACTGCTGCAGCCACTGAGGGCACAGACCTGGGTGAGGGCAGAAATTCCACAAGATCAGGTCTCCCAAAGCCAGGCAGGATTCACAGAACAGTATCCCATTTCATGGATTAAAGGAAAACGCACTCAAAATTTAAAAAGGCAAGATAAAGGACATAGAGAGCATCATCTCTGCCTCTTTGAGCAACACTGACAGAGTGTCAGGTGGGGACTTCTCAGAGGTACAAAATGAACAGCCCGAAAACAAGCCCAAGGTAAAGCAGATTTCAATCCCACAGCAATGAGAATTTGCTGTTTCATTATGGATTTCCTGGAGGGGAAGAAAAAACTAAAACACGACTGCCTCGTGAGGTACCACAAATAAGCCCCGGGCAGCAAACACGAGGTGTGAGGGCTCAGCAGCCCCAGCACCTGCCAGCCCTGGCTGCCACCACACCCCAAACACGGCTGCTGGGAAGGGCAGCCAAGGGGACGGGCAGGTCCGGGGTCAGATACTGGTGACACGAGCAGATCCATCAGGCTGACAGAGCACAGCCTGCAGGGAACCAGGGAGCTCCTTGCAATGATTTAATTTAAGACAGAAAGCAAAGACTTACTTGGGTTATTTTACAAGCAGAAGGAATAAGCCTTGGAAGGAAGTGTGATGAGAGCTCTGCTGCTTCGGTAATTTCACGGCTGAAAAGGTCACATTGCAGAAAAGCCAGTTCTTTAAAAAACCCCTCCAGAGGTGAGGCTGGACTGAGTGTCCAAGGAAAGTGGTTGTTAATGTACACTTAACCTCTGCACCGCTGAGAAGGTAACACCTGAGAGCAGCTGCACCACCAGCAGTCTGGAAAAATGTGAATTCAACTCCATGAAATGCCAGCTAAAACTGGAACAGTCCCATCGGCACCGCTGGGGCTGCAGCATTGGCCCAAAAGCTCCAACAGGAAAGGCTCCAGAAAGGCTGGAGAGGGATGTTTTGCAAGGGCAAGCAGTGACAGGTCAAGGGGGAATGGCTTTAAGCTGAGAGAGGGAAGATTTAGATTGAAAATCAGGAAGAAATTCTTCCCTGTGAGGGTGGGCACAGGTTCCTGGAGAAGCTGTGGCTGCCCCTGGATCCCTGGAAGTGTCCAAGGCCAGGCTGGACGGGGCTTGAAGCAACCTGGGCAAGTGGAAGGTGCCCCTGCCAACAGCATGGGGTGGATGGATGAGCTTTAATGTTCCTTCCCACCCAAACCATCCTGGGATTCTGTGATCTGAAAAGAGGGTGAGCCTCTGTTTCACAAACCTGGTTCTCTGCCATGCTCTGAAAGGCAGACAAAGCTCCCAGCTCATGCAGCACAACACCCAGCAGAGCTGAAGCCCCTCAGCATGGACATGGGTGGTGTTGCCCACCCAGATGTGATTCCAGCTGCCAGCTCAGCCCTGCCTGTGGCTCTACAGGCTTCCCTTCCACCAAGAAACAAGGAGCATCCTCAGAGCACGGTGAGGATGTCAGTGATCTCAACAGCTTCTGGATACAACGAAACACTGAAAACTCCAAGAAAAATCTACGTCCAAAGGACATGTCAGCAGTCCATGCTGGCACCTGGTTACAGCCTGGTCCCCCACCTGGGGAGGGGTTTGGAGCAGGGACACAGCCCTGGACACTGCTGACAGGAGGAGCCAGCAGAGCCACCTGGGGGACTGTCAGAGTGAGGGACGAGGAGAAAACACCCCAGTGCCAGAGCTGTGAGGGGCTGCACGAGCTGTTCCACAGGGACACCAACCCAGCCACGCTCCAACTGCTTCCCAGGGAAGAGCTGTTTCACCTCTGGAACCAGCACAGTGCAGAGGGAGGGTTGCATGTCCTGGACAAACACAGAGGGAAGAAATGGTGGTGCCTCGTCACACTGCAGCTGCCTTTGGCACCCTGCCACACACCCAGTGTGTGCTGCACATCCAGCAGAGCAGGAGCTTTCCTGAAGCCTGGAGTTAAGGTTTCCCACATAATTCATCACCCAGCATAGTTTGTCAGGCGTGGATGAGCGATGACTGAACAGTTCATCCTGCCATGCCTCTCAGCCATCCATCAAAGGGATTGTCAATACTCATGTCATTGATCACTAAACCCAAGGAAAGAGGGGAACTATGAAAAGTCAAGGTACAGACTCCTCTACCAACATTTCACAGTCACAGAATTAGAAGGTTGAAAAAAGGCCTCCAAGATCATCAAGTCCTACATTTAACCCAGCACCATGTTCCTCACTAAACTGTGTCCTCAAATTTGAGTCCCAACAGCTCTGAACCTCACGAAAAACATCCCAGACATGCAGTCCTGTGCGTGCCATCCTGCCTGAGTTTGTCAGGTTTTAGCTCTACTGACTGGCTTTTGCTAGACTTTATTTCTGCTGGATTAAAAGAGCTGTTAGAAGCTGTTTGTGTTGCTGGCTGCCAGCTCTGCAAACCTCTCCAAGGCTCTGACGGCTGAGCCAAGTCTCTTCCTGGGAATAGGGGAAGCGTGAGCTCCAAATAATAGACTTCATATGCTAAACTTAATCTTCAGTGACACCTGTGCAAACAAAAGGCCTTCGAAGGCATCGCCACAACACAACGGACTGGGCACGCGAGCGGGAACCGCTGGAGAGGCAGGGAGAGCTCAGCTCAGTGCTGAGCCCAGCTGAGCCCGGCTCCAACTCAGCTCAGCTCACTGCTGAGCCCAGCTCCAACTCAGCTCAGCTCAGTGCTGAGCCCAGCTGAGCTCAGCTCCAACTCAGCTCAGCTCACTGCTGAGCTCGGCTCCAACTCAGCTGAGCTCATCTCACTGCTCCTGCAGCTCGGGGACCCAGGGGCCACAGCGGCAAGAGGGAGCTCAGAGAGGTTTTGTGTCACAGACATCAGGGAACTACTCGCGGGAAACAACTCTAAGGAATGCCCTTCTAGCACGCTGGTGCACCCAGTTCCCTGAGCAAGGGCTCCAAGGAGGACGTGGGACCAGCCCTGTGCAGTGGTACCCGAATGTGAGGGCCCCGTGGGGACAGCACAGCAACATCACCCCCCTGCAGGAGAGGGGACAGGGCACAGGACAGCACGGGAGACACTGCCAGGGCAATTCCCCAGACTCCTCACACCCAGTCTGGCCCTGGCAGCTGACAGACAAATCCCACAGGTCCCAGCATGCCCTCACTGGGGCTCACAACTCACCTACAGCATCCCTCCAGCACACTCAGTATCTCTCCCACACTGATTTCCAGGTACTTACCCAGAAAAGTGCAGTGTAGCCAATTATTTTGTGTCTGTGGCTCTGTGAAACACATCGTTCAATTGACAAATTGACCAGGAAAACAAGAGAGGCACTTCCCCCCCTCCCCACACCTCTGAGCTCCTGCTTGAGTTCTCCTGCAGCAGGGAGAGGAGCCTTTGAACAGGGAGTGAAGTGTCACCCAGACCTAGAAGAAATCTTAATTGGATATAAGAAAAGATTTTGTATATTCAGTGTAAAGGAGACTAAGCCACTTAGAAAAGGATCAAACAAATCCTCTGAAGTGGGACGGTATCGTTTGATCAGCACTCGGTGCCTTCAAACCGAGCAGAGATTTTCCCCTTTGGTTGGGGAAGGAGATGATCCAGTTAAACCGCAGGTTTGGAGCCCATTGTGCTGCTGTGCAAGCGGGAGAGCATTATTCCCACGGCAGGAATTACCAGCCTCCTGTGCAAACCCCATCCAACAAAGGATTCCCGTGGTTTGGAATCCGGAGCAGGGATGAAGCTGCAGCCTGTGAAGGAGGGAAGGCTGGTGTCACCAGGCTCAGGACCTCAGCAATGGGGCAGTGCTCCCTCCCCTGCCCTCACACAGGAGAAAGGAGGAGCAGAAGCACTTTCTGCCCGTGTAGAAGGAAATTCCCCGACTGACCTAGAGGCAAATTTTGTTGGACACCATCTGCTCTGGGCACTGACAGGAGATACCACAGAGCATTTATTTCTGCTTCCAGCCCAGTACCCTTCCCGTCTGCACAGACAGAACAGCCCTGCCCCGCAGAGCTCAGGCTGTTTATTGATTTATTCTCACATACGCTGAGCTCGCAGCCTGGCAGCTCACCAGAGGGTTTGTTCCAGGAATGCCCTTGATCCCAGCCTGGAGCCACGCCCTCTCCAGCCTCAGCACTCAGCTTCCCACACGGCTGGAGAGTGAGCAGGGACTTGTGAACTCCCATACAAGCACAGAGCATCGTTTTGGTGTAAGCAAGGCTCACTCCTCCCTCCTGACACGCCTCAAACAGGAACTCAAACCCAGCATCCCTGTGGAAAGAACCTGCAGAGCCATGTTCTGTGCCAGCCACGCTTTTCCTCACCACCATCCCTTGGAGTTCAGTGGCTGTGTCTGGTCCTTATGTGTTCTCTGCTTTGCACCTGTTCTCCTATCAAAAGGCCTTCCACAAACCAGGGTAAAACACACTCAAATGACAAACTACTCTCTTAAGCCCTTAGTCTTTACATAAGTTAACATAAATCAGATAATAAGAATTATTATTTATACCCTTAAATTGTGCCATATTTTAAATCCTTCCTTCACTGGAATGCCAACAAGAATATAAAAAAAAAAAAGCAGCCATCTCAAAAAGCTGTGCCCCCAGTGCAGGTGTCTCACCAGCCTCTGCCAATTCCATTTTTTGTTTGTTTATTCTGTCTGTGTAATATAATCACAATCACTTTCATGTGTTTATAAAATAATTCCAGGGAATAGTGTGGGAATTATTAACAAAAAGTGCTGTGAACTGAAGAGAATTGCCCTTCCAAAGGATCCTGGGGCCACACAGTCCCTGCTTTGAGGGAGTTCCCATGGGACCATATGGAATTAGTTTTCCACCAAGAGGAGTCATAAGTCAAGCCCCACTCCAGCAGGTGACAGAGTGATGATAACTCCTTTCTTCACTAACAGAAACAACAGAGGGGTGCCAAGGTATCCAGCCCCAGACCTGCAGTAAGGATGTCTGGCAGGGTATCGCCACTGAACAGTGATTTTCCCTGCCTCAAAATCTCCGTCACTTCAAAGAACAGCAGAGAGTTTTCTCAATAATGAACTCGAGGACAATTAGCTGGAATCATTCAGTGAAACCCAAGCTACCTCAGAGGGAGTGTTATGGCCTGCCATAAAAGTATATCCACTTCATTTGTTCCCCTCCAGGTCATGTCAGGGGCAGAGGCAGCGCGGTGCGAGGGGCCGGATTTGCTGCCGCTCCCATTAACATTCCACCAGCCTCATGGAAATACGAGCAGCAGTTATTATTAGTCCAGTTACAGCAGCACTAACACACTCCAAATTAGCTAGTCGTTATTTAAAAATTCATTAAAAATACAGCTGAAACCTCTTTAGGTGAACTCCCTGGTGTTCCTGGAAGGAGGAGCTCCCCGTGCTGGGGCCCAGGGGAACCCGGGTGCTGGCACCCTCCTGAACCTGCACTCTCCACATCACACTCATATTGACTGGGAGGTCACAGATGGGTCGAACCACCCAGCAGGGCCGTTTAGGGAATTCCTTGCTTATGCTAACAAGGGAAGTTAAAGTGCAGCCACAGCAAACTCTGGCTGCAGGGTTTGTTCTGCCGGGTGTCAGTCGCTGCCCCAGTACAAACCAGTGCCCCCAGCTCAGACCTCCTGGTCGGCACAGAGCCCACAGAGCTCTCTGAGCGACAGCAGAGTCAGCACTAAAGAGATATTGGCCGGTTGATCGGTGAGGAAAAACGCCAAGAACCAGGTGAGCCATTATAAAATCCTGGGGAAGATGCTCCGGGAAGGAGGAGGCACATGGGGAGCGATGGCCGGACGCACCAGCTGGCCCAGACACGGCCACCATCCCCATCCTGATTTTGCTGGGAGCAGGGAGGTGACCTGCACGTGGCACTGCTCCCACAGGACACTGGTGCGAGGGCAGGAGCATCCCAGCTCCCCGTGGATCTGCTCCTCAGCGAGGATCACGGGGCAGGGACGGGCACAGCTGTTCCCAGGCTCCAGGCTGCTCATCCCCACGGCAGGGGGGAGGCTGGGACAGCACAGCAGAACCAGGACACCCCCGGCCTGGCAGCGTGACAGGCGCCAGCAGAGCTCCCTGCCCTCGGGGAGCCCTCAGGGATTTACCCACCGTTAATGGGGGGTGGCGATTAAACCACCAGACGAGTGTTGTTGGATGAGAACAGGAGCTCAGATGGCTTCTCTCAGAACCTCCAGGGCTGTACCTCCCACCTGAGCTCACTGTTGGAGTAACTAAGAGTTTGCTTGGGTTTAGAACCTTCCAAACACAACACCCTCCTAGGTTTGGCCCAGCAGTTCTGGCAGCAGCATTTCAAAAACACGCTCATGTAAACCAGCCTGTCACATCCCAAGCAAAGCCTTTGGAGCTGCCAGGAGGAACCCTCTGCAATCCCAGCTCCGGCTGCCAGTGTGGCTCTGGGCTATCCACAAATGCAGGCAGAGGGGATAAATTCAAATTTTGTCTTTTAAGAAATTCATACTGTCTCATGCCATCGATATCAAAGCAACTGGATGCAAATTTGATATTCAATACTTATTTTCTTCCAGAAAACAACTCCAAAGGGATGACTAAATTACTTCTCATTCCAGCTTGGATTTATGACTTTCTCAAACATCACATGGATGCATTTGTCTGCCTCTGTTTTTTTCACCCTTCCAAGGTCAGGAAACTTCTCTAGCCCAAGTTTTCGGGCAGACAGCCAAGGACGCAGCGTGTTCAGGGTTTTACAGCACAATATCCATAACAAGCAGCAGCACTGCCCAAAGTGTCTGAGCAGAACTAAAAGTAAAATATTGAAGTAATCCATCACAATCTGTTTGCAGCCCAGAAGAACATTTGATCCAAGCTCACATGAGGCCTCAGGCCAGTCGATAACCCAGACACAGCCACGGCTCAGCCAGGCACTCCCATTCCCTCAGCATCGTATCCAGGGATGCACCAGCTGCTCCCCCTGCACTCACCTGCCCCAAGACTGGGACTGGGGGGCAACTCAAGGCACAAGATTCATTTCTTGGCTCAGATGAGGCAGGAAAAGATGAGGCTGTGTGGGATAAAAGGTCCAGCAGCAGTGACCTCGCTCTGCCCCTTTATTAGAACATTAGAAATCAAGTGGTGCCTTTCCCAAGAATGAAGAACAAGTCAGCTCTCACCAGACAGGCTGGATGCCCTGCCCAGGGCTCACTGCTGATGTCCAGGTACCAGCACCCCAGTTCCCATGCCAGGGACTCTCAGAGACTGTGTGTGACACTGACAGAGCAGGTGACAAATTCAGCACCTGGAGTGTTCGCTCTCTCCCACCCATCACCTGGTTTGCCACGTTTGAGTCTCCTCTCACCAGGAGAGGAGCTGGGGAACACCTCACACGGCTCAGTAGAACCACTGAAGGCAAAAGCCCACACACAAAAAGGCATTTCAGAGGTGATTTGTTTTCTTAACACATTTTGATGGGAAAAATACATTTGAAATGACTTTGGTATTAGTGAGAACAGTGGGAAATGTATGAGAATTGAACAGGTTCCAGACAGAAAACAACTGGGAAAAAAGCAGGTTCTTAAAAAAAACCCAAAACAAAACAAACAAACAAAGAAACCAACAAAGACAACACCCAAAGCAAAACAAAACCAAAGCACCCCAAACAAAAAAATAAAACCCAAATAAACCGACCAAAACACACCACACCAAAAGACCTGGTCATCCCACATTTTAAATGAGCCAACTATCAGGGGAGCAGCTCCAAGTGCCCTTGCTAAGATACACAGACTTTCCCATGTAAACCTCCCTTTTTCACCACCTCATTGACTCTGAATAGGGGTAAAGACAAATGACACTGAGATTAAATTTAAAGCAAAGGCAGAGATACCAAAGAGAAGAGTAAATCTTTTTGAGAGGGGAAAAAAACTCCCAACAGATGAGATTAGAAAGAGCCGTTAAAGACAATTTCTTTGTCCACATCAAACAGTTACACTCTCCATAAAGGTAATTTGGGAAAGCAGAAGGAAACACCAGCTCCTCCCGCTCACTCTATTAACTCTGGAGTGCTTTTATAGCAGCAGCAGACACGGAGGCACAGCCGGGGAGAAGGGGAAGGGGCTCAATGTGAAGAGCCACAGATATTCCATGTTATTAAATATTCCATGGCAGCTGTCAGTGAGCAGGGCCCGTGGGAGCAGCTGGTCACTGCTCTGGGCTGCACATTGGGGCAGCAGGAGGTCGATGCCCAGAGGTGATGGGGGGTGGCTGGGTGGGGGTTTGGGGGGTCTCCCCATCGCCAGCCCTCTCCCTCGGCAAAGGGAAGCACCACAACTCACAGAAGCACCTGCCTGGGGCCACACTCCAGGGATGCTCCAAGGATCCAGCACAGCAGGGCCTCCACCTCCCTGTGACACCCCGTGGGACTCCCTGCACCGCTTGGGCCGGACCTCGGCAGGGGACCAGGAAGGAACTGAGACCCCCCACACCCCTCCAGCCCCATCATCCTCCTGCTGACACTGCCAGGCCATGCTGGAGTTCTCCAGGTTTTGCTGTGCTCCAGAGCATCCAGCTGTGCACAGCTGGCAAAGCAAGTGCTATCACACAACCTCGGTGGGATGAAGATAATGAAGATTTAATGGAAAAACGTGCTATAAGTGTTACAGAGTCCCCTCCCTTTCTTTTTCTTCCATCAAAGCATCACTACGTGATTGGGAACTGGAAGGTGTTTGCCTGGGTCAGAGAAGGACTGGGTTTTACTATTTCACCATGCAAGGATGGAATCCAAAGAAAAAATACCTGCTTGCTCCATCCATAGTTCCTCCACATGAAAATAAACTACCAGCATGCAACCCTCTCCAAACCTCTGCTCAGCTCCAATCCATCCCTTTTTAAAACAACATTGAGGTTTTGGATTTTGTTTAAGGAACTGCATGGGTTTGGGTTCTCTGAAGGCCCTCTCCACCCCAGCCACCTGAGGAGTTGAAGGGCAGGGAGAAGGCACCAAGGGCACGATCCTGGGGCTCGGGCTGCCAGGGCAAGGTTGCTGCCAGATCCAGACTGCACTTCCTGCAGGCTGGAGACACAACGAGCCCTTTGGGATTCTCCTTAAGGCACTAGTGAAGGGGAGGGAGGGAGCTTGTTAAAAGAGAAATCCTGGGCGGCTCCACTGTTGGAGTCTGTTGGGCAAAAGAAAACCATCAGGATGGAGCCCCCACTCAGCATCCAGCACTGCCCACACCCAGCATCACTGCTGGGAATGGCAATGAGGATTTCATCCTACGTGACTCTCACTGACCTCTGTTCCACGCCACAAATGCACTTTATGTGAAGCAGAAGGAAAATGCCTGAAGAATTGCAGATGCCTTTTGAGCAGATCCCCACAAGAGCCTGTTAAGGACATTTAATTTGGCTCCTCAGTTGTTATTGACATCAGAACCATGTGGGAAGAGCGACTGAGGCGGCAGAGAGTCCCTCCCTGGTGGAACAGGCACATCCTGACCTGGCTGGGGAGGGACAGACAGACAGCACAGAGAGCAGATGTGGCTTCCTGGGCAAGGGAAACTTGGAGCCACCATGCCAGCACAGCCCAGTGCAGTTCAGCCACTCCAGAAGAAACACTTCTATCCAGAGGGACAAACCTCCGAGCCCAGGAGCTTCAGCCTGGAGAAGTCCAGCAGCTGGGAGCTGGTCACCATGTGGTGACCACAGGTCCAACAGCAGAGTGTCACAGGCTGACTGCCACCAATGTTCAATCGTGTTATAAAAGGGGCCTCAGGACCCACATCAAGCCCTTGCAAAGTTTCCTGGGATGAACCCTCTGAGAAGCTTCTCATCCTATCACCCTCCTTCCTGCCCTGTTCAGGCCAGATGTTGCCTTAGGGAAAGAGGAACAGGACTCAAGGCTGCAGCGAATTCGGACACAGGGCGGGCACTGCCACCGCTGCAGACCAGGCACACCGTGTTCCTCTGCCAATGTCAGCACACAACTAATAACCTTCCTCTGCTTCCAAGTGAGAAGCAGAACCCCAGCTCCAGCCGTCCTATATTGCAGGGATTTTTTAAGCTCAGTTTATTGCAACCTGTCAAGATGCTCTCTGTAATTTGTACCCCACTGCATCACTCGAAGCACGACCAGCACCCTCACAGCCAAGCTTGACGGGTTATTTGTTCAGTTAATGTGAGGGACTAATGGGGACAGAAAAGACACTTGTGCCCCACATTTATCTATGACATCAGCAAAAATATACAAATATATTTCAACCCTGTTTAAGAGGCTGCACTGAGACTCCACAGAGCTCCAGACACAAGTTTATCCAGAGAGAGAAGAGGAACAACGGCACAGCACGTTCTAAAGCAGTGGTGCTCCTGCTGTACTCTGCAGCACCATTTTTAACCAGACACTACTCCAGCTGTGGTGTCAGACACAGCCACTGACTAATTAGTCCAAAAGGTCCCCAGCACCACAGTGGCCAGGCACTGCAGAGCATCTGACCAGGACTGTCACCACCCCGAGAGCCACAGTGTCCCCCAGCTGCCTCCCCTCCTCTGTTCCTATGACAGGTTTTGTGACTGCTGCCACAGGATTGTCAGATCAGCCTGAATCCAGGCTGGGTGGGATACAGTGAGAAGCCTTCTTAGAAACTTGCAACTGATTTTTTTTTCTTTCAATTTTTAACTCAATCAGAAAATAAGTGCTCTTTAGGTGTTTGCCTCCCACCCACCTTCTTTAAGGGGTTTCAACCCAAAGAAACCCACCGGCCACACATACTTGAGTTTAAATTTTCTCTGGTTTCAGCAAACTGCACAACAAACAACGCACTTGCAGGGAAGGAAATGTTCCCTTGGAGGCTGTTCAAACACATCCCCCAGAGCACCACCATCTCCCATGCACACCCACCCAACCATGGCACACCCACCCCTGGCTCCAGGGCTGCCATTGCCCCCTGGCACAGGCAGAGCTGCTGCAGGGCTCTCAGTGTCTGCCCCAAGGGAGAGGATATCCTGGTCAGGCTTGGGGATGGAGTCTCTTCCTTCTTATAACCAAGCAGGCAAAGGCCTCTCACCTGCAGGGAGGGTGGGCTTGGTGGGCTCACCCTGGCACCACTCCTGGCCCAGCTTCACCCAGAAAACCAGGTGCAGCCCCTCCTCCCTCCTCAAGTCCCCGTTCCCTCCCGAGCCCCATCTGGGCCAGTTTCACACCAGTGGCTGCTGGGCTGCTCTGTGGAGGGGCAGCTGGGTCCCATCACCCTCACCTCTCCTGCTGCAGTTGGCACCTCTGCTTGGCTGGCACCAGGTTCCATCACCCTTGGACAAGCCACAGGCAGTGTGAAACCCTTGGAGACAAAGGACATGCACGTTTGGTATCTGGGAGATCCCTCTGGCATCATTTGTGCTCCCCCTGGCAGGGCTCAGCTCCCAAAGGCAGTGCTGTCCCCTCCTCTGCAGGGGCTTGGGTGGCCCCCCTTTCCTTGCTCCATGCTGAATCCCAGAAACACAGAATTGCCTGGATGGGACAGGACCTGGGGGGTCTCTGCCCTGGTCCTTGCTTGGCCCAGGTTACTGAGGGCCTTACCCCCTTGGCTCTCACGAACCTCCACGGACAGGGGTGCCACAGACTGTCCTCCCTGCTCCACTCCCAGCGGGAGGGCTCTCCCCACATCCAGCCCGAGCCCCTCCATCAGCAGCTGGAGGGGCAACAGGACCACAGAGTCCAACCTCTGCCCTGCCTCATCCAGAGCTCTGGCACAGAACACTGAGTACAAAAACCTGTTCATCTCCCTGATGTTCTGGGAAGGTTCAGCCCCAACAGCGAATTACCCATGTCTGTCCTCTGAGTCAGCGACAGGACATTGGGCCAGGCACAGATTAGATTCCACCTATTTCAAAATTCAGTGGGGTTTTAGGACTTTAAGGGAAGAACACTCCTAAATAATGAAGATGAATAACAGACCACTTTAAAAGGATGAGTGTTTAAGAGCTGTGTAATTAGTGCCCCTCAGCAGCATGAGCACAGACGTGGTGGTGCATACTGCACCCTGAAATGATTCCAGAGGACTGTATCATTTCCAGGATAACTGGAAAAAGGGATTGCTGTGCCATTAAGCAGATGACAACAGTGTGGTGACACCCTCCTTATGTCACCCAACTTTTCTTGACTGGTCGCCAGGGAAGGTCTCTTTTAGGAGACTTGACAACACGATCCAATGGCATGTGCCAATGCTGAGCCAGTTGGCTTCTGATCCCGTGTACACAAGGGAATTTATGGGAAAAAATTCCGGGAAACCATGGTACCTTCAAGGGTGGCCCACAGTCAAAGCTGAAGGGTTTTTGCCACTGTCCTCAAAAGTCCCCACGTGTCTCTGCCGTGTCTCTGTCCACGTGTCTCACCAGCCTCTGCCTGGGCAGGTCCTTGGCAGCCCCAGAGACTCGGACAGCAGAGAGCTCCTGACCCAGACCCCAAGCCCACCGTCACACGGGGGGACTGCTCCAAGGAAGGCACCTTGTGGGTGTCTGCAGCTTCCTTGTGCTGTTGGCAAGGCCAGAGCCAGCTCTCCCAGGATGTGCTCTCTCAGGCTGAGCAGGACGTGCCCAACTGAGCAGCTTCCCCACCCCCTGAGCCCCCTCAGTGCCCCGCAGGGAGCTCGCCTTTGGTTGGGGTCTCTGCTGCCATCTCTGTTTTTCAGATTTCCATGAAAATGCCTCTGGAGATCCCAGCTTGCAGCAAACACAGCTCCCACACAACCACATTCCCTGCCCAGCTGGGAACATCCCAGAGGAGCCGAATCCATGCTGCCCCAGGACTCAGCAGTCCTGAACATCTGGAATGTCCTGCCTGTAAGTGCTTCTCTGGTCTCATGGAGAAAAAAAGCAAACAGAAACCCCCCAAACAATCAACCAAAAACCAAATGAAAAAGACCAAGGAAGTTGTCAGCAGCGTCTGCCAATATTGAGTGACGTTTGCATCAGACATGGAAAGGGAGATTCACATCCCCACTACAAATCCAGTCCTATATGGAGCTCCTGCTTCCCAGGGGGATCCTCCTTGGGATGCTCTGGGGTGTCATCTGTCTCTGAACAGAAAGGTTTTCTTCAATTAGTTTTCCCCTACCAAAAAAAGAAAAAGAAAAAACAAAGAAAAAACCAGAACTAGACCATGATAAATCTGTGTATTTCCATGAAAACAAGGTTTAGTTTGAAGATTCCCGACTAGCTTTCCCTGGTGCCTGCAGTGAGGAATGCTGGTGGGCTGGAATATCCAGGCTTTTCTGCCTGAGGATGCCCTGGAACAGCACAAGACATGAGCTATCACCCACCATTCTTTGACATCCCGCAGACCCCGAGAGCAGCGTGCCAGGCTGCCTGAGCTCCCCATTCTCAGTCTTATAACAAGTCACTTTTGCTTGTTGTTATGATGATATTCCTCTAAACCTTTTATGAATGGAACACCACTAAAGCCACCCTGGGAAGTGCAGCTCTGGTCCACCAAGAGGAACACTCCTGGCACCATCCAGCTGGCTCACTCTACTCCACAGACCTCCCAGGTTTGTTTCCCAAATCTGATTCACAACTTCAGAGGATTTTGCCCCACGAAAGCTGGATTTCCAACTAACACCGAGCTGACAGGTGGAACTTACCTTGACAATTAATTAAAAGGGTACAGAAAGGAACCAGCAAGGGGAAAGCAGCTCTGCTCTGTTCATGGAAGCCTGAAATTGGAGCCACTGAATGAGGGGAATAACATGACATTCACGTGGAATGAAATCCTGAGCATGGACGTGCTCTGTGCAGCCAGAGCTCGGAGCGTGTTGGTGTAACAAGGGTTCTGGCAGCAGCACGGACAAAGGCAGGATGTCAGAAGGAATCTGCAGCCCCAGCCATTCCCATACCTCACACGTCAGGGTCACGGATTCGTCCTGCCTGGATGTGTCACAGACCTCAGTGTCACCTGCTTGCTCTGAGTAAGGTCCTGAACTTCAGCACGGGAGCCACTCCAGACTGCAGTGAGGAAGGGGATGGGTCTGTGGACTCAACGTCCACTGAATATTTTATTGAAAAGTGATTTATTGGGGCTCATCCTCTTCCAAAATTCAACCCCCATTTGCACTGCACAGCAAGGCGAGGGAAGAGCAATAGGTGCTGTTACTATAATCCACAGGAAATCCAGGCTGTGTGCAGAGCCAGAAGGATCCCTGATCAGGCTTCGTGGGAACAAGAGTGATGAGTCCAATCCCTGATCAAATCCCATGGTTTTCCCCCAGAAGTCTCCACTCGGCGTGGCATTCCGTGCTCCGGATGAACCATGGATGGTCTGTCCCAGGGTCTGTGGGGCCAGACCAGCACTGAATTTTTCACACAGGCACAAGCACTGGGTGCCAAGCTTGGGGTCCCCTTGCCGACGCCCCGGGGTGAATTCTTGCTCTGCAGCATCAGAGGAGACCTGACAGGTGAGGCTCCTGGCTCAGCTCAGCCTCTCCTCCACGGGCTGCCGTGTCCTGGGGAGATTTGTTGCCTCTGCTGGTACGGACAAGCCATGGGTAAGTTGCTCAGGCAGCTGCCTGGGCTGAGGTCCATCATCGGCACGGCAGGACAGGGGCCATGGGTGGGACCGGCCCCCCCAGGGAGCAGTGGGGCCGGGGCAGCCCCATCCAGGCAGCCCCAGCTCCTGGCACAGCCCCTGGGAGGCCAGTCCAGCCGACAAGACACACTCTGTGTAGCTGTGATCTGTTTTCCTGAAGTTGTGTTAAGCCTGGCTGATTCACTGTGGTTCTGAGGAGACTCTAATTATATCTGTGAGCCAGATGGGATGCTGACAAGGGAGAAAAGAAAAAGCAAAAAACCAAAAACACCCTTAAGTCTTGTTTGAGGAGCAAGACGAGACAGGGAGAGCTGCGGCCACGCCAGGCTGGCAGTGTGGCTGGAGGGGCTGGGGCAGCATGAGAGAGGACAGTTCCACGCCAGTCCCCAGCTGTCCCCCTGCCCCAGACTGTCCCCTTAGGGCTGACATTGCACCAGAGCTCCTGGCACACCGTGCTTGGTGCTTTGCCTGTTCCCTGGCACTCCTGGCACGTGGTGCTGGAGCAGCCTGTGGTGCCATCACCCAGCACAGCCCAGGCTCCCCAGCTGGTGCAGAGGAGGGGGTACCCCAGGGCTTTCCCCCAGGGGCACATGGGGCTCCCTCTCTGCCATCACCCAGCACCAAGGGGCAATGCTGGGCAGCTCTCCTGCAGCATCAGTGCCCAAACCAGAAGGTCATCCCGGGCCAGTGGCCCCATGAGCTGGGGCTGGGGCAGGGCACAGCTCACTGCTCCCACTCCAACACACAGGGACCCCCCCCATCGCCCGCTGCAGTGCCCAGCCCCACCCCACCCAGCCTGGCCGGGTGCACAGACCCCTCTCTGGATCAACCAACCTGCCAGGCACAACCCCCCCGATCAACCAACATGCCCACGCCGTTGTAGTAAAACATTTATTGTTCAGGTGATAGAAGCTACCGTGTTTACAGCTCGTGACCTCACCACTGGCAACATGGAACATGACCTGGGACTGCAGCTGTTGCCACCGGATTTTTCGTCAGAATTTTTAGTTATAAAAACCTTGGACACCAGAAAAAAAGGTAATTTAGACTTAGAGTGGCAGATGGGAGATGGGCAACCTGTGAGGGGGGAAGACAGTTTTCTGGAGGCAGCCGACCTCGCCGTGGCCTCGGCTGCAGATTCAAGTAAAGGTTTCTGTGGGGTGAGTGCGGTGCGACACGTCAATCCTCGGAGAGCTGGAACCGGATTGTTTTCTGCCGAGTAACAACGTCAGTGGCAACGTTTTCAGGGAGTGGAGAAGGGCCAGTGTCCTGCGGAGAGGCCCCGGCTTCTGCGCAAAGAAACAGAACAGACACAGTGAGGGGACAAGGAGCAGGACCAGCCCTTCCTGCGGCCCAAGCCGTGCTGATGTGGGACCACACTGACAGTCCTGGGAGCTGCTGCGGGGCAACCCAGGCACGGCACCACCGACAGCCCTGGGAGCTGCCACGGGGCCGGTCTGGGCACGGCACCCACCGACGGCCCCAGGAGGTGCTGCATGGCCAGCCCGAGCATGGCCTCACACCAAGGGTCCCAAGAGCTGCTGCTCTGGGGCCAGCCCGGGCAGGGAGCAGCAGCAGAGCCTGCCCTCGGCCCCAGCACCCACTGTGTTGGTGCCACCAGCACCACGGGGGCCGGGGCACGGCAGGGGAGTGCGGTGACCAACGGGAGACTGGGCTAATGGGAGACAGGGCTAATGGGAGAAAGAGTTAACGGGAGACTGGGCTAATGGGAGACAGGGATAATGGTACCAGGGTCCCCAGCCCCTGGCTCAGCCAACAGCTTCAGCACCGACAAGGAGTGCTGGCACAGCACTGCTGCTGCTGCTGCAGCAGGGAAAACCCAACCAACAAAACAACCCCCAAAACCCCCAACAGAACCAGCAAAGCTCATTGTTCCAGAACCGGAGACTTCTCCAGTTTCTAGATTTGCTCCTGCTCTTGCCAAGGCCAAGGCTTTGCCCCCAGCAGGGACCCCGACCCCGCACAGTGCCAGGGATTCCCACAGAGCTGAGGACGCCAGAGCGGAGCAGAAGGTGGGCACGGACACAGCACTCGCCTTCCCGAGGTTTGCATGCATGAGGAAAGGTCACTGCAGCGAGGACATGCCATGTGTCACCGTCCTGCCCCGAGCCCCCACATCGACCCACGGCACAGGGACAGCCCTCGGGGCAGCTGTGCCACTGCCAGGGCAGCCGTGCCACCGCCTGGGCTGGTCCCACCGCGCCGGTGCCGCCCCGGCACGGCTCCACTTACCTCGGGAGTGCAGAGCTGCGCTGCCGTGTGCAAACACAAACCAGGCACCACGGTCAAACTCATCCTTGGTTTGCTGCGGGTTACAGCCCCCAGACTACAGACTGGCCACGGGGAACCTGGGCTCAGGTCGGGCAGAGGTCCCTGCACGCCCACCAAGGGGTCTGGGCCCCCACCCCTACTGGTTCTCTGCATTCCCTCTCCCAAAGGGAATTTCCCCTCCAGAGGAGATGGCACAGTTGGCGGGTGCCTCCAGAGCAGCAAACTGGCAGTGCAGAAGGAAAACCAGCTCAGACCCAGCCGGGCACACCAGCCTGGGCTAATCTTCCAGATTCCTGACTTGGATGCTTAAAAAGTTCAGTGCTTGAAACGACCTGAGGTGACACAGCACCACAAAACCAGGAGCTTATTCTGTCCATTTGGATACAGACACAGTTCCCAATGTGGGGTCTGCAGCCAGCCATGTGCCATGTTTGCTCTTTTCCTTTTGAGTTTCCTTCCTTCTCCAGCCAAGCTTCCCTCTCCAGCAGCAGCCTTGTGAATAAATCCACTGTATGAAAAGTCCACAGTCAGCAAGACCAGTAAGCTTCACCTTTTGCTGGGCTTATGTTACTGGTGCGGGGTGTAGGTGCTGTAACCGGCACCACAGCTGCCCCATGCACCAGGACTCCTGTCCCACGGGATCTGTGCTGCTGCGACAGCCAGACCGCAGCCACACTCCAGATCCCAGCCACACTCCAGATCCCAGCCACACTCCAGACCTCAGCCACGCTCCAGATCCCAGCCACACTCCAGACCCCAGCCACACTCCAGACCTCAGCCACGCTCCAGATCCCAGCCACACTCCAGATCCCAGCCACAGTCCAGACCCCAGCCACACTCCAGACCTCAGCCACGCTCCAGATCCCAGCCACACTCCAGATCCCAGCCACACTCCAGATCCCAGCCACACCCCAGACCCCAGCCACACTCCAGACCTCAGCAATACTCCAGATCCCAGCCACACTCCAGACCTCAGCCACAGTCCAGACCCCAGCCACAGTCCAGACCCCAGCCACAGTCCAGACCTCAGCCACAATCCAGACCAGTGACAGTCAGCACAGGGCACGGGTGTTTCTGCTTAGAGCCGACTTTCCTGGCACTCAGTGCTGCTGTGTCCCTGCCCACAGCCGGCACTGCTGCCGTGCACAGGAGGTGCTGCCAGCCAGACCCCTCCGTGGTGCCTCGTGGCTCCTGGAACAATTCAGCAGCCATGGGGGGTGCAGCACCACACTGGCACAGGACTTGGCACTTCGCCTGTGGGGAGCCCTGGCTGGGCCAAGGGCCCATCGTGGGCGACTGACCCAGCACAGCACCAGCTCTGCCCCAGGCCCAGCACCCTGACACACACCCAGGCACACAGGGACACATTTGCAAAGGGGAAAGGGGGGATCCACATTTTCTGTGAGGGCTCTGTGGACTGGCCACAGTTTGCTGCTTTTAAACCAGAACTCTGACCAACAATAAAATTACTGCCAGGGGAAGGCACCGTGCAACCGGGTGGCTGCTGTTAGTGCAGCTTTAGGGGAGCAATGGTGCACCCCGGGTGGGCAGCAGCACCCTGGAGCACGCTGGTGAATGTTCCTGAGCGATGTGCCCACTCTGTGAGTGGTCCTGCTCAGGCTCTGGTACCGCTGACACTCCAGGGTCGCCGAGGCTCCAGGGTCACCAAGGCTCTGGTTCCCCTCGGATGCTGGGAAGAGAAGCAGTCATGGTAGCAGCTGTGGCTGTTGCTCCTGGTTGAAGCCATTCCTGGGAAGGCAGTGTGCCCCTCTCTGTGCCGGGTGCCTGCCGTGGCTCTGGGCACGGTCTTGCCATGGCACAGAAAGGGCCCTGCTGCACCTTCTGGAGGGCACAGGCAGCTGGGCAGGACTGTCACCTGTCACGGCTCAGTGTCACTCCACCGGCCCAGGATGCTCCCAGAGCAGTGCCCAGCAGGGCTGTCGTTGTTCCCAGGAGGCAGGAGCATCCCTGTGCTCCTGGCATCAGACCTCCAGCCTCCAGCAGCTCTGCCACTGGCAGGGATGAGACCACTTCGTGCCAGTGGCCCAGCAGGAGCCCTTGGGCAGGCGGCATGTCCTGGCAGTGCCGGGCCCTTCCCAGCCAGAGTGACGTGTTCCCAGGAGCCGTGTCCTCTCTTCCAGGCGTGGGGCACACAGCTGCGCTCCCCAGCTCCCCCTCCCTGTCTGCAGGGCCGCGTGGGCACGAGGATGGCTGGCAAAAGCACGGGGACACGCTGCAGAAATAAAGCCACGTTGGCACCAGAGCGGAGCAGCACCATGTATTGATGGTAAGGACACGCCTGGGCACAGCAGGAAAGCAGCAGGGAAACAACAGACACAACACAACACCCTCCTCCTCCATCCAGACATGGCTGCACCAGCCTCTAACACAGCACCACCTCCAGAGAAGGCCTGGGCCCAGGGGTGTGTTTCAGCCATTTCAGCAAGAGAAAACAACTTTCTGAAGCAGTTTCTCCTCCTCCAGTGCCTGCGAATAAAGACCCTCTTACCACTAAAACCTTGGACAATCTATATCTGAGCAGGAGCACGTGGAGCAGAGCCAGGGGTGGCACCATGGGCTCATGTCCCTGCAGACCCCTCTGCAGCTGGGGGTGACACTGGGGCCACAGTAAATCACACCTCCCGTCCCCCTGATATCCCCAAACTGCCTGATGTGTTCACACCAATCACCTCCAATGGTGAGGAGTTATTCCAGTTTGGAGGAGATGACCGATGTTATTCTGATCCAGGAGCATCTCAGCACTTTTTCTGCCTCACACTCCTGGCAAACTCTGGTTTTGCTGAGCAGAAAGGACAGAGAATTTCCTCCTCCACGAGGCTTCCCATACTTTGAATCAAGCCTGAATAAAACACAATGTCCCACTGCACAGTTACTCCAGTGGGAACAGCCAATTTCATGACTGAGGCATTCCCAAGGGATGCTCCTCTCAGCCAGGGAGAGAAACTGGCACCAGAGGAACCCACAGCTGCCCAGGTCTCCGTTCCTGCACTATCAGCAGAGAATTAAATCGAACACAGGGCCATATGGCCCCTCTGCACTGCTGACGCAGAGGCACCGTGGACAGAACATCAGCTGCAGTGCTTAGAAAATTACTCCTTTGAGTAAAAAATTAAAAATATAAAAATAAACTTCCCTAAACCACAAGAAGCCATTAATATTTTAACACTTTCACAAAACATCAGACACATTTAGGTCCAACTTTAGACAACATATAAAGCATTTTCATTTGATGTTTTTAAAAAGCACAGTTAAACCCAACCCCTCTCAGCAGCAAACCTGTGACGGTCTCCCTGTGCCCCAGCACAGAGGGAAGGTGCCTCTGCAGCCCCTCACCAGGGCTTGGACCTTCGTGTTTGTTCCATGCTGGGCAAAGCCTTAATCATCATTTTGCCAGTCCCTGGACACACCATCCCTGTCCTTGGCAGCACCTTATTTCACAGCCCCCTTCTGTGCATGCAGCCCTCAAGGAGCACATGGGCTGCCAGAGCAATCCAAGGAGGGATTTATTATAATTTTGTCTAACTTTCCCAGCAGGAAGTGGGTTTTCTCATTCTGAGGCTTCGTTTCGTATTTGGTCTCTGCATTTCCCAAGGGAAGCAAAAAGGGTTTCTAAAAAAGAAACAAGCCTCTTCCTTCTGTGTTCTCTACACTACCCTCATCCAGACTTCGTTCTTCCACGATGGGCAATAAAATCACCCAGAGCAACCCACGACGGCCAAGAACACCATCCCCACACTGCAGAGTCCCAGAGACAGAGACAGGGACACCGGGGGACATTCCCCTCACAACTGCCTGGGGCCAGCTGCTGCCCTGGGTAGAGCCAGGCTGTCCTCAGGCACCTGGTCTGGGTTATGTTGCCCCCAAGAACAAACACACAGGGTGTAAAATTTAACTGTTCTCTCACTTTAATGGCTGCAAAGCCCATCTCGAACCCATTATTTGGCATCTGAGAATTCACAATGCACTAATGTTCAGAGTTAAGCTGTCGCTAATTTGAACATGATGACCATATGAGTTTAATTAATATTAACTGCAGACTTCCCTTTGCAGAGCAGCACACGCAGGGCTGCCACCCACCCAGCGTGGGGTTTGCACCTGCTGTCCCCCACTGCTGCACGTCCTGTCCCTACAGAGCGGCCCCAAATCACTCCAGCCCACGGGCTCCGCAACCAACAGCAGGTTAAAGGTGAGACCATCGTCTTTAAGTCCCCTCACTGTGCTCAGGGACTGAAGAGAACTGGAACAAAACACAAAGTTTACAGCAAACATGCCCAAAAGTCGAGGACAGCAGGAGATGACCATCATCATCCCGATCAACCACCAGTGAGGCGCTGAACAGCCCCGTGCCCTCCTGCTGCAGCCCTGCCTGCACCCCCGGCCCCACTCACTGCCCTGCCCAGCCCTGCCCCACAGTCCGAGGAGCCCCAGCCCAGCCCCAAAGGCTCCAGGACGGGGGCAATGCCTGTGCCGTGGGCTGTGGGTGCTCAGGGACCGCGGGTCAGGCACCCTCCTGAGGAGACCTGGCGGGGCCCCGCTGCTGCACCGGGACCCCTTGCCCTGGCACCCTCCTCGTCCTGGTCCCGGCCCCGCGGTGGGACCCGGCTCCGGCGGGGCAGTCACCGCGAGGCTGGCTGGGGTACCGAGTGAATAGTTTATTTTACACAACATAACAACACAGCGTTGTCGCTCCTGTACAGCATCTGCCTAAAAACAAAGGCAACACCATTGTCACGGAAAAGAAATGTACAGTCTGACCAGTTTAAAAAATATCATTTTACTGATTGATCCAGAAGTGGTTATTTGTTAGCTTGGAGGAAATTGCATTTCCTTTATAAAAGGCTTTTTCTGTGAAAACTCTCTCTTTTGTTTTCTGCTACTGCAGAACCAGGAAGCCAGTCCTAGAGCAGGGAAGGCACTGGTGCTGTTTCGTGCTTTTTTTCACCCCTTAATCTTTTTTTTCCTTTTTTTTTCTTTTTTTTTTTTAAATCTCTGAATGTTGCCTTCGATTTTGATATTAAATAAAACCAAACAAAAACTAAATAAACCCCTGTGTGCACTGGGTGGCTTATACAGAACCCCGCATGAACGAGCCATTAATCAGCGAGATAGCAGTGGACTTCCAAATCCAATTCCCCCGGAGAGGGAGTTTCACACAACGTTTGGTGTTTTGTTTATCGTTAAAATAAAATTTAAAAAAAAAAAAAAAAAAGAGAAAAAGAAAAAAAAAGCAGGTCACACAGTGCTTTCCAATATCCACTCAGAACTGGAGAAAGTTGCTTTTCCGCTATCGGCCCCGGCGCCGTCTGCCTGGACTAGCATCCCGTTCATGGACAAGCTCCGTTTGGAGCGCAGTCCGCCGGCACCGGCGCCGCGGGGCTCCAGCAGCTCCCCGCCCAGCGAGCGCCGGCGCTTGGCCCGGGATGTGTCGGCCGGCAGAGTGAGGAACTTACTTGGCTTTGATTGTGCTCTTTTGTACGTGGGGGCGGCGGGGGCCGCGGCGGGGGCGCGGCTCGGCAGCTGCAGGGCCGTGGAGTTATTTCTGTTCGAGTTCTGGGGCTCGGCGCTGCCGCCAGCCTCGCCCTGCGGCTCGGGGACGGGCTTGGGCCCCGACTTTCGCTTCTGCTTCTGCGAGAGGGAGGTGCTGGAAGTCCAGGTGGGAGGCAAAGCGGAGGTAGCGGTGGCCGAGTCCTGGCTGGAGCCAGTGTCCGGCGACTGCATGGTGCCGTCACCGGCGGCCTTGCAGCACTGGATGCCCTCCTCGTGCCCCACGGCCTGCTTGGACATGGACTGCGACAGCACCCCGCTGCAGCCCTGGATCTGAGCCCCGTTGGTCTGCGAGTACACGTTGCTGACCTTGGTGGCCTTCTGCTGCCCGTTGTTGTTGCACACCTTGTAGCGGATCATGAGGATGATGATGAACACGAGCACCGAAGCCACGATGATCCCACCAATGATGATAATCATGGTCCCCCCCAGGAACTGGGACTGCATGAAGTGGCAGCGCACGTAATCCTGCTCGGTGGTGAACTGCGTGCAGCCCACGACCCTGGTGGCCGTCAGCGAGGTGATCCCGTCGTCGTAGATGGCCAGGACGCACAGGTCGTACATCGTCCCCGCGGCCAGGTTGTTGACCAGGAAGGTTTTGCTTGTGGGAGGTATCATTCTGGGGGAGAAGGAAACCAATGTGAATGACCCTGGCAGACACACAGACACCTCCTGGCAGCCCTGGACATGCTGAGCACCACGGCTTGGCTGTCCCACCTCTGCCACAGCCCCCACAGGGCTGATCACCGTCCCCCAGCAGCTGCTGCCCAGTGTTTGATGTGGCGCAGTCACCACCAAGCTCCCCAACACAGCTTGGCATGGCAGAGCCTCCCATCAGAGCAACCACATCAAAAGCAGAATCACAGAATCCCAGGCTCATTTGGGTCAGAAGGGACATTTAAAGTGCCACCCCCTGCCATGGGCAGGGACACCTTCCACCAGCCCAGGTTACTCCAAGCCCCATCCAGCCTGGCCTTGGATGCTTCCAGGGATCCGGGGGCAGCCACAGCTGCTCTGGGCAACCTGTGCCAGGGCCTTCTCACTCTCACAGCCAGGAATTCCTTCCCAGTATCTGATCTGTATCCACCCCCTTTCAGCTTAAAGGCAGCACCCCTTGTCCTATTAATGGGACAAAGAAATTCATAGAAGAAATAACCAAACAAAGACAGTGTTGAAGGGTGTGATGGCCACGCCCAGCAGCACAGATCTCCCTTGCACTTCCCCAGCAGGGACACCGCCAGAAAGTACTGCAAGGAACACGGTCACGGACACTGTCCTCCCTGTGCTTCCAGAAAGCCAAGCACATTAAGATCCATTTAATCCATCTACCCTCACAGCCCTTCTCGGATCAGTTCAGAGGATTAGAGGTCCGTTTGGATTATCTAAAAATAACACCATTCAAGGTAACTTCCCCATCTGTGAGTAGAAAATGGCATGAGTCCTTCCCAAGGCTCCCACCATGAGCTGCCAGGGCTCTGCTCAGCCGGCCCAGCCCGGCACGAGAGGTCTGGTGGATGAGCTGCCGGGGCCGGGGGCCCCATGCCAGCACCGAGCACCCAGTACGGCCCTGCACGGGCAGGCTGGGGCAGCCTTACCTGTAAACAAGGGAGTCATCGTAAGTACCATTGTACTGGATTTGGAACATACGTATCCCAGGTATATTCCTCTGGAAATTGAATTTCAGCAGAGCAGTGGAGGACGTTGCTTCCGCAACAACCACCTTCTTATCCTGGCTGACTTTTGTATCCCCGTTGCTACTGCTCGCGTTGGAGCCCGACTTGGTGGACGTGGAGATATCCGAGGAGCCCGGGTCGGGCTCATGGATGTGGTTTGTGCTGTTCAGCAGGTGGGGGAGTTTGATGATGTGCAGGTCCACCGTCTGCGTGGCCTCCCCTGCCGGGTTGGAAGCAATGCAGGTGAAGGAGCCCGTGTCCTTCACCGTCGTGATGAGGATGTCGAGCGTCCCGTTGTCATACACCACGGACCTGGTGGCATTGGAAATCAGTTTGCCCTCGGGTGAAATCCAATGGATGGCTGGCTCGGGGTCGCCCCGGGCCTTGCAGCGCAGGGCTGCCCGCTGCCCCTCCAGCACCCGCAGCTCGTGGGTGTGCCGGGTGATGAGCGGGGGCTCGCAGAGGAACTCCTCCTCAGGGATCGACCAGAAGTACCGGCCCGACAGGAGCGTGGGAGAGGCGCAGGTCTCCAGGTCGTCCTCCCTGGAGAGGCGCCTCAGCCACAAAAGCTCACAGTTGCAATGCAAGGGGTTCCCACCGAAGCTCAGCGCAAACGTCGAGGGGCTGATAATTCCTGAGGTTGCCAGCACCTGAGCACGCTGGAAGAGTGGGTCAGGAGGAAGCTTCTGCAGTTTGTTAGACGTGACGTCCAGCCTGGTCATCTTGTGGAGGTGGGAGAAGGTCCCCTTAGGAATATGGTCAATCATGTTGTGGTCCAGACTGAGAGTGTGCAAACTGACCATCTTCTCCACGGCATCCCAGGGGATGGTTTCCAGATTGTTGTAAGACAAATCCAATTCCTCAAGGGCTAAAACATCATCAAAAGCTGTGGAAGAAATTAAAGTCAGCTGGTTGTTGTTCAGTATCAAGTGGTGGAGATTGGAGAGCCCGCTGAACATGTCATTAGTGATCTTAGTCAATCGGTTGCTGTTCAGATGCAGAGCCCGCAAATTGCGCAGGTCGGCAAACGCGTGAGGGGTGATAAAACTGATTGTATTCCGGGACAGCGTCAGGTCCACCAGGCTGGTCATGTTGGCAAAGTCTTTCCTTTTAATGTTTGTAACAAAGTTGTCTGCCAGCCGCAGCTCCACGGTCCTCCTGTCAATGTTGGGAGGAACAAACAAGAGCCCTTTCTTGGCACAGAGGGTGGCGAGGTTCGGAGACAGGATCTGACAGACGCAGCGCTTGGGGCAGATCTGAGCTCGCACTGCTATGCCAATGAACAGCAGAAACAAAAGCAGTTTTTCCATTGTAGATCAGGTTCAAGAGCCTGCAAGGGAGAGCAAATGGCAGTTAGTCTCTGCGAGACAAGCACAGGACACGATAAAAAAGCCAAGACAGACTGTGGTCAAACCATGAAGGTTCAGGTAGCAGCGTGCCCCTCTCACTGCATTACCTGGCTCTTTGTCATTCCCCTGTCCTGACAGAGGAGCGCCTGTGCTGCCTGCCGGGGGACAGCTGAGAGACAGGCATGTTTGCAAACACACACACAGACTCTCACATACAAGGGACAAAACGACTGGGAAGCCACTGGTGGCACTGCACATGCAGCCTCTCAGGCCCCTCCTGCTAGAGCCCATCCCACCACACAGTGCACCTCTGCATCCCAACAGATCCCCCGACCTCCATGCTTGGCCAGATGCTTGGCCATAATGACAAATGTCCAGGTGTGGAAAATGAGGGGTGGTTCATGTGTGCTTCACTTGCTAAGCTGAAAGTCCCAGTTGCCTTGAAATCACTGCAGCTCCACGGGTTTACAGCCGTCTCCACTGAACATTTAAGCTCTTAATGCTATTTTCAGAATAAACTCAGAAGGAGCTAATTTTATGTCATTCAAACCCCAAAAATGCAAATAAAACAAAAAAAAATATATAAAACAAAACCCAAGAATAGCCCCCACAACAGGGATCTAAATAAAAATGGATCACGGGCTAATTTTAGCGGATCACAGCTCTCCGGCTGCCGCTGCTCCCCCCGGAAAGCCCGGCGGCTCAATTATCCTTATCGCTTACAGCGCCAGCCCCGGCTCCTCACGGCGTGTGGGAGCAGGGCCGACAGCAGCAGTGCCCACGCCAGCTCACTGAGATCATCCATCAGTGACTACACCAAAGGCTCCTGGCGGCAGGGCCGGGGGATGCTCCTTTGTGGAGCAGGTGGGAGCACCACGGAGGTCCCGTGGAGAAGCACCCACGTTGTCTGAGAGGGAATGTGCCATCGTGAGCAACACAGCTCAGAGGGGCTTCACACTGGGAATGAAGCACCCAGCTCCCTTCGGGACCAGCACAATTACACGTGTTCGGATCGGATTACTCAGACCCATTATCATCCCAGAGATGCATTAATGAAGATCAGCTAAAACACAGTTTCACAGCCAGCCAGGAGCAGGAGTCTTAAATTGTCATTGATATTTAAAGCCATTTAACGTCAGAACAACAATTACTGCTCCTGTTGTCCATCCATAACCCACCGGTGGTGCCAGGCAAGACGGGGAGGCAACAAAAAGGATGAGTGAAAATACCAGCCTAAACTCTGCTTTTCAGCACTATTAATGTATTTTTTCCAGATACTTCTGAGGACTGCAGGTATTCAGGACTGCTGGCTCCAACTCTCGAGTCCCCACTGGAAAAACAAAAGATGGTGTTACCGAGGTCCTCAGCAGAGTCTGCAGCGGGCAGTGCTGGGAGCTGCTCCCATAACCAGTACAACCATCACCATTCCTGCTGCCATTAGCTGTGGCAGGAAGCAGCATAAAGGTATGTTCTGTGGACTCAGTCTCGTGCCAGCACTGCAGGTTGGGGTGGCCCCGCAGGTGACAAGGACCTGGAGAACGGCGATGCTGAGCAGTGCAGCAAAGCGCCTGGTGCAGCCCCCAAACCCCACTGGTGTCACCCGCTGGCCACCTCCTGACCTGGCATCTGCAGCCACAGCCAGGGGCTGCCGCCTGCCCTTTAATCTACATCTGGCACGGAGCAGATTGGAAGGGGCTCGGCGGCTCAGGGCATCTGCAGCACGGCCACCAGACAGCCTTGGCTGGGGACACGGCGCTCGTTTACATTTGCTAACTTAATGCTGCTAATTTAGATTTGTGGCTGTGATTAAAGTCGTGTGCCTGGATTCAGCTAAGTCCACTTGAAGAACTACACAAGATTAAACCAAAATCAGCACGTTTATAAGGTTGGAAATACCGTTACAAGACAAAACAAATTAAACCATAGCTGGAATGACAAGGTTACAGCGAGGTTACCCACCAGCAGAGGTGGGATTTTTGGATTTTAGGAGAGTTTTTGATACTTTCTCTGTCAGTATCCTCTGGACAAATGCCCAGCACATGGCCAGAGCTGGATGCAATGTCGGGCTGTGGGTCAGGCTCAAAGGCTGCAGGAAATGGGGCAAGACCGGCCAGTGGCCAGTCACTGGCACTGTCCCCCAGGACTCCAGCCCAGGGACAGTCCTCTGCAGTGTCTCTGTCAGTCACCTGCACAGGGAGGTGAGTGCACCCCACGTACACCTGCCAACGACCCTGAATTAGGATGAGTGGTTCCCTTGGGGGCACAGGGTGCTTATGGAGAGGTCCTGGTGGAACAGGAGCGCTGGACAGCCACCAGCCCTGACCGTGATTCTGCACCGGGACGCCTCAACTGACAGGAAACAGCTCCCAGCGCTTCCAGAGGAGCCACCTGCCGCTGGCAGAGGGTGACAGCCATGGCATTCCCTGGGGCACACATGGACCCCTCTGGCCAGCCCTTCCCAAGGGCAGACCCCAACCACAAACCTGCAAGTCTGAGAGGTGCTGGGGCACAGCCAGAGTGAGCCCAGCCTGTGCAAGGCATGGCCACTCCAGAGCCCCCACCAGCACCACCGGGGCGAGCAGCGGCACCATCCCAGCACCTGGTCAGCAGCATGCCATGGGAATGACCACCCACCAGTTCTAGCAACAAACTGAGGTCATAGGAAGTGATAATGAATTTAAAATTCCTGCCTGGAATGGATCCAAGAGACCTGGGACCGAAATGCCACAAACACACGGCTGCCATGGCTCTTTGTGCCCAACATGCTGCGTGCTGGGGGTTTTCCCCTCTCCTCCTTGGAATACGAAGTGCAGCATCTGCAGATGTCTCCAGTGCTCCAATGGGGGTACTTCCATACTGTGGCTGTCACAACACATGGGAGCAGTGGGGGCCAGGAGACAGTAATTAATTAGCAAACCATTTCCAGTGCATCCAATTCCTGCTGGGATGGTGGGTGTTGCACACAGCCCGTGTGCCAGGGACACACACCAAGAGCTGTTGGAGCCAGCTGCCAACTTGGGGCCCGGCTCAGACATCCCCTGTCATCACTGAGGTCACGACAGAGCTACTGACTGCCCTTCCCACCTTCCAGAAGTTGGGATTCTCAAGGTCTTTGCAAATGCAATTTTCTGGTGGGGAAAAAGAAAATCTGGAATCTGACAGTGTTCACCTGCTGGGGATGGAGGAAGGGAAATCCTGGCATCAGCCACCACAAGCACCCCACAGCCATGCTGAAATGGGGACATGTAAAGGGAGATGCTGGGATCTCTGGCATTTCAGCTGCTGGGACCAGTGAGGTGGGGAACGAGGAGCTTCAGTTTCCCAAAGGTCAGTGGTTTGTAAACACCACCGAGCGTTTTGCTGCATTGGAAACAAAGTACCTGAGAAAACAAACACTTGGATCAAAGAAACTCAACATGGAGCAGCCCTGCTGGCCACCCACTGCTGCCCCAGCCAGGACCACACGCCAGGACCACATGCCAGGACCACAGCCACCGTGTTCTCCACCTGCAACCCTTGCTGTAGGACTGGACGGGTGAATCCCTGGGGATGCCTCTGGGAAATCCTCTACCCTTGGCTTTGTTAAAGGGCTTCAGACAGGCACAAACACAACTGTACCTCTCAGACCTATGGGAATCTGAAAAGCAGGAGCCACGTGAGACCCAGGCCCAAAGCAAGGGCCAGGGGCAGCAATGCCAGCTCACGTGGGGATGCTGCCTGTCCTGGCAAAATGTGTGATTGTTCCTCAAAATCTCCGTTTCTGATTTTTGCTGGTTTTCCACTGTCTTCTACACAGCAAAGAGCTCCAGCTCCTTCCCTTGCAATGCACAGCTTAAAAACATGCCCATAAAGCTCAGAAATTGAGGAGAAAAACAGGGTAATTATCCTTTCTTTACTTTTTAAGCACTTTGTTTTAGAATTGTTTCACATCTCTGGAGCAGACAACACTCAACAATGTCAAGTCCTTAGAACAGTGAAAGCAACACGAGGTCCCTGCAGTGCACATGGGTCACAGCTGGGGTGTTTGCAGCAGGAGCAAGGACATGGGCACGTCCTGGGGACTCCCCCCTCACTTCTGTTGACACAGCTCCCTGTGTCCTGCATTTCCACAGGAGTGCTGCAGCCTTCCCAAGGGGCATGGGCAGGGTCAGGGTCCTTGTGCTCCAGGGGGATGCCCAACACTCACCACGCTGGCCAGGGAACCCCCTTGGCTCCAGCACCGCTCGCTGCAGCTCGTGGCTGTGCTCACCTGGGACAGGGACACTGGTGTGAGCACAGTCAGTACAACAGGGCCGTGGGATTTCCAGGGATTTTGTTTCTTTCCCTTTCCATTCTGCTCCCTGTCATGCCCCACACTGTCTCTCTCACACACGTGTCCCAGCACACACATATATCCCAGTGTTCCACTCTGAACACTCAGTGAGCAGCACTCCCAGCACCACTGCCTGCTGTGCACTGACAGTGGCAGGCAAGGTGGCAGCACGCTCCCAATACACCTCCTGCACACTTCCAGCACACTCCCTGCACACTTCCAGCACACTCCCTGCACACTTCCAGC
>NW_020897992.1:156740-179235 GCF_003984885.1 Neopelma chrysocephalum | reverse complement strand
AGCACACTCCCTGCACACTTCCAGCACACTCCCTGCACACTTCCAGCCCGCTCCCTGCACACTTCCAGCACACTCCCTGCACAGCTGCTGCTGGTGTGGCCCCGAGCCCGCGGGCACACGCGGGAGCCCCGCACACGGCTGCCCTGCTCCCGCCACCCCAGCTGAACTGGGCACTCCTGCCCTGCTCCCGCCACCCCAACTGAACTGGGCACTCCTGCCACGCCCGGGAATAAAGGCTGGAGCAGAAGGGGGGCTCCGACACGACACCCGGGGCTGCAGAGGAGGCAGCTCGTCAGGCTTTGGTGTCACAGACAGGAGCCCAGAGTGACCCATGGGATGAGTGAAGGCGGCAGCGTGGAGCACGAGGCAGCTCTGGAAGGTGTTAATGGTGGAGCATGAGGCAGCTCTGGAAGGTGTTCATGGCTGTGCCATGAGATCTCACCAGGCGATCCCACGGCCCCTGGCATGCCGGGATGGGGGCACGTCCCGCTGCTCCACCAGGGACAGGGGAGAGGGACACTGAAGCCAGCACAAGCCAGAGCAGCTCATGAGAAACACCCTGTGATAAAACCACACATGGAGAGATCGTCTCCTGTTTCTAAGGGACAACTCCGCACTCTCACCTCACCCACTGTCAAACCCAGCAGGCTCTGGTTTAGCTGTGTAACTACGCTGGGCTCTGCAGGCCTGGCCAAGAGCCTGTTTGGGCTCTTTGCACTGTATCCTCCTGCTCCCTGGGGCACACAGTCTATATAGAGCTTTCCAGCTCCTGAGGAGTCACTGTACCAAATGCTGCACAGATATGCCAAACACTGACAGCAACATCAGGATCAGCTGCTCAGCTTCCAAACAGGAGCAGGCCTAAGTGAATAATTGTTTAAACACAGCAGCTTTTAACTTATCAAAACATTTTTACTGAATTGGAGTATTGTGGCATTTCAAAAACTAAGTGTTTTTGCAACACCAAAACACAACACAAATGTGAAGGGATTTGCTTTGCCACTCCTCTGTCACCCCTGTGCCACAGCCATGCTCTGACAGCAGCGCTCCACGTGCTGCTGAGCCACATCCCGAGGAAATCTGGGACTTCCCTGTTATTGTCAAACACCCACTGGCACCCAGGGAGTGCCAGCTGCCGGGGCTGCCTGTGTCGGCACCACAGCCCTCCAGGGGAATGTGGATTTGGGAGAGGGAGAGCAGTGGGGCAGGAAAGGCAGCAGCTGCTCCAGGGTCCAGCAAGGCCAAACCACATCCCATTCCCCAGTGGGCACTGGGAGTGGGACAGGGGCGAAGGGGGACCCAGGTACAAACACAACGTGCCCACACACAGTTTAATGGGGGGAAATCAGAAGCACGGGAAGCATCACTGTGAAAGGGGAACTGACAGCAGGATGCACCAGGGCAAAACTGGGGGCTTAACCATAAACAGATTTCCAAGCCTGAACAGTTCGTAGGCTTTATCAAGCACTCCAAAAATAACTCATTTCTTCCACGGTCTCGCTTCTGCACAGCCCACCAAATTAAATGAAAAGTAAACTAACAATGATTTACTCCAGATGGACATTTATTATCTGCGTAATAATATCATGCAATTGTCACAGCATTAACTGAGGCCAATTCTTTTCTTAGTCATTGTACTCTTACATAAACATATAGTAAATTAAACAATCTAAAACCAGACGGGCATTTATTAGGGTTGTCTCTACACTTGCCTGAACATCACTTGGGGATGTGAGTCATAAAACATAAGCTGGATTTTAAGTTCTAAAGTTTAATTTAATGTCAAGTAGTACCAGGTACAAACTGAATACCCCTCTCATGGAAGAACACCTATTTAGTATTTAGGTCTGGCCTATTAACTGGTAAATCAAACAGATGTGGCCAAATTAGCTACTGAGATGATCTAAGATGTGCCATGTCTACAGCAGCCCTGACACTTCAAAGGCAAACCCGGGGAATCTCAAGGAGATGAAACATTTCCATCACAATAACGTGACGTGCACCGGCAGGATACATGTAATAAAGGAAGGACAACAAGAGATGAAATGGAAATTTGTTTTGCAGAAGCCAAGAATAGAACATGATTTATATGCACTTATTTTAATTTATATCAGGCTGAATGCAATTTATCTAAACTCATCAAAAATTAATAGGCCATACAGAAAGGAGTAGTAATAAATCCAAACTTGGGGCACACAGAGAGTACATCTCTTCTCAGTCGCTATTAGCACTTCACTATCTAATTAATCCACCACGTTATATCTCGCCTGGAAACCCAGGCAATGCCACTTGGTGGGACAGGTACTGACCACAGAGCCCCCAGCACAGCCCTGGCACAGCCCTGGCACAGCCCTAGTGTGCTGTACCATTAAGGACACTGACACAGAGACAGAGACCACTCCACACAGGGAGCCCCAGCAGAACCTGCTGCCCTGGAATGGGCCCCAAAGCTGCTCCAGCCCCCGAGGGCTCCAGGCCCCAGTGCCACAGCTGGAGCACCACGTGCCCCTGGGAGGGAGCTCCCCAGGGGAAGGCACAAGGCAATACTGCTCCAGCAGCTGAGCCCCCAGCAGAGGCTCTCACACACCCCAGAGTGAATTCCAAGCACTTTCAGGAGAGTTGAAACACCTGGGATACAGGAGCACCTCACAACTCAGCCATCACCTAAAAAACCTGCGACAGCCACGTGTGGCACCATCCCCACACACAGCTTGTGCCCAACACCAGTGGCACCAAGGGCAGGGACAGAGCAGGGCCAGGGGCAGTGCCAGGCCAGCCCCCAGCCCCAGGCCCAGCCCCAGCCCCATCCTGGCTGCCATGTGCTGTGGGGCAGCTGGGGCAGACAGGCAGCACACCGCCCGTGCCAGCCCCTGCTCGGTGGGACCCCGGGATGGGGAGCGGTGCTGCCTCCCCTCATCCGAAGGCTGGGAAAGAAATGAGGGTGATGCAGTCCCCAACAAAGAGCAAGCACAGAGCAGAACCCTCCCTGCCTCTCCTCCTGCCGACTCGCAGTGGCTGTGCCAGAGGGGCTCCAGAGCCCAGCGCAGGCACAGCCCGTGTCCAGGGGCTGCCAAGGGGACGGGGCTCTGGGCACTCCCTCCAGCTGCCCACGGCAACTCAGAGGAGAGCTTGGCCATGGAGCCAGGCTGGAACAGCTGCTCGACACACGGACATGGAGCCCACTGACCACGCAGCTGGAGCAGGAACCCAATGGACTCTGGTCTGTATTTAAACGCAAAAGAAATCAATGGGCACTCTAAAAGGAATATTTTCCTTCACCAAGGATGACAGTTTCAGTGAAATACTGGGACTCATATTTTTTAAAACTTCAGATACATCTGTCAAGGTTGGGCAATTTTGCCTAAAAGAGAAACTTTCGATGTGCCATAAGGGAGAAACTATTTTTGCAATCTTCCCTTTGGCTCAAAATCTGCTGCTGGGATTTTTCAGGAGGCAGCGCTCCGCACACTCGAAAAAACTGACGGCTCTAAAATACATATTTATGGTTTCCTGATATAGGGAATAAGAACAGAAGAAAGTAATGATAAGCTGCAGGAAATGTTAGAGAACTCCGGCAGCAGGACAGACAGCAAACCGGGACCAGCGGTGGAGTCGAGGGAAAACAGGAGTGAAAGGAAGTGTTGCTGTACTCCAGGCACTGCCCCGGTGCTGCTGGACAGGGACAGCACAGGCAAGCCCAGGGCTGCTCGGGCACAGGAGTGCTTGGCCACGGGGATGCTCGTCTGCAGGGATGCTCCAGCGCAGGCATGCTCAGACACAGGGATGCTCCGGTGCAGTGATGCTCAGACACGGGGATGCTCCAGCACAGGGATGCTCAGGCACAGGGATGCTCAGGGGGGTCTGTCAGGGATCCTTGGGCACAGGGATGCTCAGACACAGGGATGCTCTGGCACAGGGATGCTCTAGCACAGGGATGCTCAGACACAGGGATGCTCCAGCACAGGGGTGCTCAGGTGGGTCCTACAGGGGTCCCCAGACCTGGCACCACACCCCAGCTCCAGCTCACTGACTGCAGTGACCGACAACCGTGGTCGGGAGCCCCATCCTGGCAGGACCTGGTGGGTTCCAGACTCAGGGAGTTGACTCTCCCAGAGAAAGTGGAAAGCAAATTTGCAGAGCATAGGAGATAACACGCAGCAGAAAGTCAGGAGGCCAATCTGTTGCACGATTGGGAAATCACACTGAGCCTGCGCTATCAGCTCCCATCGGCTCCTCCGGAATCAACGCCTGGCTGCTTAAAGGCAACAGAGTAATGATGCCAAAGGGCTTAAAAACCTGGTTTGGAGAAGATCTGAGGTCCTCGGGTACAAGGAAACACGTAATGAAAGCTGTGTTGGGTGGGATGGAGACAGGAGAACCTCCGAAGCCTGTGGAAGGCACAGCCTGGCTCCGGAACAAGGACCGGTGAGCCGAGATTGGGACATGCAGGAGCACTGAGGCCTCACCAAACCCAACACTGAACCAAACTCGTGTTCAGGGACACGGACTGGGTGTTTGCTGGGTCAGTACCTGCCACTGTACTGTCACACAGTCACATCCCACAGGGGTCCCACTGGGACTTCCCAGGCTGGGGACACTGGAGGTTGGAGGGAGTGGCAGCAGCCAGAGGCTGCAGGGCTGCCATGGGACCAGCGTCCAGCATCAGTATCCCTCACATGGACCCTGATGGCATCAGCCAAACCACTCCCAGTCCATCAAATATGCCAGGACAGGGTGGGAGAGGGGCTGAGCACGGCTGTGCCATCCCGGCACTGCATCCCAACAGGAGCAGGAAGGACAGGAGACCTCACTGCTCCCCATGGCCAGGTCTGTGGGAAGAGCCTGTGGTGGCAATGGTGAGGGATGTGAGTGGGAGGAGAGCAGAGCCAGCAGGAGTGGGATCTGGCCCAGGAGGAGCTGACGACACAGTTCCCCCCGGACCCAATCATATTTAATTTTTCTATCAATTTTCATTAGCCTTTTCCCATGCCTCTGGTTCGTCCACAGCATTGCAGGATTTGTTAAAAATAAACCATTACTGTCTCAGGGAGCTCCTTGGCCAATTATTTTAATACTCCTGGGTACCAGTTATCCAGCTCTGCCACTTTTAAACTGCCTTACTTAAACTGTCACTTTTTAACCTTTTTCTTAGCTCCTGTAGCAGTAGAAAATAGCTGCCATGAGCTTGCATTTTGCTGCTCCTTTGCAAAGGGCAAACAGAAATAATCACAGAAAACTTCTGCATCACCCCCACGTATTCCCTGCTTTGTCTTGTGAGGTCCAGCCCTGTGACAGGCTTCTGTTTGTACCTCAGATGTAATTCCCCTCCTCCAGCTGGTACCTGACCCAAGGATATTGAACATTTCAATTAAAAAATTTCCACTAATCTCAGAAAACAGATATTCAGGCATAAAAAAAAGACCTTCAGTGTGCTGAAGTGTTTTTGGTGAGCAGGGCAAAAAATTAACACTATTGGACACCAGGAAGAATTTCTTCACTGAAAGAGTGGTAAGACATTGGCAGGGGCTGCCCAGGGAGGTGGTGGAAACCCCAGCCCTGGAGGTGTCCCAGGAAGGCCTGGCCGTGGCACTCAGTGCTCTGGGCTGGGGGGACAAGGGGGGCATCGGGCACAGGGGGGATCCATGGGCTGGGAGGGCTTTTCCAGCCTCAGGGATCCTGGGATTCTGTGGTCTGGCAGAAACGCGCCTCATGAAAGGGTGGCAAGACAGGTGACTCCAGCAGCAATCCCTCCAGCCCCCCAAAAGCCCTCCAGCCCCAGTGCCAAAGGCTCCCCGGCTGCTGCTCTGGACCCACAGCTTCACGAGGCTCTGCTGGAACAAGCGCCTCGTTACTTCATTTGTTAATTGGCCACTTCTCCATCCCCTGTCGCCTGGCATTAACAAGCCCCACTGTCAGGGCCGTTCGGGCAGTGCCCACACGGTGCCTGCTGGTCATTAAGCTCAGAGCTCTGCTAACGAGCACAGCCCGGAGCCGAGCGGGGCTGTTCCCTTAATGAACCGCAGCTCCGGGCTCACAGAGCCGAGATGGCAGCGCTGACACCGGGAGAGGCTCAACAGTGACTGACTGCGACCTCATCCACCTCTGAGTCACAGTCCCGAACAGTTGGTGAACATGACGACCAGAGATGGTGTGAACTGCTCGGGGAAGGGCTGACAGAGCCGTGCTATGTCCTTTCCTCTGCTTCCAGAACACAGATCAAACATCTTGTGGGACAGAAAAAAACAATATAAGCAAATGAAACGGGTTTTCCTTCAGCTGGACAAGATCAAAACTACTTTACACAGATTTTTGGAAAAAGAAAATACATCCTTAGCCGCTTTCAAAACTTCCAGCCCAGAGGAATTATTCTGAACAGTCATTTCCCTCCTCCTCTACATCTCAGTGTATGGAGCAGATACCATCAGATCTGCCACGTGCAATCCCATCAGTTTGCAGGATTTATATCTCCCTCTTCTATGCCAGAAAATTTAATGGGTCTCTTGGTCCTAATGTTCTTAACTCAGCAAAGAGTCTGAGCATTTCAGATAAGAGACATACTTAAGGCTTTGGCAAAGAAGTTTAGATTTTAATTGCTGCTTCAAAAATTGATCAACCGTGCTGCTGTGGCAAGATTTCCATGTTCCACAGAATTTGAGAAAGAGATGCCAGTGGATGGACACCCACACCCTAAATGCAGCCATATCAGGCTGAGGCTGATCCTGCCCCGAGGCCCCAGCGATGCCCAGCAAGGGCACACCACAGCCCAGCTGTGGCCAGCTGTGCAGCAGCTGATAAGGACCATACCAGGCTCTGCCCATCACGCTGCACCCCTGCAGCTGGGTGTCTCCAGCTCACATCCCAGTTGTGGCTTGGAGAAGGCAGAAATCTTGGGAGATCCTGATGACCTTTTCCCACATTGTCCCAGCCGTGGGACCAGCACAGCGGGAAGGCAGGAGCCCCAACACAGACCCCCTCAGCTCCTGATGACCACAGCACAGCTGCTCTCTGCTGCATCCCCTCCCTGCGTCAGCCTTCCCCGCTCGCCGTGATTTTCAAAGGAAAATGAAGTCCAGGTGGATCCCAAGTGTTCCCACAGCCCGTTCCCCCCACTACTGCCCCACACCTGCTCCCCACAGAGTCCCCTGCTCGGGGTGCCAGGGCTGTGCCAGCAGCCAGACTGTGATCTGCAGTTTGGGCATGTTTTAAACTTACTTATTTTCCACGGAATACATTTTGGTATAATTCTCTCTTATCTTAATTAATATCGGGAAAATTACGCTGTTCCCCTCTCACAGAAGGAGGCAGAGCAGCATTGTGCAGGGAAATGCTTGTAGAAACAAGGAACCTCCAACTCCTACCTCAGGTAAATTAGTGTGACTTTACTGCAGCTAATTGAGTTATCCTCAAATTATGCGCAGAAAAACGCAGGGACTTTGCTCTCCCCACAATGTCCTCGTTAAAAATGCATCACCCCTCCTCATCTCTCTGCTCAACAGCACAGGAACGTATGTCTGTGTGACGTGTCCCTGTCACATCCCACCCACCAACCTCAGCAGGTCTGGCAGGAAGGGGCTGAACAGGAGGGAGAGGGGACCCAGGAGAGCCCTGAGCTCCAGAAGGCAGGACGGGGAGCAGCACACAGACACCATTCCCAGGCACTCCAGGTCCCCCACAACCACTCCTGCTGTTCACACACTCCTTGGATTTTCATGGGGAGGTGAGAGGAAGAGAGAGACAAACCCAGAGATGACGACGGGGGATGTCACCGGGAGTTTTTTAACTTTTGTTTCACTCTGAGTGGATGAGGAATCCACCTTCTTCTTCAGGATTACTCCTGGGAGTTCAGCACCCCCAGCACTGCCCACAGCAGCGTCCCCAGTGCCAGTGGGGTGCCTGGCTCAGCCAGTGCCACACAAAACCCCACCCCGGGCAGGCCACTCCAAAACTTGGCCTAAATGTAAGGAAAAGACATCAAATGTGAAATGTTTTGGGTGGAGTATTTTGTATTCCAACAAATGGCATTTTTTAGCAGAGAAGCTTAAATAGAAACCTTCCAAGGTATTTCCTGATGCAGAGGCAGCTGCCCCTTGGTTACACCTGCAGCAAATGTCCAGAGGTCTAAGACATGGATCTAGTGGCCCCAGGGATGAGGACAGGGGGCAGGTGCTGGTGCAGTGCAGGGGCACATTGGAGCAGGTCCCAGTGCCAGACAAGGCCACAGCCATTTGCCAACATTTCATTTGTTGTTGCTGACTGTTTTTTTAAGTCTTTTTTGCTGTTTTTTCATTTAAGTTTTCTTATACTAAAGAAAAGCAAAGGCATCACATCCTTCCCGCTGCACTGGAGGCTCGGAGATACACAACTACTTTCTCCTGCACTTAATTTCTGCTGAAAAGAACTGATGCCAATTGAATTTCTTTTAATAAAAAAAGCCTTTTGCTGAAAATAAAATTTTATTTTAAGGAATACAAAATTTTTTCTAAAATATTTTCAGCTTTGCTATCAAAGTTCTCCCTTGCCAATCTCTTTTGCTGTCTGGTCCCCTTGTTTAATTTTGTAATTAAGAATGCAGTGCGGGAGATGGAGAAAACTAAAGCACTTCAGTGTCTCAGCAAGGGGACAGAGCAGAGCAAAGCAATGCCCTGGGCAGCATTGCTCACAGGACTGACTCATTTTCAAGTCCATTCACCACTGAGAAGCTCCAGCACAGCCGATTCTGTGGGCATGCTGACCTTACATGGCTCCCAGGAACAGGACTTGTGAGAAAGGCCACAGAATCCCAGAATGGTTTGAAGATGATCCAGTTCCACCCCCTGCCATGGGCAGGGACATCTTCCACTATCCCAGGTCACTCAGGGCAAAAGTAAATTTGACAAAAGTAAAATATCTTGGTGTCACGCTGCCACTCTCAGAATGACTGTGACCAGGAAAAGTGGGGCTGGGGCTGCCCAAACCCCACCAGGACCACCCAGGAGCTGCTGGAAGGAGCACAGCCACAACAGGCTGTGCCAGAGACAGTTCAGGTGAGCTGCCAGGACCACTGCCTGGGAAAACGTGGACCCTCAGGAGTCTCAGGAGTGAGGCTCCTAAGGCATGAAATCCCCCTCTGAAGTCAGGGAGGAGAAGGAATGAAGCCAACACCTTCAACCTTCTGCTCCAGCAACCTGCCTGGGTGCCCGAGTCACCCCGGGGACCCCACTGTCACCCTGCTGGAGGCCGTGGGTGCCCCTGGCAGCAGTCCCGGGGGGCTGCCTGCACCCCAGCCCAGCACAGGGGGACTGGGATGGTACCAGGCAGCACAAGGACGGCTCCTCTGCCAGCTCTGCCACTGAGGGATGACATGGGCACAGTGGGTTCCAATCCAGCTGTGTCACAAAGCCACAGCACAGGAGAGCTCCCACTGCTGGCAGGAGTTAGTGTCAGGGATACGGCAATGCTCCCTCTGCTTTATCCACTGAAATTAGGGAATGTGCTGCTTTGCTGTGTGCCATCAGTTAAACTCTCATTTACATATGCACAGAGGAAAACAAACAAATTCCCAGATTTCCCAAAGCAGGGTCTCCTAGGGCAGGATCTCCTGCAGCAGGATCTCCTCGCTGCCAGGCAGCCTTTCCCTCACACCACCCAAACAAGATCCAACTGTCCTCACTGCATCCTCCCGGTGTACAGAGCCACCTTCATGGGCCATTTCCTTCTGACACATGGACACTCCACACAGGCACCCACCAGCACAGCTCGAATTATACTGGAAAAGACTTTTCACAAAGCAAAGTGACTCCATTTGGAAGCCTGGTGCCCCTCATAACCAAGGCTGTTGGAACAGCAGCCCAGCCCACACCTACAGAGGGAGGATCAACTCTGTCCCCTGTGATAACATGTGGGAATACTTGATAGGATGTGACAAACAGGCCCTGTGTGTGACACGGGCATCGTCACCTCTACAGCAGCCATGAGATGTTGTGGCCCAACAAGCCTGCTGCTCAGCCCTGCCCTGCCACAGCTCCAGGAGCACAGGGATCCTGCCCTCCAGGAGCACAGGTCACCACCAACCACCCACAGAGGAAGCCAACATTTGCAAAGGATCAGAGCATAAACTTTAAATTGCCAGAGATGTGGGGACGTGGCTGTTTCCGTTCCTGTCCTCACATGCTGGGAACTGACTTCCCTTTGCTGTCCCTTTCCCCTTCATTAACCAGCACCCCCAAGCCCCAGCCCCTCCAGCTATCACAAACCCCTTCATTCCCATTGTCTTGGCTGGTCACCAGCAGCACAGCAGTGACTGCTGTTCCCAGGTGCCCAGAGGTTCTGTACCTGCAACTACTTTTATGGTGAAACAGCGTTTGTGCATCAGCACAAACGGACACCTCGAAGGACCAAGATTCCATCCCACGGCAATGGGACTGAACCATGCTGGTGCACAAATCCCTGTACGGGCAGGAACGTCATGGCCGGGTCACAGCCCCAGCCAGCTGCACCTGGGAAGAGCAGGACACAGGTGAACAGAAAATCAGGCACTGCACGGCACCGAGATGGGAACAGGAAACACGTCAGGAGAGCGGATCACTGCCAGCACGAGCGTGACGGGAGAGCTGCCAGGCTGTGACTGAGCACGGAGATCCTGAGCTGCCGCTTTCGCCCGCCAAGGAAACGGCTCAGATCTTGTCACTCTGGAAGGATTTGAAGAAGCTGCTCGAGCTTCATGGACAGAAGCAGTACCTGAGAGGTTTCACAGCATCACAGGTGGGGCAGATGCAGGCAGCAGCCCCAGGAGGACAAGGCTGCTGCGGTGAGCACTGTGCTTTGGGCAGCCCTGCTGCCTGTGCCACCACCTGGGAGGGAAACAGCCCCACATCCCCGCACTGCCCAGAACCCCCATCCTCCTGGGAAAGGTGTTTAAAGGACATCTCTGTGGAAAGCGAAGCTGGGAACAAATGCCAGCCCAGATGCCAGCCCAGCAGCTGGGAATTGCATTAATTCCCCCCAGCACCAAAAAAGTACCTGCTCCCTCCAAGAAGGGTGTTCTATGGGAGATCAAGGGTGTAACCATCCAGCATCTCAGCACCCGGCAGGGTGGAAATAAAGGCCTTGTAGAGGCCTGGAGAGCAGGAACAGTCTGCCCAGGGCTGGGGCTTCCCTTGCCCCGCAGTGGGCGAGGGTGGAGTGGCTGGGGGGGCTGGGGCAGTGGGGCCAGGACAGTTCCCCCTTGCAGCATCCTCAGCCTCTCTGCCCCACTGCCCCCAAGACCACCCTCCTGCCCCCCTCTACCTATTCCTTTTTTGGCAGGGGAGGAATTCACAGAGGGGCTGTACCTGTCCCCTCTGCCCAGCTCAGAGCTCACCAGCTGCCAGCCCCTGGCAGTCTGGGATTTCCTCCTGACGAACAGGAATTGCCAGACAAGCAAACTCCTGCAAAGCGCAGCCGAGCAAGTAAGTGCTACAAAATAAGAGCAATTTATTCCAGGGTTTACGAGTCAGTCTGTGGTCCTCAGAGATAATTCTGCTGTCAGGTGCTTATGTTCCTCCAGCACTGCCAGGCTACACGAGCTGCTTTCGTGTCTCTATTAGCCACACGTATGCAGATCCCCCTTTTCCACATTATATTTGCATTCAGCACGTAAAGCTTTGCTTGATCTGTGCTGCGAACTAAGCACAATTCTGCCATGGGATTGCACATGTGGGCTTCTGACCAGCATTTGCTATTTGGGACACTGGAACCTACTGGTCTTTCTGGAAAGTTCTGGCAGTCTGGAAATGCCTTTTGAACCCACCCTGTCCCAGCTACACACTGGAGTTTTGCTGGCCAAGTTGCATTGTGTCTCTCACCTGGGAGCAAACCACCCCTCACTAAGATTTGAACTTTAATTTAATCTCCAAATGCATTGGATCAGCCCTGTTCTACTCCAAAGTCACTCCCGCCCAGCCTTACTCATGCCCAGGCTATTTTACATATCTGTTTTTCCCCGTCTCTGCTGGCAGACGGGTGCCCAGTGAATGCTTTGCTCTGATGCCAAGGCCCCACAAGTCACCCATAAGCCTCCGAGCTTCCCTTTCCAGAGCAGGGATACGGACCCACCACAGGAAACACATGCCTGTGCCTCCCTGGGCTGTGTCACACAGCCCAGAGCAGGGGGATTTACCTGTGGACAGGACTCACAGCACTGAGGACCCCACCGAAGGGAGCAGATGCTTCAGCCACATCCACACCGCGCCCTCCAGCAGCAGTGCCCGAGCCCACACTGCAGTGCCACGGGAATGTGAGCAATTCCTGAACCCCAAATCCATGGCAGAGCCTGAGCTGGGCACAGGGAGGGGACCGTGGCCACCCACAGTCACCCATGTGGGGGCCCAGGCTGTGCCCCCAGACAGACCACGCTTTGGACACTGCTCAGTGAAACGGTGCTTTCTGAGCCACAACAAACACTGAGCACCCAGCCCGGCCCAAAACCATCTCATAATAACAAACCATCTCATTTCTGTGGAAGAAAATCTTTACTGTGAGGGTGGTGAGGTCTTGGCCCAGGTTGCCCAGAGAAGCTGTGGCTGCCCCTGGATCCCTGGAAGTGTCCAAGGCCAGGCTGGACGGGGCTTGGAGCAACCTGGACCAGTGGAAGGTGTCCCTGCCCATGGCAGGGGGTGGCACTGCATGGGCTTTAAGGTCCTTCCAACCCAAACCATTCTGGGATTCTATGACTCTATGAGGAAATGTGGCAGAAAAAGCCACAACAAACCCTCATGGTTCTGTGCCAGGCAGGGGGAGCTATGGGAGGGGCAACTGCTCCCCTCAGGTCCTGCTGCTCTGGTTTGGGGGTGACTCCCCATGACCCCCCGTGCTGAAGAGCACAGCTCGAGACCAACCTGGCTGGAGTCCACACGAGACATCGGCAGGTCAGCCTGTCACTAATTGAATTATACCTGCATTACTTAATAAACAAAGAAAACTCTCCACATTACAACGATGTAATCCTTTAATTGGTTTATGAGCACAGAGTCCCACAGGAAGTGTCACAAATCCATCAGGATGCCCTGAGCACTGCGTTTCTGAGCTGGAGAGATAAGGAGTGTCATATGCCAGCAGTCGGCTCTGAGATCAGCTGGCAATGGAGTTGAGCCAGCACTGTGCTCTGCTCCACACCACCGAGCACACCCAGCACCAGCAGCCCAGCACCAGCACCCCCAGCACCACTCCTGAGGGTTGTGGAGCCCCTGCACCGGCAGGAGCCGGCAGCCAGACCCTGTCCCCCAGCACTGCTGCCCCTCCATCACAGGCTGCTGCCCACCCAGTGTGCAGGGTGACCCCCCTGCTCTGGTGTGCACCACAGAGCTGCCCCAGAGGGCACCCAGGGCCTCTTCCAGGCACAACATTGGGGGCAGGTGAGTGTTGCAGCCCCCCCGGCGCCTCCAGCCCCTTGTCCACACTGGGTCCATCAGGCCTTGCCAACACAGTCCCATCTGACTGCCCGAACACACATGGAGGGGACGCTGAGCCCTCCTCACCCATCACCTCAGCCTAGAAATCCCCTTCTAGTGCCCCACCCAACTTGCTAACACAGGTGTAGAGCAGAACCATGTCCATGAAACTCAGCCCACTTTGGAAGGGCAGAGGAGCCTTAGCAGAGGGAAACCGCACTGCAGGAGGCAGACATTCTGCCCCACGCTGCCTGGAAGGAGGCAGGGATCCTATTCCATGCCACCCCATGCATACACATGTCAGTTCAGGATCAAGCCTCTGCTGTAAAAAAACCACATTGGCATGTGAAGCATCAGCAGTGTTGCTCCAGCTTGCACTGGCAGCCAGGCCAAGGGCGAGGAGGGGACGGGCACAGGCACTCGCTGGCCACAGCAGAGGGGATGGGGTGTGGGGCATGGGATTGCAGCTGAGACCCCACAGACTCCGTGCTCTCCCTGCCATCTGCACTGCACGGGGACACCTGGACTGCCAGGAACGTGTGTGCTGCTCCCCAGATGTTTGGGGGTTTTCTGTGCCTGGGATCACAGGAACAACACACTGCACCCTTGGACTACAAGTGATTCCTCTGATCCATATATGGTAACCATAGTGCTCTTGCCCTTCACTTTTCTCCTTTATCCTTCACCTCTCTTCCCACCCCCAATGCGGACCAGGGAAGCATTACTGACCATTGGGGAACCATTTGGTTATCTGATTTCACCCACTTGCTCCAGCTGGCGAGGAGCAAGTCCAGCCTCTCCCCAGCATTACGAGTCTCACATCCTGCCGGCCACAATTTCGCTCCTCATTACTGTTCTTTATTTATTGTTATTATTTCAGCTTTCCAGATGGAATTGAAATGCAGTCACACGCTCTGTACATCGGCTTCTTTAACGCCTCTTAGAAGGAATGGAGCTTATTGAGCTGAGCCCTTTGTGCCCGTGGCTGCCGCCGCAGGAGGCCCTGGCAGAGCCGGGCGGGAGCACCGAGGGGCCGCGGTGCCGAGCGGGGCTGAGCCCGCAGCCGAGCCGTGCTGCAATCACGGGGCATTCACCAGAGCAGCTCTGCCGGTACCCTCTGCACACACAGCACAATGCTACCCAGGAACGCTCATTTAAAAACTATTGTCCCGATCTGCTCCCTCAGGAATTAACACAATCCTCAGGCAGCAGCAGCAGCAGCTGTAACCATCCATCCCGACCTACTGGGTCTTTTTCCACGGTGTTTATCACGTTTTCCTTCTAGAACAGGGAAGGACGTGGAGAGGGCTTCAACCCACAGAAGGTGTGTGTTTGCTGAATGCTTCTTTAATAACGCAGGTTAGAAACAGCGTGTCTGACCCAGGGCAGGAACGGGCCATAATGAACATAACAGGAATACCAGCCCAGGGGGAGGCAACCCCCCATTTCAGCTGTATCAGAACGCTGTAGTGACGCCAGGCTGTGTGTGCTTGGCCTGTTACCAGCAAATAGAGCAAACAGCCCCTTAGCGGGGTGGCAGGGAGAGCCCAGCACCACCATGGCACACATCAGGGTGGGCAGGGATAGCCCAGCACCACCAAGGCAAACAGCAGGGCAGGCAGGGATAGCCCAGCACCACCATGGCACACAGCAGTGTGGGCAGGGATAGCCCAGCACCACCATGGCACACAGCAGGGCAGGCAGGGAGAGCCCAGCACCACCATGGCATACAAAAGGGTGGGCAGGGATAGCCCAGCACCACCATGGCACACAGCAGGGCAGCAGCCCCAGAATCCCTGTCTCTGGGAGGTTCCCTGGTGCCCAGCACTTTGGTGCAGGTCAAAGGGGACACCCCAAGACCCCACATGCACAGCAAGGTGAGGTAGAACCCTGGATTGACCTCAGCCCGAGGCAGCCGAATATCCCACAGTGGAGCTGGAGGTGCCTGGGGCCGGGGGAAGGCAGCGGTGGGCCAAGGCCAGCTCTGCTCTCCAGACTCCTGATGTGTCTCCTCTGACACCCGCCTGGGCAGCAGCTCCCCCAGGCCCCTCTCTGCACCCCCAGGACCGTGGTGGTGGGCCAGCACAGCCCCACCACTGGGCAGAGCTCACCAGGTGCCCACCACGGGCAGCCCCCATGGACAACTGCCATCAGGGCAAGGCCACCACTTCTCAGGGCACAGCCAGGGCATTCACCGCCTGCTCAGGTGAAAATGCCCCTCAGGCCAGGCACCATGTCACAGATCCTCTAGACTCAACACTCAAGGCCAATGCTCCCTGAAGACCATGTGTCATGGAAAGAAACCCAAACTTCTCCTGGGCTGGCAGCCTCTGTCGAGACGGGTGTTGCTGTGAACCCCCCAGCCCATGCAGAGACCCCCTGGGCACTGCCATTTGCTGTGGCTTTCTATGAAATGTTTAAAAGCCAGCGCTTTTAAAGCTTTTGCAGCACACACAACTTCATGCACAATTCCTCTGCTACTTCCAGGAGCTTCTCCATGCCGAGGGGTTCCAGAGAACGCCCTGTGCCCCCGCCCCAGGCACCACGACACAGCAGAGACGTGGCAGGCACACGCAGGTCCTACATGGGTGGTGCTGCCCAGAGACAGGAGTCACCTGTGGTAATGAGGGCAACGGCACAGCCAGAGCCTGGAGCATCCCAGGCCATGTGAACAGCCCAAGGACTGCAGAGGGATTAATGACGTGCTGCCTAAGCCGACACAAGTATGTTAAGTGCCAATCTGGAAGCAGGACCGCAATGCCCAGACACCTCACCGTGGACAAAAGCATTGCTCTGCAACTCTGAATTGCACAAACAGCTGTGAGGGTCATGGGGGACTGAACAGCCCTTACACCGAGCTGCTGGCAGGACTCACCCACTGCTACACATGGACCTGGCTACACTTGTCCTGCTGCTGACCAGACCACGGGCTGAAATCTCTCCCTTCTGTCTCAAACAGGAGCAAACCTCCCTGCCTTGGACAACCAAAGAGCTGCCATGGGGCACTAACCACATCCCCGTGGTTACTTCCAAAACACACTGATGGAGGGCTCCTCACTCCTCGCCAGTGGGGGGATGCAGAGAGGGGAGGTGTGTGTGGGACATCTACAGGGTCCAGCTGCAACAAGAGGGGTGTTCCCTGCAAGGGACACGGAGTACTGGAAAGGAGGCTGCACCCTCAAACCGCTCACTAAGCGCAGTCCTTGCCGCATGCCTGGGGACAAGGACACATCTGTTTGGAGTGGCCCAGGGCAACGAGTGATGAGCAGCCCACAGAGGAGTCCTCTTGTGGGTGCTCTGCTGGCAGAGCCTCTGCAGCCACACATCACCCAGCAGAGGCTGGTTCTCTCCACAGGCACCCCCAGCCCCGGTCCCCAGAACAGCCCATGGGGCCTGAGTGCTGCCAGACCCACAAGTGACACAACGAGGACAGGTCATCACCTGGGTCCACCCGCAGCACGTCCCCAGCCCACCGCAGGCCATACCGAGGAGCTGCACAGTCCCTGCTGGGACAGCCTGCCACTGGGCACTGGCAAACACCACGGGAGCCAGGACTGGGCCTTGTGCTGTTCTCATCCTGTTTCTTTCCACCGTAGAGGTGGAAGATGCTCGACTGCCTGGGCTCAGTCGTGGCACTCAGGGCCCCGCCGCTCTCCTGACCAGGGTGCCATCGCTGTGCAGAGCCCTTCCCACGTGCCTGCGCCACAGTCGGCTGTCTCCAAGGCAGCCTTGGCCAAAGCTGAGGCTCGGAGGCAGGAGGAGAGCAGCAGTCACTGCTCGGGAGCTGCAGTTTGGAGCCTGGCCCCAAGAGCAGCATCACTGCAGCCGGGCACTGGCGGAGATGAGACATGAGGCTGACGTGTCAGGAGGAGCCGTGAGCACAGCGAACCTGCCCACGGCACAGCGACACCAAACCTGCCCACAGCGACACCAAACCTGCCCACAGCACACACAGCACAGCAACACCGGCTCTGCACGGAATCACAGCCGGCAGCAGAAGGCTCCCTGTGAAACACCACGTACCCGGCGGCACCACTGACTCACAGCTGACAAGGCGACAAATCCCGCTCGCCTTACTCAGACCCGCTCCCACGAGCCCTATCAGGGAGCTTTACATCAAGGGTTTCAAAAGTGCGTTGGAGAAAACAACAACAAGGCAGCTCCCAGAGCCCCAGCAGCGCTGCCAACAGCACCTGCCCTCCTGTGCCACCAGCACCTGCCCTCCTGTGCCACCAGCACCTGCCCTCCTGTGCCCACAGCACTTGCCCTCCTGTGCCACCAGCATCTGCCTTTCCTTTGCCCAGAGCACCTGCCCTCCTGTGCCCACAGCACCTGCCCTCCTGTGCCACCAGCACCTGCCTTTCCTCTGCCCACAGCACCTGCCTTTCCTGTGCCCATGGTACCTGCCCTCCTGTCCTGGGCACAGACTTCACATCCCAGGCAAACTCTTAACTCTGGCTTAAACCCAGAGAAGTTTAACTCACACCTCACCCACGTGCAGCAGAACATGTTTGCATGACTGGGTTTAAAGCAATCTCATCCCAACCCTGGGACCAGCAGCGCTGTCACCAGGGGACTGAGAACACATCCTGAGGATTCCCATTGGTGTGACTTTCTCCACCGCCCCTTTTCCTTGTTGTGTGTGTTTTCCTCACACACCTTCTGTCCCACAGCTGGTCAGTCCTGCTGCAGGAGGCACAGAGCTGCCACAGCTCACTACGGTGGGCTCCTGCTTCTCTGTCCCCCGTGGCCAAATACAGAGACCAGGGAGTACAAAGAATTAGAAATAAATACACAGGGAATTTCAGCTATCTGGCAATGAAACAATGCTGAGTCAACAAAAACTGAAGAGTTTAATCTGTCTCCAATCCAAAACAATTCCAACATGATCTTGACAGAGAAGCCTAAACAAAAACTTCAAGGGAAAAAAGATATTCCATTTTAAAGCAAAGTTACCCAATCATGTGTTTTCATGGAAATGTTTTTGGCAAGAGACAGTTCCCAGGGAGAAACTTTTTCTAGAAGAGCAACCTCAGAAGTACAGCATTGGACACAGGCTCTGCAGCACCAGGAACTGGCTCAAATGATCCGAGGTCCCACCGGCCATGTGCTACACAATTAGAGGCACCCACCAAGGTCCCCATTACTGCCTCAATTAGCCATTTGACAAATCACCTTCTGCACTATCCTGCCTGTTCGGGGCAAATATGACTTGCAGAGCCATTTATTCCATGAGAACACGGGAGCTGCTGCCTGGCTCAGGCGGCAGGCACGGGGTGCCCAGCCTGTGCCTCAGTGGCCAACAAGCCAGCCAGGATGGGGCAGGGAGCCCCTCGGACACCAGAGAGACCCTCACACAGCTAAATAATGGGATAACTGGGCAGTTAAAGCAGCTGGCAGGGATACCTGTGCCCACGGTCCTTGTCAGGGCACAGCTCCTGGCACCACACAGTTTCACACTCTACGGACCCACGGAGTCCCAGCTGAGGGACCAGGGGTGGCCCGGGGGCTCAGCACCCGTCCTTGGCTTCAGGGGCTTCAGGCAAGGGTGTCCTCCGAGAGCCCTGCATTCACCTCTCCTCACCCCACCCGCTCTCCCCGAATGCCAACCCCTCTCCCTTCCTCTGCAGCCTCTTAGTTCTCCAGGAGCCGACGGTGAGAGCTCCACAGAAGACAAACAGGTGCCATCACCATCCCTCGTCAGGCTGCAGGCACTCAGCCAGACACCGCTGGCACCACAGCCCCGCGAGCAGGCCTGCGGCTCACTCGGGGGTGTAGGAGAGGTCTCCACCCCTCCCTGAGAGCCCCAACAGACCCATGCCAACTCCAGAGAAAGGTACATAGGGACACAGACCCACCCCTGCAGCAGGACTGTGTGGGAACACCTTCAACAGCCTGGATCCGGGCGCCGCACGGAGGAATTCCATAACCTGAGTTACTTCTTCAAGATTTGTCATTTTGTTTTCAAAACGACACCTCAAACTCCAGGGTACCAGAAGGTGTATCTGACTAATTTGAAGCAAATGTTTCTATTTCGCTGCAAAGTACATGATTATTTGATATATATTTCTAGAAAGAATGGTTCACTCTTCAGCAACAAAACCTTATACTTTGGATGAGGTTTGGATTTGGCTTTCCAGGCTTGAATATGTCTCCAGTGGTGCCTCTGTTCAACCACATTTCTGTCTGCTACCCAGGTACATGGACAACAACAGGCTTTTGTTTCCAAAGCATTTTAGGTAACTACCTCAAGAATAGTTTTTTTTAAAACACACACACACACACACAAAGCCCACTCTTAGCACAAACTTCATCAGATAGTCTCAGCAAGCACATTTTAATAGTGTGATATTGAAAAGTAATTTTACTACTAGCTAGAAAAGTCTGAAGACTGCAGAGGATATATTTAGATGCGTATAAATAGACAACACTCAGTGATGTCTGGCCCAAGGAGTACAAATCTTCCCTAATGCATAGAATGTGCCTGGCCCAAAACGCTTGAGCAGCACTTAGACAGCCTTTTCAGTTTGGCTCAGGCTCTGAGCCCGCTAATAGCGAGGCCATTAGAGCGGCGCTCCGGCCTCGCTGCTGCGCAGGGAATATGCAAAGATCGCTCCATAAAACCCAGCCTGTTACCACATCTGAAAGCACAGGCAGTATCGATCAGCGATGGAAAGTCATTAGCTCTCCAGCCTCTGAACTACCTCCACGTGCCCTAGAGGAGGGACGAGCCCTCCAGGCACCTCAGGGTGCTCCATCTTCCCAAGACAGGCACCCCATGTGCCAGGCCCATCCTTCATGGTGCACCTGCCTTTACGTCTCTAATCTTTCTCAAAAAATTGGGGAAGATCTGGTTTCTTCTTGCCACGCTGCTCCGCCACATCTCTTCTGGGTTCCCACCGTTCTGTCCCACACCAGCAGCCAGCCTTCCTCCCCCCGTCAGCACTCACACCTTCAGCCGCCAATGGGAGCCTCTCCAGACAAGAGCTGTATGAAAAATTCAAACCAATCCCCTGGAATGGCATCCTGAGCACTGCTGCAGCCGAGCCCGGTGCTTCTCCTGGTCGCAAGGATGACAGGAGCTCTCAACCTGCCAGCTCTCACTGAGACAGGACAATCTGGAGCCCACTCCCACAGCTGAAGGTGTTTGGTGGAATGGGACAACCTGGAGCCCTCTCCTGCAGTTGGAAGTGTTTGTTGAACCGGTGAACTAGTTCAGCTTTGAACTTGCACTGGGCACTTGAGATATCCAGGATTCGCTTCCACTGACTGCCCTGCCATGATAAAATCAGGAACTGCTCTTTCTGAAAGCAGAAAGATGAGCTAATATGCCAGGAGACGTTTCTTAGCGAGGCTTGTGACTGCAGGCCGAACCGGCGAGCTCTGGTGTTCATTCTGATCCAGCCTTACGCATTTAAACACATTTATTATGCATTTAAACAAATGCATAATCCCTTGAGTACAGTATATATATAGAACCATGGATCGGGAAGGTGTTGGGCACGGAGAACACTCAGGCTCTGGTACAGCTCCTTGTGCAGAGTCGAACCTGGCTTCCAGATCAGCAGCAGAACCACCAGGCCTGGCTCCAGAGCCCACTGGCACACATCCCCCTGCCAAGACCGACTATGGCAGCACCACGGAGCCTGCTCCCATGTGGGGCCCATACACAGGAGCGGGGTGCCCAGCCAGAGTCCCTGGGGCAGCACACGCAGCCCCGAGCACACGGGTCCAGCAGCCGGCTGTCCCGGGACACAGCCCCGCCACACGGGGACAGACCGCTCCCGGCACAGGCAGCTCCGCCCCGCGCTCCTGGACACAACCAGGGCCAGGATCGGTGCTGCCAGAGCCAGCCCAGGGCCCTCCACCTGCAGATGTGCACCTGGAACCAAATGGGCTAAATCCCGGGTCGGCTCCATTTGGCCTCGCCGGCGTGCTGCCTGGCTGCGCTGGCCTGAGCAGCCCTGGACACGCAGCGCTCGCCCGAGGATGCTCAGAATGCACGAGCTGACACCACGTGTCACGCAGAACATGTGAAATGGAAGCGTGGGTGGGGAGGATCACCAGCACGACAGCACGATGGCCAAGGGCAGGACTCCCGGCTCCACGGCAGTCACCTGGAGGCTGCACAGGGCTGGGCTTGGCTGGGGGCACCTGCTGTCCCACCCCTGGTCTCCAGGACTGGTGAAGCCGTGTTCATGACCACAGCTGGGACCAACACCTTCCTCTGCTCCAGACATGCAACGTAATGAGAAATGGTCCGGGCCCCGGAGACGCGACAGAGGGAGGGAGGGAGGGAGGGAGGGAGGGAGGAGGTGAAGCGCTGCTGTCCCGGGATGCAGAGGAACTGCAGAGCCGGTGTCCTCCAGCCCATGTTGGCAAAGACTAGCCCGGGAAGGGGCTTCCCCAGTCCTCCTGGCCCGGATATGCCCGTGCCCGCCTCATACCGGCCCGTGCCCGCACCCGCTGCTCGCCGCCAGCTGCTCCTGGGCTCCAGGAGTCTGTGTGCTCCGGCATCCGCTCCTGGAGCCGGGAGGGCTGATGCTCCGACACCAACATGGCTGCGAGGCTCCGCCGGCTCCTCCACCGCTGCTCTGCCATCTCCCCAACGGGAACCTTCCGGCGGGGAAGGTCCATCCTGTCCTACATTCTCTCTCCCGCTGACAGCGGTGCTCGCCACGGAGAGGGCGAAGGAGATGGAGGGGAGCGCACCCGCATCCCGGGACGCGGGGGACCGCGGCGGCCCCCAGGAGAGAGGAGCGGGGAGAGCGGTGTGTGTGTGGCGGGCAGGGGCGCCGGGACGGGGCGGGGGGAGCCGCGGGGTTCCTGCTCCCTCCGACATAGCCCTGCACCCCCTGAGCCGCGGCCCCGGCCCCGCGGGAGAGCCCCGGGATGGTTCCGCGGACGGAGGCGCCTCCGCCCGCTCGGGCAGCGCCGCAGCGCCAGCGGTGCCGCGTAACCGGGCGGCGGCGGCAGCAGCGCGGCGCGGAGGGGGCGGCGGCCGCGGCACGGGCGGCCCCGCAGCATCCCCGGCCCCGCAGCATCCCCAGCCCAGCCCAGCCCAACGCGGGCGGCCGCCGGCGCCGTCC
>NW_020897992.1:132835-151740 GCF_003984885.1 Neopelma chrysocephalum | reverse complement strand
CACGGACACCGGCACGGACACGCCTCCGCCTGCCCCGCCGCGCCGGGGCCGGGCTAGAGCGACGGGGACCGAGAGCGGCCGCGGCCCTCGGGCACCCCCCGAGCCCCCCTAGCCTCCGCCCGGGGCCCCGGGACCGGAGCGGGCGGCGGGCGGGGCCGGCGCGGGGCGTGTGCCGGGGTTTGACCTGACGGTGGATCCGACAGACGCACCGGCGGAATCGTCCCGCGGAGCGGGAGCGCGGGGTGGGAGCGCGGCGGCGGCTCCGCTCCGCGCTGCCCCGCATGGCGAGGGCTCCTGCCCACCCCCGGGGTGCGCAGCTGCCCCGCACCCTGCCCGCACCCTGCCCGGTCCGAGGACAGGGTCTGCAGCACCGGAGTTGCAGGAGGGATGATCCTGGCAGGAGACAGAAAGGCTGGGTCACCTTTGGGGGCAGTAAAGCGGATAGCTTTGAGGGATTTCGGGGCCGTTACCTGTCTCCTGGATCTCTAACGGGGAGGAGAGTGCATTTCGTGCTACGGAATACTGACATCCTTTTCTAACGCTCTTTTGTGGGAAAACGCCGGGGATGTTGCAGGACTCGAAGCAGAGGAGCGCTGCCTGGAGAGCCTGGCAGAGGAGCTAATTAACGAACCTCGTCAGCGGCCAGTGACCCTGCACCTGGAGGGATGTGCAGGCACGTGCCCTGCGGCCGCTTGGCAACGGCCCCGTTTCCTCCGACACCCTCCCACCGGGACGGGAGGCAGCTGCCCGCTCCTCCGGGGCTGCCCCGGGACTGTCTGCAGCCGGACCAGCCCGCGGGGCCGCCGCCGCTGAGGGAGCTCCGCGTGCTCGGAGGCGGCGGGAGCGATGCTGCTGGGACACACCGGCATCTCGCTGGGGATGCACATGGGGGGAGCCCTGTCCCAGAAAAGTGAAGATGCAGTGGGAGTCCTCACACCTCTCTGCTGACACTGTGCCAAAGTTTTTTGTGCCTTGGGATGCAGCGTCTGGTGTCGGTACGAGTGAGAAGAGAGAACACGTCAGTGCTCCCGAGCTCAGGGCTGTCCGTGCCACCTGAGAACATTGAAGTGGAAAGAGATTTTGTTTCGTTGGTCTCCACAACAGCCTCTGACCCTGGTCTCAGGAGGAATGCAGCTCCCAGAGCCACAGCATCCTTTGCCCTTCTGGCAGCCTCAGAAGCCGCACAGAGCCAGGCAGGTGGGCTGGGCCTGTGAGTTAGGGCTTATCTTCCAGTCCCAGCAGCTGTTTCATGGAGCTGGTTCAAGCTGTTATGGGGACAGACAGGCTGGTAGGAGGGAATAAGTTTAATTCTTCTGCTCCCTCGAGGGAAAACTCATGTCAGCTGGTTTTGCTGGGGTGGGCTCTGCTGTCCCTCTGCCCACAGTCCTAGCGTAGGTCTTCAGAGCTGGAGAGCGTCGTGCTCAGCCCTGATTCAGCATTCACAGTGTGCTCCCCTCTGGAGAGAGCAGAGAAGATGCTCCCTGGTAAAATACCTATGGTCTTGGCTGGTGTCCACCAGTGTCTCGGGCTTCAGTTTCAAGCATTTGCTGCTCTGTCAGTTCTCTGCTGCCCCAGGAGTGCCAGTGATGCCAGCGGTGCAGCTGGCATTGGGAGGGGAGACAAGCTTCTGGTACGGCTTCCCTGGCTATCACCATCATCATCATCATCATCATCATGGCTGGGCTTCACGAACGAAGATTTGGGGAGGGCTCTACCCACATTTGTTACAAGCACGCTGGTGGCTACAAAGGCCAATACGAGACAGGCACGTCCGGTTGCAGAAGGCACAGGGACATGGAGGAACTCAGTGGGAACTCGGTGGAAGCTTGTGCTCAGAGCCTGGAGTGTACTGGAGAGGGCACTGGTTTGTACCACCCAGCACAAACACACCATGAGAGCTGGTTCAGGACCACTCTGAACTGGTACCAGGACAGCAGAGTGCAGGAGCTCCATGTCCTCACAGCTACAGCAACCTCCTGTGCTCTCTGGCCTCAGGGCTTTGGGCAAAGGCTGCTGCAGCTTCTCTGCCAGCCTGAAATCCCTCTTGAGACTGAGACAACACCACGGCCTTGTTAATGTACCCGGTGGGGAAAACTGATGGTCCCTGGCGTGTCTGGGAGTGTGGGAGCTGTGGGTGTGCTGGGGAGGTTCGCTCCCTCATGGCTGGGATGGAGACCTGGCCTCTCTGACCCTGGACCCAGACATGAGTGACAGTGTGTGCGGGGTGTCTGTGCCTGAACACTCCCTTCAACGCCCAGGGTTGGGCTGTTTTGGGGCAAACCTCAGTGCCCTGGGAAGGGGCAGGTCTGTGTCCTGGCAGCGTTATCCCTGGTGCCTGGCAGTGTACCCCACGGATGGCACTGTCCTGCATGGCCCCAGCACTGGGGATTTACTTAGGTGAGCTACCCCCTAGCTCTGGCCAGGACTCACCCTGCCTTGGGGACCCTCCCTACTGCTGGGGCTCAGCTCTTCCCCTATTACCCTTCTAAACAAGCCCGTGCGGGGGTTTTGTCTTGCTCTTGCCTCCAAGCAGTGTTAAAATGCTTTTTTCCTGATAGAGCCAGTAACTCCTTAACCTGAAATCTTTCTCCTCAGGTATCATTTTAAAATTTCATCATTTCTTTTTTTGGGTGAAATAAGGAGAGCTTCTTGAGGAAAGTGCTTTGTTCAAATAACACACAGAGCTGCTTTTATGCACTTTCTAACCCTTAGTCACACATCAAGGAGGGACCTGGGGCCTGGGCACAGAGACACTGCCCTGCAGCGGGCTGGTGACGGGGTGCCGTGCTCACCCAGCCTTCTGCCCACAGCACCCAACCCACAGGTTGGGTGGGTCACAGGGTGGTTGTCACAGGGCTGCCTGTCCCTTGTCCCTTCAGACCTCCTCCCCAGCCCCAGCATAGACCAGAGCCATCCTCAGAGCTGTGCTGGGAGCCGGCAGCATTCCCGGGAGTCGCTGCCAGAGCGCTGGGCCAGCAGAGCTGGGCACTCCGGTGGGCAGGAAGGGCGGGATGCCCCGTGTCTGCGGTGGTGATGGCTGTGCCGGCAGCGGAGCAGGGAGCGTTCAGGCATAACGTCACTGCACTCCGAGCACACAGCTTTCCGTGGGCACAGCAGCCCTTCCTCGCCAGGCGCCGAGCGCTGGTACCGCGTGCTGCGTGTACACCCTAAAGGAGACGGGCAGCAGTGCAGGGGAGCAGCGCCCGGGCTGCGGGTTCTGGCAGCCCTGCAGAAACCACGGCGAGGGGTGGGACGTGGTGCTCCTTAAGAGAGGCTGTGGTACCTCACCAAAAAGTGTTTGGAACCAGCAATGTTTATTCGTCCTTACAGGAAGAAAACTCACTGCCCTGTCCACCCAAATGTCGTGTCACCCTGCATGGAGTGGATTCCCCTTCCCCAGAGCACCAGGGAGACAGGGGCGCTTCAGAGGCCAGTGCACGCCAGCCTCTCCCTCCAGAAGAAGTGGGGAAGTGTGTGGAGTTACCCCCGTTCTCATTTCCTGGAAATGTTTTTCCATTTTAAGTTCTTTAGTCTGTAAGATGGGGGAGCTGTTGCATTGTACAAAAAGGCAGGGACCGATCCTGCTCCTTCCTGAGCGCTGTGTCTCCTTGTCACCAGGCTGGAGGTGAGAACCCTCCACAGCTGCCCTGGTGCCCGCAGCTCTCGCCCTCACTGGCCAGGGAGGCTCTGGGTGAGCGGTGCCCGACCTGACCCGGGCAAACAGGCTGTTTAGGGCGAACTGGCGGGGGGTTTCCCCCCAGGGTACATTGGTGGGAGGTGAAGTCCCAGCACAGATTGATTCCCTGCCCCTCCTGTACCAGCCCCGTGCTGCCTGTCCCTGCCACTGGCACTGCCGGTGAATCGCACCTCTCACCCAAAACCACTGCAGGGTGGGGGCTGGCAACAGTTTTGTCCTCAGACAGACTTGGTTCATCACATGGAACCAAACCAAGTAATAGATACTTAATAGCTGGAGTGCATCCTTTTTTAAGTTTTTAATCAAAAAACAGCTTAAAGTTAGGATTACAGTAGTTGTAGAGTCTATTTGTTTGATCTTTTAACAGATTTGCTTTTTGAGGAATAAAATAATCCACTGATTTTTTTGTTTAAATGTCCTGCATGATTATATGAAGATTTCTAGAAGTTGGTAACTGGCCTGTTAAAGAAGTGCTTTAATTGTTAGGCACGGGCTGGAGGATGAACATGGATGAGCTCTGGGTGTCCTGCAGTGACCTCACATCTGCCATGATTCTGCATCGCACGAGCACGATTTTGTCTAGGAAAGACCTTGAGGCACAACTGGGAAGAGTTTGCTCTGCTGACTGGGAACCTTGTCCCCCCCAGCCCCAGACCTCGTGGGCAGGCTCTGCCCCCCCTGGAGCCAGCACGTGAGCTCAGGGCTCTGTCTTTGGCCAGCTCTGTGCCCCACACGATGGCTTTGCTCGTCCTCATGGTGGCCTGGTGGGGACCCAAGCTCATCCAGAGCACAGCTTGTTTAATTTGGATATAGGGGTGGGAGGAAATATGGCAGATGGAGACCCTGCACAAGAAATGGAAAGAAAGGGATTTATTGCAGGTCTGTGAATCAAAAATAGAGAATAAGCCCAACCATAATTTAGAAAAACAGCCTGTCCAAAAAAACCTGTTACCTGCGAAAGGCTGTTTCCTTGTGCCAGGTGTCATTGTCACCTCCAGACAGGTGTCATTGTCACCTGGGACCAGTGTTCCCAGGGCAGGCAGGGACCAGAGCAGTCAAGGAGTGCCAGGGGCTCACTGTGGCTGGCAGACAGCGCTGATGTGTGGGCTGGAGCTGGGGCAGAGCTTACATGAGGAGGGGGCTGCTGGCACCATGGACAAACCCATTTCTCCATCTGTAAACAGACTTACCTGTGTTTGTGAGGGGACCAACACAGCTGGAGACAGGAGGCAAAACCAACAGTGCCCCAGAGAAGGACTTAGGGCTGTGGTGCAGTGCTGTGATCTGATGGGCTGGTTTGGGGGAAAACAGCTCCAAATTTTTCTTCCTGAGGGTGGGATTGACCGCGCTGGATCCAAGAACAGTGATTGCCCATCCCTGAATGTGGCCATCGCTGAACAGCTCAGCAGTGCTGGGGGAATGGTTGCACTCGATGCTTTTGGAGGGCTTTTCCAGTCTAAATGATTCTGGAATTCCATGATTTCCGCAGAGGGAAATGTTGGGTGCCCTGCAGATGGGCTTGGCTTCACCTGCAAACAGCACCTTGTGCTGCATTCCCAGGGCTCAGCACCACCTCCTTACCTGTTTAAAGCCAGAGATGGAGCCAAAGATGTGCTCCATTGCCCGTCTCCTCCCTGCTCCTGGAGTTTTAGTAAGGTGCTCCCTTAACTCTCGCATGTTCAGGTTTTGGGTCTCAGTCTTTTAAAATTCTTCTTTATTCACATTTCTTTCCTATACAATTTATTCCTTCTTTGTTGAGACGACTTCTCAGCAGAAAACAGCAAAATGGCATCCCCAGCCTGCCCCAATTCCCTCAGCACTGCCAGAGCCACGTGCAGAGCTCATTTCCATAATAGACTGGAATTTGATCTTCTACCAGTTGCTGATTTAAGTATTTTCCTTAAGCCAAATTTTGGATGGAAAAGAGTGTCCGATAATTCAAAGTATTATTCTTCTGGATGTCCCATCTCCTATCTTATATCCAAGCAACAAGCAGAGGGCTCATGTTCAACTCACGGGGGTAGGAGAATGAAGAGCTACCAGAGACCTCATTTATATACAGAAGAAAGAAAAATCTTTTATGTAGAGTCTCTACAGTCTTTAATTTACAATCTTTACAGTCTCTGCAGTTGCAGTTTAGAGCCTACAGGAGCTCACCACTGCCATAACCACACTGAAGTGAAAAGGGTACTCCAAAAATGAGTCAATTGTCAGTGCAAAAATTACTCCTGAATGCAGGCTGGAGTGTTGCTGCCTAGACAAGGAATGCAATATTCCATTGGAACTGGAGGAGAAAGCAGATTTAGTGATTATTAGGCGTAAGCATCCCGAACAAGCAGAATGGGGAAAATAATAAGATAACTAATATTTTTGAGAAGTTGCTAATTGGAAAAAAAATTGAGACACATAAGCAAAAGAATTCTAGTAATAACTCTTCAAAAGAGAGTGAGCTGGAGTTTGGCATGGATCCCCACCGCTTCTGAGCTTGTTCAATTAAAATCAACACTGAATGGGTTTTCTTTCACTTCCATTACTCAAGCTGCATCCTTCAAAGGGATGGCAAATGAGTGATATGCATATGAAAGAACCACAGAGTATGAAATTACAAAATGATACAGGGTTTGGATATTTGCACTTTGAGATATTAAATCTTCTGAAGGAAAATATTTGAGTAAATTCTGAATAAAGAACCCTACAGAGGAGGAAGGAAGAGCAGCGAGATAATCTAATAAGGCAGAGACTCAGCAATTTCCAAGTGTTGAATTCCTGGGTTTAACCATGACACAGTGTTTCCAGCCCAGGATCTGCTCCTCTCTCTCAGGGCATTTGCTGCTGGGGTCTCATGTATGTTCATAACACAAACCAAGTTCAAGGTCCTGACTCAGACTTGGATTTAACCCTTTTCTGAGATTTAGAGGTGCTAAAATCACTTCCTTGCTCCTGGTGCTCACTCTCCTTTCCCTTTTGGAGGCTCAGCATTGCTGCAGCTCCTCCCTGGGAAGGTGGGACCCTCCCAGCTGTCCCACACCTTCCAGTGTAGCCTCTGCTCCCAGGAGGGCACTGCTGCTCCCGTCTTCCCTGGTGTCCTGCCTGGCCACAGACGTGCTCCATCACAGCTGGCAGGAAGAGCCAAAGGAGAGGTGTCACGGCCCTTTGGATCTCTCAGACGTGCAGGACAAAGTGCTCTGTAAATTACACTTCATTTTATGAGCTCATTAAGAGATACAACGAACAAGCACAACAAATAGTGGCTCTATCCACTTTGCCCAAGGGATTCACACAAATTCACTTATCACCTCTCAAGCCAAGAGATTCCATAACGTCTAACCCAGGACTCTGAAGCTGCATACCTGTGAGCAGAGTAGATCCCAGTCCAGGGGTGAGTGCTCATCCCTCCTCCTCAGCCATGGAGCACAGGTCCTCTCCAGCACAGCAGGAGGCAGGGAAGCCTCAGCAGTCCTGTTGCTGTGGGCTCCACTTGCTGCAGCAGCTTTTCGGGTGAGCTGGCTTTTACACCTCCCAGCTTGGTCTGTCCTATTCCCAGGAGTCAGCAGACTCTTGGGAAGGCACTGGCTGTGGGCATGGAGGACAGTGGCTGCAGTGCAGACCTTTAGCTCTTTCTGGACACCTCCTGCCACCCTGGGGCTCTTGCTCTGACCCAGTGACCTGCTCCCAGTGCACACCAGGCTGGGCCATGGGCTGGGTTAGCCAAAATCTGAGCAGGAGTCACAGGAGTAGTCACAAGGTGCCAGGTATCCCCATCTATTCTGTTTTATGAAGGGAGCGAGGGGAGGGCTTGTGCTGCCTGCTGTGTCTCAGTCTGCCAGTGTGCTGTATTTACAATATTATGTGCAGATTAAACATCATTGAAAATCACCTGTTGAGTATGAACCATCTTGCCTTGTCAGGAATATGCTGCATGGAAACCCCTTAGACAGTCGCCTGATGGTCTCTAATCACACAAGAGTTCCACGCTGTGTTAAAATCTCAGGATGCCATGACTCGACAGTAATTAGCAGTAATTGTTTCCCACGAAGCCGCGGTATTTGACTAATAACTCCCTTTAAAGGAGTCAGGGAGATCAGGGACGCCCGGGTCAGGAGCCATCACTGCTAATTACCCTCTCACTGCTGTTGTTAACACGAGCTCTCGGCAGCTCTGCCGGTGCCACCTCTCAAGGACGGGATCCTCGGTCCTGCGGGGTTTCATTCCTTAAGGAAAAGCGGCAGGTACATCATCCCTCCCTGACCCTTTGCAGGGCATGGACCGAGAGCCGCAGGCTCGTGGGTTTTGCTGCTGCTTGAAGTTGTGCTGGAAATGAACCCAGGCTGGGTTAGAGAAAAACAACTTCAATAGGCAAAACTCGACCGGCCCCTTGGGTGAGCAGCTCCAGTGCCTGGCTGTCCTTGTTAAAACTGTGTGTCTTACTTCTGCTCTTCAGTTTCCCATGGTAGCTTCCAGACACTAGGGGTTTACCTTTTTTTAATGTCCAGTCCCTAAAGAGGGGTGTTTTCCTTCTTTTCCTATGTTTCTCAGGCCCTGGGTGATGTTTGCTATTGTGCTGGGAATAGCCGTGGGTTAACAGCACTGTCCAGCCACCCTCAGCCCAAACCCCTCTCTTCCCAAACCCCTCTCTTCCCACTCCTGTCCTGCAGGACCACATGTCTGCCGGCTCTGGAAATTCACACGGGACAGTGGAGGATGAAGACTTGTACTGCCACATGGGCTTGAGAAAATACAGCTGCAAAAAAAGGGGTTGGTCATCTGAACAAGCTGAGAAATGCTGAAAATAGGAAAAAATTGGTTACCAGATGTTTTTTCCCCTTGTGCCAGAGCTGCCTGGGAAGGCTGGAGACTCCAGGGGTGCCAATGTCCTGGCACAGAGCCCAAGAGCCTGGCAGCCCTGCACCTCCAGGGCCCCTGCTCGGGGTCTGGTCCCACAGCTGAGTGCCTGCGTCGGCCCGAGCCTGACTCCCAGGGAGGGCTGGGGCTGCCACCATGCTCCCTGCTCCGAGCATCACCCTCCTCCCAGCCCTGTTCCCTGCCTGCCCGGCAGAGCTGCTGGCCACCTGGCTCTGCTCTCCAGGAGGAGGTGTGTGAATATCAAGCAGTTAATCAGGTGCTCTGAGTGCTAGGAGAAACACCCAAAACCTCCACCGCAGCTATTTTACAGCCTCGGGAGGCGAGATTGCAAAGAGGCAGTGCCCTTGGGAGGTCGGGGAGCAGTATGAATATGGAATGGGAATTTGATGTATACAGGCACATGAAAACATCCGGGAAATGGAAACTATGTCTCCAGAAAATGCCCTTTACATGGCAATGACCAAGCACTTCAGGGAGCTGCGTGGAGCAGCAGTTGTCCCTGCGCGCCAAGCCAGAAGCAGCTCTGGGAATGCTCCCAGGGGAGCAGGGGATAACGCTCCTCAGGAGCGCCTCTGCCATTTCCCCCTGCCTCGGGCTCCGAGTGCCGCTGCAGCCCGGTGTGAGCCCGGAGTGAGTCCGGTGTGAGCCCCGAGTGAGCCCGGAGTGAGCCCCGCACAGACACCGCCGCGGCAAACACCTCCTGCCAGCAGCGCCACCGCAGCGGCTCCCCCCGCGCTCAGCATCCTCCCGAGGGGCTGCGCAGCGACACCGACCTGCAAACCCGCTTCCCTGTTTCCTGGGCAGGAGGCAGCTCATGCCGCGGGAACACGAGCGCTCAGCGCAGGAGTCTCCGCAGGGCTCGGCTCGCACGGCCTCGCACAGCCCGGGGGGGAGCAGAGCTGGGACAGGGTGGGGGTCCCAGACACTGCCGGCACACGCAAGCTCTGCCCAGCAGGGACTGACACATCGCTGTGGGATCAAAACTGCTTCCACACAGATCCCAAATCCAGCCCCAGACCAGCTACTTGGAAGACTATTAACTCTATCCCAGCAAAAAATCAGCACAACAGCCAACTCACATCCAGCTACTCCTTAATGCTCAACACTGCTTCCACGCAACTGGTAGAAACAATGGGCTATTTCTGGAGTAATTTTTAAGTTAATCTCCCGCTAAAGCCAGAAAATGGTACCAACAGATGCCTCCTGGCATCTCCTTCAGGCCTTTGCTGCAGAAGCAGCACAGCACACTCAGAAGTGGAAGCAGGATGTGGGAGAGGTGGGTGAGCAAGGTTCCTCCTCTCAGTGGACATTGGCTGGTGGATCCACTTGCCTTGTACCGTCTGCCAATGCTTGGTGAGGATGTGGATGCTGAGCCACTCACTTTACCAGCCCTGGACTGACTTCCAGCCTGCTTTCCCTCAAAAGCCTGTAATTAGATGCATTCTCCGAGGCCTCACAGTGTTTGTACACTGAGCAATTACCAAATTCTACATTACAATTGTGCAATTAGCAGTTCTACACTGTTAATAATGAATTTAAGACTTGTGTAACAACTCTGGAGGGCTTCCATTTGAAGGCCTCATGAGGATCTCATTTTCATTATAAAAACTAATCTGTGCACTAGCCTCCCACTTGCTGACTTTGGGTCTGGAAAGGACTGACATTTCAATCTCAAAATCAAATTCAAAGTCCAGCACCTTCTCCTGAGTGGGGAAATCTCAGTTCAGACCCGTGGCTGAGATGGTGAGCATGGCAACACATGGTCAGACAGAATCCTGTGGAACCAAATAAGGCAACATTCCTGAAGCAAATGGCACTCCTAACACTATTACAGCATGGCTTTTTATTTTTCTCAAGTGATGGCTTGGAACCACCAGATTCCCCATTAGCTCCTCAGAGCGGGTTTGTAGGCATTTTGTGGTTTATTTAAACAACCCACCAGCATTGTTAAAGTTCTTTGATGGTGACAAGGTTGTCATTGAATAAAAGTTAAATTAAGGGGTTTTTCCAATTCCACTTTCCCAAACCCCAGCACTAACAAAGACAAGACATCCAGCCCTGAGGCCGTACTTTTCTCTCCTCTCCTGTTGGATTTCTCCCTTCGTTGTGTAACACACCAGATGGCAATTTATTCCCTAAAAATTACCCTGGTCAGTGCTCAGTTTGGGAATACAGGAGTTATCATCAGATGCATTAGAATCAACAGGAGGGGAGCAGCAGGATGGAACTCAGAAGCTGCAGGGGCCAGTGGCGGGTCCCTCTCGGAGCCTCTGACATTGGCTCCATCACACACGGGGGAGGCTCCTGGCAGCTTCTCACTGAAGCCACTCCTGTAGCCCCTCCACTACCAAAACCTGGCCATGCAAACCCCATACAATTTACATTTTATTTGCGTGTGTTTGCTTTGCAGAATGATTTTTCTTGCCGAAAAATGGGGCATTTCTGAGCGGCCCTGGTGGCTCATGACTTACGTTCAAGGCAAGCACAAGACAAATGAGGCACCTCTGGAGAGCCAAACACCAGACAGGGCTCACTGCCAGGTGGTCCAGTGATAAATAGCCACCACTATTCAGTACAGACTGAATAAATGCATAAAACCCAGAAAAAACAAATAAATCATGAAAGGGACATGTGAACAGGCCAAACCCCACAGCACTGGGGCTCATGAAGTGGGCTGTGAGGTTTGGAAATGTGGCAGACAGGTCTGCAGTGAGGAATCGTTTCTCTGACGTGTGCCATGCACCAGGGGTGTGTGATGTATCGTGTGAGACACGGTTTGCTCTGTGTGCCATTAATTATGTCACCAGTCAGGAACTTCAACAGCGTCTGTACATGATAAATGCTGGTTTCTGGGAGGGGAGGGGCCCTGGGAGGGCTGTGGGAGGTCCCCTCCTGCAGCACCTTGGGTCTGGGCAGCCCGAGCAGGAGGGTCCTGGCAGGATGGTCCCGGCAGGACAGCCCAGCAGGATGCCCTGCCATCCCTCATGGGAGGGACAGGATGGCACAGGTGCTCAGCCATTCTCAGCCTTCTAGGACTTGAATTCCCTGCCAAGTACCTCTGCAGAGCCACAGCAGCCCTGTCCTACACCCCAGGAGGAGGGCAAGGACTGCCTGTGCCGGGCTAGGGTGATGTGCCATGGGGATGTGCCGTGGGGATGTGCCCCAGGATGTGCCCCAGGATGTGCCACCAGAATGTGCCACAAGGATGTGCCCCAGGCACTGACCCAGCTGTTGCCCATATCCAGCTTTCTCCCCCAGTGATGCTTTGTGGCCCTGACGGTGTGATCTGACCAGGGGTGCCCGTGCAGGTGCCCACCTGCTGAGTCCCCCAGGCTTTCCCCTCTCCCTGCAGACCTCCACGGGCTCAGGGTGCTGCTTGCCCGGTTTCTGTGCCCGGCTGTGGCAGTGCTGCTCCACAGGTCAGGCTGGATGAAGGGCAGCTGAGGTGTTGGAGCACCAACCTGCACTTCCCAGCAGGTTTCCAGGCACAGGCTGCACCCGGTGCTCCCCATTCCCGTGGCTTCTGACATCTCCGAGTGGGAGTGGAGCCTTCCCCTGGGAGGCAGCTGGAGGAGCAAATGTTAAAAAAAACCCTGAAATATTTTATATTTGTATTTCAACGTTTTTTCTTTGTTTGCAATGAAAAGCAGCTTGAAGCACGTAGTTAGCCAGAGTAATCCTTCCTGTGTGTCCAGCTCACCTGTGTTACCCACAGCTCACTGCAGCACCAGGTGGGAATGGAGCTACTTCCTGATGCTTTGTATGGAAATCCAAAGGAAGGGAACACAAATGTTTCTGTGTTATAGAGGATTTTTTTTCAAATTAACTTTTACATAAGCAGCTTTGTGAGACTATTTTTAAAACCATTGCTTGGGGGGATTCCAAACCCGTCCCGTCTTCCCGCTAAAGGACAGAAATGAGGTAGCTCGTCTCACATGGGGCAGGGGTGGTGCTGCAGCCACGGGGCACTGAGGGGACGAGCAAGGGACATCTAGGGCAGAGATAGGATCCTTCACCAGGTCACCTGACACAGCTGGAGGAAAACAGACAATAATTCAGAAATAAGAGGACTTCAGATCTGAAACTTCACCTACTATATCAGTGATTCTGTTAAAAATATAAGCTCTATCTACAGGTTTTACCTTACTTAGATATTCAGATTATCAGGGCTACAAGTATATTATTTCTGCAAGACGAAAGATAATCCTATTTCCACTGTGAGAGATACAGCAGATGACATAAACAGCCACTGGGTCCAACCAAAAGTCCATATAACCATTTATCCAGCACGAGCAGTGACAGAAAGGAGTGTGATTCCAAACACCAGATCCTAAAACTCTGTGCAAATCAGTTACGATGTCATGGAAAGAACAAAAACCTGATGCTGGGAATAACAGAGCAGGTCTGGAGAACTGGGCTGACTTTGCAGATGGAATCCTGAAGCCAGAAAATCTGGCAGTCTGGCAGAAAATGCGCCCAAATTAATGCAAAATATGAGAATGAAGGAATGAGACAGACCTGAAATGATGATGACAGACTTGCACGCTGGCTGACAGCACTTAACTGGGAAAGAGACCAAAGCCTGCAAGCCCAGAATATTCTCCCAGTTTCCAGTGATTTGTGGCTCTGATTGTTTTGTTTAAAATAAAAAGGCAGGACTTTATTTTCTGTGATAAATTTACTCAGCCACTTTTGGGTTCAAGTGACCCTTTAGCATCGGCAACAGCAACGCCTGGTTCTCGAGCTCATCCAAGAACCACGGTGTGCTCCCCAGGGATGTGTCATCCCACACCTCTGGCTGCCACACACAGCTCAGCTCGGAGCCTCCACCTTCTGCTTCCTTGAGGATTTTCTGTGACACCCGGGGGTGTCAGGATGTGCCAGTGCCAGGGTCCATCACCAAGAGGAACGTGGAGTCACAGAGTCACAGAACCAGGAATGGTTTGGGCTGGAAGGGACCTCAAATCCTATCTTGTTACACCTCCTGCCATGGACAGGGACACCTTCCACTGGATCAGACTGCTCCAAACCCCCTCCAGCCTGACCAGGACCCTGCTGGGGGCACTTTGCCCTCAATGGATCCAGAATTTTCCATAACACCATCAGAGTATCCTGAAACATCCCACACTGAAGGGAAAGGTTGTCCCGAGCCTCACCATCCCAACCTGGACATCCAGTCTGCACCCAAAGCCATGGACTTCCCAAAACAACTTTCCTCAGGCAGTACAGGGCTGGCAAGTCCCTGACAAACTGCCCACGGGTCCTCGGGACAGCCCCAAAGGGGGATTGGACTCCAGGGTGGACATCCCACCTTCCCACTCCAGACAGGGAGTGCTGGGTGCTGCCACACAGCCATGCTCAGAGCTTCTGACAGTTTTAAAGCCTCTGATTAGCTGATGCCTTTAATATTTATACATATAAATCACACAGTTACAGAGCTCTGATCTCCCAACTGAATTTCTTTGCGTGCAGAAGGAATCCATAGAATTATTTCAGCTGGAGTTAACAGTTACATCTCAAACACACATTTTTTAAAGTGATAAACTTAATTTATCGCAGCTTGCTATCAGCAGGGCCCCCATGATCTCATGAGCAAATGGAAAACTGAGACGGTAAAAATGAGGGCAGGTTTGATGTTATAAAATTAAGTGGGAAATTTACCGTGATGTTTGGAAAAGCCTGATATTTTGCAAAATATTTGAGATTCCCACTGGTGAGCTGACTAAGCTCCTCTGGGTACCCTGTAAGGGCAAGGCTGTCATTTACTGCCAGCTCCACATGTTCAGCAAAGCTCAGCCTTGTGTTTGCCCAGTGACTAAAGTTTTCAGCCCAAGTTTTATCATCTCAGAAGGTTTTATACAAGATCAGGTTTGCAGTTCTCCACATTACCTCTGGAATTATTTAAAAACTAAGATGAGGCAGTCTAATTATGGAAATCCAGTAAATTAGATCTACTGGAAAAGAGTGAGAAAGGCAATTTTTTCCTCCTTTTCTGAGTCAAAAGTCCTGAATTTTTTTCTACCAAATTTTTTATGTTAATTCTTTAAACAAATCAACTAAACTGTGAGGATATTCCCTCACTGTCCAGGGAATTCAGAGCATCTTCCTCACATGGAAACACCAGCAAACTTTGTGCCACTGGCTTTCATTTATCTCTACATTGAGTTATTTCTGCCTTCTAACTTTTGTGGTCACACTCAAACTCTCACATTATGAAAGAGAGAAATCAGATCCAGCTGTCCCCCCTCCCAGCATTGTCCATACTGGTGTTTCCCATGTTCCCATTGCTTTTCTTGGAGTGTTGGTGCTGCCTGGCCCTGCCCCTCCATGCTCCTTCCATCCATACAGGTGTCACAGGGAGAGGGGGCAGCATTTGAGGCTGTTTTCTCTTGTCCTGTCCCCTGTTCCCTGTGAGCAGAGCCTGCCTCCCACCTGGCTCCACTCTCCTGTCAGGGAGTTGTAAAGAGTGAGACAGTCTCAATATTTGTATAATATTGATATTAATTATCACCCTGCATTGTACACCCCCCCCAAAATCTAATCCTTCCTTGGAATGCAGTTGCACAGAGGTCGTTAACAGGGGCTAAGGAGAGCATCACACTGGGTTTGTGGGTTTGATTCTGTTCCTGCAGGTTTGCTGGGCACTGCCAGGAGGGTCCCCGGCGTGGGCAGGTGGTGCCACTGGTACAATCGTGCCTGGGAATGGTCAGCCATGTCACCTTCACTTTTGAGGGAGCCCAGAACATTTCTGTGAGAACATTTTGGGCTTCTACGTGCAGCAGGAAGGCCCACGTGGTGTGGAGCTCACATACCCAGGCAGCAGCTTTCCAAAGCTGGCACTGCTGCAGCACTGCCCGGTGTTACCCGTCCATGGGCATCCGCCCCTCCCTGCCCACGTGCCACCAAATTGTCCTGTTGGCACCTCAGACGTTATTTCTTGTTGGAAGTCACAAGGTCACCTACACAGAGGGCAATTGGTTTTCATAATTCCTGTTCATTATGCAAATTCATTACTTACAGAGGCTGTTGAGCTGCAGTGGATGTGAGGAACAGTAATAGGAGCCGTGCTTCTGACAGGAGGAAAAAATATTTGAGAGAAGATGAATTAGGGCTTGGCCAAACGAGTGAAAAGTAATTTGGAGAATGGGAATGCAGAACCTTCCCGGTGAGGAAGCGACAGAGCCCTTGGCAGGAGGCCGAGCTGGGAGTGGGGCCGAGGTGGGAGCTGCTGCTGTGCCGGGCGGTGCCCGCTGGCCCCGGGCATCCCCCTCCTTGGGGGGCTCGGGCAGCCCCGGCTCCACATGGCAGCTGTTGGCTCTGCTGGGCAGGGGGAGCTGGTGCCAGCAGGGCAGAGCTGGAGGCTGCGGGCACCAGGCGCTGCCCAGGGCATCCATCCCTCTCCTGGCTGTCCCTGGCACAGGCATGGCATCTGCACCACGCCGAGGGGTGACAGGAGTGTCTGCCAGACCTCCCTACCTCTCCCGGAGATGCACATTTCAGTGCCCACATCTCTACAGAGCAAACGTATAAACCATTAAATTAATTTAATTTGAGGCAGCCTGTAGCTTCATGGTCTAGAAACTTATCCATGGCTTCCACTCCTTAAAGCAAACACGTTTGCTGTTCTGCTGTGCTTCTTATTTGTTTTTTGGCTTCTTATCTGCCTTCTGTGGGGGAGCAGAGTAAAACTTATTAATTTGCTCAGCACAAAACCATCAGCTGGAGCCTTGCAAACAGGCTGGCAAACATTTGGAGGTTTTTCCTTTGCCTGAGGTGCCATTAAATACAACTATAGGTCCCAGCCGTCTGGTACCCCCAGGGAAGCCTTAATCTGACACAGAATTCACACTGAGTCAGGACACTGCATGGACTCGCTTCGGGGTGAGTTTTCCAGCAGCAGTTAGTGCAGACTTGTGCATATTTTTAATTCATTGCACCATTTTGATGGTTGCTTGTCTTTGAGGGGCCAAGGGAATGGAATTACTGATTTACTGGTCTGTCACTGGTGTGAGAACCAGTGTTCCAGCTGAACAGGAACTGGATGAGGCAACATCATTGCTTTAATGCTCTGATCTTGCCTCTGCCACCTCTATTACAATGGAGCCTGACTCTCACCCTGCCAGCCCCTCCTTCCCTCCTCCCTTCAGGTGCTATTGTCATTTTGGGCCCAGGACACAGACAATCTGACTGACCCTGCTGGGTCAGTGCCAGCCAACACATCCTTCTGGCACACACAGAAGGTGGCTCAGGAAGGCACCCAGGCTCTCTGTGCCCAGCACAGCAATGCTGCCCACCACGAACAACAGTTGAGTGATGGAATTGTTGATAATTGCTTGTTATTAAATCCATAATTAACTCCAGAATATTTTTGCCTTGCTGGGTGCTGATGGGTGGACTAGAAGCAATCCCTCTCCCTATGCTAGCAGTGCCCACAGGGATAACTCACTACAGGAGACAGCAGGTTGTTAATCTCCACGGGAAAATAAAAAGTTCCTTTTTGGATAAATGTCAGTGTTATTTTTGAAAGCTCAGCAAACAAAGGAAAAAAAATCCCTTCCCTAGGAAATCCTCAGTGCCAATTACAGAATCATTTTGCATCTTATCTCCTTTCACTCTCCCCTTGTGCCTTGAAAGTGTTGGTGTCAACACGCAGAACAACAGGCTATGCACAAAATCTTATTATGGTCTCCTCTTTAGGATCCACTGGAGAAAAATGTGATTTTTCTGTCTGTGTGTGCACAGGTGTGTGTACTCAGCTCAAGAGCCAGGTAATGTCTCACTTGTTCACAGTTTCTTCTTCACCCACAATGCTGAGCAGCTCCTGCCTCTTCTGTAGGACAGGGACACGTCTGGAGGGTATTTGCAGCACCACAGGTAACCCTTGTGGAGGGCAAACATGGAGTCACAGGAAGCCAAGGGTTCCTAATGTCCAGGGGATCCATCACTCATCATTCTGTAAGCCCCCACAATGCCTGGGGTGAGGCTCTGTCTGGCCCCTGGCACTGAACCCTCCTCCTGCCCGGCTGGACAGAGCACAGCACTGGGGGAAGGACCTGCTCCCTGTGCAGCATCCCCACAGCAGGGACTGTCCCTCCTCTGGCTTCTCAAAAAGGTTCTACCTGATCCCAGTGGGTTCACTGATGGAGCTCAAGCAGGTACCAGTCACATGGTTGTGTGACCCCAAGTTAATCCCCAGCACTCCTGGAACTCCTGCCTGGCTGCTGCTCCAATTAATCCTGCTTTAGCTCCCAGCCAGACTCCTGCCTGCTGCTTGTCCCATGCTCCTGCCTGCTCCCTGGACAGGCTGGCTCCTCAGCTGCAGATCTCCTGGGGGTCTCAGTGGGGATGCTCAGCCCACACTGAGGGTCCACAGCCCCACACCCAGGGGTTTAGGGCTGGTCTGGCTGCTCCAGCAGCTCGTAGGCCTCTCACTGTTCTTTGGCAGCTCCCTTCTGGAAAGCATCTTGAGAAGAGAGCAGCTCCCCATAAATCCTGCTGAGGGCTGGAGCTGTGCTGTGCAATGGCCTCAGAGCCTCTGTGACCTGAAAGAACCGTCACTGGGGTTTGTTGTTACAGGGAAACTCACTTCCCACGTTCACCCAGCTTTCACCTGTGATTAGAACCTCAGGCGTGACAGGTAAATTGCTCTTTGTCACTGGAGCAGAAAACATCTCCCTTTTGTATGGGATATGGTAAGGGCAGGCAAGTTAGTTGTGATTTTTAAAATGCAGTTTTGTCTATGGCTTCAGAGCCATCGTGGCACCACTGGGCTCATTTAGCAGCACCACAGTCAGTCCAGAATGGAGGAAGGAGCTGCCTTTCCCCTATTCAGGCAACACATAGATGGGAATACACCTCCTTTTTAACCCTGCTCAGTTTAGTTTTTTCCTTGCAATTCTGGATGTACAATCCTGTCAGTGAAACAGGACAGGCACAGAGCACACTGCAACATCTGCTAAAAGTAGTGCAGGAATAGTGCTACTGCCTTCTGCAGACTCAGAAAAAAAGAGCTCAGAAAAAATTCCCTAATACAATCAAACACAATCACAAGCAAAATTATTCATGCTAACTTGATTAGTAAAAAGAGAAGAATATGCTAATGAGGTGTCCTGAAGCATCTCTGCCTGAGTTTGAAGACAGTGCCACATCTCTCTGGGCATGGATTAATCAGTGTAGGAAAACATCCCCTTCTTCCCTTTCTCTCAAGATCTTCTGGTATATGGAAGACAGGTCTGTATTTGGGTTGTTCCTCACCAGGGCTGTGGTTGGTCTGCACCTCCCAGACCAAAGGGCAGGAGAAAGCATGAGGCTGTGCCCAGGGACAGGTGATGGGTGGCAGGGTGAC
>NW_020897992.1:129298-132825 GCF_003984885.1 Neopelma chrysocephalum | reverse complement strand
AGTCCAATGAGAAGAGTTCTTGATCTCTTCTCAGGACGTTCCTGAGACAGAGATAACACTGGCCGTGGGGGGTCTTGGGAAGAAGAAGCATGAGTTAGCAAAGAGACTACAAAAAGCCATTTTGAAACATGTTTAAACAACAGTTTCTCATATAATGCAGATTTGCTGCCACAAGGCTGTGCCTGGGGATGGGGTGAGTGATGGTGGGATCTTTTCCTTGGCGCCAAGGCAAAGGAGAAATGTCTTTTCCCATCTGGCCCCAAAGGGGTCTCTCTAGAACTTGCAACCGGTTTCTTGTGTATGGGAGGGCACAGGAATTCACGACTGGGTCTGTGCCCTGCCCTTAACAGCCTGTGTTCTGTACCATGAGTGTCACATCAGCACAGCGGGTACTTGGCTCAGGCTGTGAGCATGAAGGGTCACTCTGATGGCTGAGGCAGCAATTTTTGCTTGTTTTTCAGGAAAATCACACAGTGTGCTCCTGTCAGCAGCTCTCCACAGCCCTCCCTCAGCCGGGTCACCTGCTCCTACCAGCACAACTTCAGTCCTGAGCTAATGGACAAGGCCTCATCCCCAAGGGGAATGTTTGTCTGTCCCCAGGGGGGATGTTTGTCTGTCCCCAGGGGGGATGTTTTGTTTGCCCACCCCTGAGCCATGTGAGCCCAGGCTGGAGACCAGACCAGCTGCTGACACGTCTGCAGTGAGTGCCCAGGCTCTGGTAGGGCTGCTGTGATTTTTTCCCTTTCCAAGATGATCCATCAGCTCTCTCTGTCCCGAGTCTCAATATCACCTGCAGATCAGAGGCATCATTTTTCCTCTCTGTCCACAGGGATTCTGCCTGGGTATGTAGGTCAGGATTGGTCCTTTTCATCCCATTGTCTGCCGTACCTTTCATTCTTCACAGAACCTAACATTTCTCCTCACTTTTTAAAAATATTCCTTTTGCACCTCTTTTTTGCTCAACCTGGCTGTATTCTCCTGGCATTGTGGCCTCTCCCCATTCTCTGTCTGACATTAGAAACAATGCACTGGGCAATATTTTATGCATGATCCGGAATTTCCTTAAGCCTTTGAACCTTCTGCTCAGATATCCTTCTGGATTTGTCAGACAGATACTTCCATTACACAGCTCAAATGTTCAATAATAATAGTCTGGATCTTTTCAAATATCAAAACTTCCTCCCACTGGAAATCAATCATCAGACAAGAGACAAGTAAGGTAGTTGAGAATTGCCTGCCAACTTTCCTTCACTGTAAAGGCTGATGAGAGCAGGCAAACTCTCAATGACTTGTCAAAGACAGATTAAAGAGAGAAACTGAGAGTGTAATTATGGCCACACAGAAGCACAGTGTTTGCACAGACATGGGACAGTGGGGCACAGAGAGGGGAAGATGTGTGGGAAGGGCAGGTGCACATCCAGAGCCAGCAGGCTCTGAATAACACTGAGTGGATGTTCCAGGAGGCCACACCAAGAACAGATGAGGGGATGACAGACCTGACAGCACCGTGTGAGGGATGTTGTGAGTTCCAGGATGAAGAGCAGTGTCACCTGCCTGACCCCCAGCCTGGCTGGGCATGTGCAGCTCTGGTCCCCACAATCCAAGAAGGAAGCAGAGAGACTGGAGAGAATCCAAAGGAGGGACGTGAAGAATGACCCAAGGGCTGAAGATTCTGCCCTGTGAGGAAAACCTGAAGGAGTTTGGTCCCTTCTCCCTGGAAAAGAGAAGGCTCAGGGGGAACCCCATCACAGCACCCCAGGACATACCAGGGGGCTCCAAAGAGGATGGAAGGTCTCTCTGCACAAGGAGCCCCACGGAGGAGAAAAGGGGTGATGGGTACAAGCTGCACTGGGAGAGGTTTTATTTCAAGATAAAAGAAACTTCTAACAATGAGAACAGTCGCTCACTGGCACAACCTTCCCAGGGCCAGGCCGAGTCCCCATGGCTGGAGGGTTCAATGTGCAGCTGCACAGGGGGGGAGAAAATCTCTCTCCACTCCCTTTCCCATGAAAGGCTGGAGCAAATGATATTTCAAGGTCCCTTCCAGCCTGGGCTGCTCTAGGATGCTGCATTTCTGTGATCCATAGAAAATAAGAGTGCAAAAATATGATGGGATTTTTCAGTTGTTACTGTACAGAAATGTTGCATTTGTGGATCAAACGTGGTGGTCCTGCCCATCCCATGCCCCCCACGTGCACTGGTAGAGCCACACTCAAGCCAACACTGCTCCTGATCCTCGGGTTGCTGGAGGGATGGGGACACGAGGGCTGCCATGGGACCCGTGGGACTGGAGCTGAGCAGAGCAGGAGCCCCCAGAGAAGGGATACCCAGAGCCACTCCCTGTGCCCTCTGATCCCATGTCTAACCCCATCCCCTTGTCCAGCATCTTCTGTGCTCCACAGCAACTTTCTGTGCTGAGTCAAAGCTCCCCTGTGTTCCCTCTATCCCAATGTCATGCACTCCATACTAAAGCTCAATGTGTGTCTATCATTAAACATCCTTTTATTTATGCATGAATAATTGAAACCTTGCATTATTAATATTTTAATTAACCTTTACACAAGGTTTGGTGTTTTTAATGCCTTCTTTCATCTTCCTGAGCCATCTTTATAATGTATTTAACTGATGATTTTCTCTCCTGTCACCTGTGTGAACTTTTTAACATCTCTGCAGCATGTGCAGGGGTCATCTTCAGAAAGAATTTGCTGTTGAAAACCATGGACTTGACTCCCCATAAAAATATTTTCCCGTTTGAGATTCCTGCCATTGCTAAGTTCTCTCTTGGAAAGGTTGATGCACTTTGTCCTGTGCTGCTGCAGCTTCTCCTGCCTCCTCTCACATGAGGAACCTGGGTCATTCCTCTGCCTCACAACTGGCAACACGGAGAAACAAGCACACGCTTTTCTGGTGAATTGCTGTCCTGTTTAATGTTCCTGTCACAGGTGCACAAAGGCATTAATGAAGCCATGGTGAGCTCTGTGTCTCTGTCCTGTTTATAGCACAGTGTTGGTGTCCCAGCACAACCCTCCCACCAGTGATAACCCACGGGAGATAAAGCTGAAGGACTTTGTCAATACAGAACTAACTAAGCAAACAAACAAACAAAGTGATGCCATTAGAAAGGTATAAAGGGGCTCCAGGTGTGCCTGTCTCCCCCTGAGCTGGAGCAGTGTGTGCTCCACATTCATCAGCAGAATCAGGAAACCTCTGACTTTGTGCTTCAAAAGTCACCTCATTATAGCAGCGTGAGACTCTGGCTCGGTGGGAACAAGGCCACTCCTGCAGTTGGTGCAGGTGGAAGTCACGAACACTGGTGGGGCAGGAAGGTATAAACAGCCCTCTCAAAGGGAGCCCCACTTGTTTGCTCATTGTCCCGGTGATGTTGCTGCAGCACAGCCCGGGCCAGGCAGGGACTGGCACTGCTGTGCTCAGCAGCTCCATCGTCCGGCAGCGCTCCCAGCGCTCCCCACATCTCACACCGCACAGGTAAGCAGACAAGCTCATCCCCCCCATCTCACACCTGCACA
>NW_020897992.1:111142-129288 GCF_003984885.1 Neopelma chrysocephalum | reverse complement strand
GCACAGGTAAGCAGACAAGCTCATCCCCCCCATCTCACACCTGCACAGGTAAGCAGACAAGCTCATCCCCACTGTCTCACACCTGCACAGGTAAGCAGACAAGCTCATCCCCACTGTCTCACACCTGCACAGGTAAGCAGACAAGCTCATCCACTCTGCCTCCTCCTCAGATCGCTTCCAGAGCCACCTCTTCGGGGGCAGGAGTGCAGACAGCAGAAATCAGGCATATCTTCTCCTTATGGACCTAAATCTCGTCTGTTTGAGCCCACAAAGCTCTGTGATGTTTGGGGTGATCTGAGGAAATGAACATAAAATCAGAGCAGTGTGTCTGGGGGGAACTCAGCCCCTCCTCTCTCTGCTCCACTTCTGCCTGTGACTCTTACTGGTGTCAGAAGCTGATGACTGAAGAAAGCATCAAACAAGTATTAGATGGACCAAGGCCTGGCCCAAAGGGATTTTCCTGTGTACTGATGGCTTTATTGCCAAGTGACAATGGCATGTTTGCTCCTGGACTCACTGCCTTAGAAGTCTGGTGCTTAATGGGAAAAAAATAACAGGGCAGGAATTAATAATTGGGATGAGGAAGGTTTTCCATTAACTGATCACAAATGGCAACTAATTCAGCTTGGAATTTGTCATTGTCACTTTTCCAACATAAATTCAGAAAGAATGGTGCTTCATTAAATCTGTAAGGCTCTTCCAGAGCAAGCAGCTACTGACCACTCACAATAAGTTAATTAAAAGTCTTTCACACTAGAAAGAGCAAATGTTGGTGGAGATTAATTGATTTCCTGTTAGCATGTGCTCAGGACTGACGGATGTACTGGAGATGCTTTATCTACATCCACTTCATCTCAGTCAAGTGCAACCTTTAGCGTGCAACTAATTTCACTTTTTCATTAGTAACTGCTGTTAAAGTTAAATACCATAACAGCCCAAGCTATAGTTCCAGTTTTTCCTCCATTTACCATATAATCTCCAGGTGATAGCTTATTTTATACCAAACTACACTTAAAAAGAAAGACAAACCAAAACCAAACTGGTGGCAAATCCTGATGATTTGATTCATTCACCTTTCTCTGTCTCCTCCTCTTCGCCCATGATGTTTAATAGTGCTCACCCTCTGAGCACTCATTGTTTGCACCTCCTGTGTGATCTCTGGGGCCAGAGGATGGGTGTCTGGGTGTCTTTCACCATGCAAACAGGAGGAGAAATGACCAGGAAACTCCTTCTCCTCTCTCTTGCCTTTCAGCCAGCTTGGCAAGTATGGAATGGTTCAACCAAATGATGCAGAAGAGGTTTTAGGCATTAGACAAGGAACATAAGTATCATTGACCCTGCCTGAGCCTCCATGCCCTTTCCTTCCTTCAGAGGGATTTACCCAGGGATACCAGACCAGCTCCTCACCCTCAGTGATAACCTGAGCAGTGTCTGGTGTCTGCATTGTTAATAGACCACAGTCACCTTCCTTATGCTCAAAGTCAGGTACAAAATAAATACTCTCAGTGGTGCATGAACACCAGATCGTGCCTATTCTGTGTAGTAAACTTCCCTGTTCCACCTTCACTAAATCCTGCAGCTCAGGAGCAGCTGCAAAGATTTAATCAACACTACTCTATAAAAAAAGTGATTTTTGAAAACCATTCCCACACCTCCTCACAATATCTGGACTAAATTTTTTATTAAATAGCATGTTGATTTCAGAATTATAAGTTGAAGTGCAGTGAAATTGCATGTTAATTCTGAAATGCAGTAGTGAGTTTGTTTCTAAAAATAGAGAAAATGTGAAAAAGATTGAAATATTTCCTGAGTGAGTTGAAAAAGTTCTAACACTTGCTTGAAGACAAGGTTTTGAGACTGAGCTTTATAGGCAGAGAACGTGCCCGTTGTGAGTGGGTGGAGGCCCTGAGGCCGGAGGGGCTGCAGATGCAGGGAGGGGTTCTCACAGCTCTTCTCAGTTCTGGGCTCAGCAATATAAATGGGGAATATTCTGATACAGTGCAGAGCACATTGTGCCCAGGAAAAGCTTTCTGTCAGCTCTGAGTTCTAAAGGCCCTTTTGGAGAGAAGGCAGTACTGTTTGTATTGCTCCTGAAAACTCTAATTGTGTTTTGGCTTTTAGTGTGCAGAATTGCAAATATTATAATTGCGTTATTATTGTATTAAATTCCTCCTCTAATGAACAAACAGCTGTGTAATTGCAGCAATGAATTAACACCTCTGTAATGGCTGGTTAAGCTCTTTAATTGTACCCTCTGTTTCTAAGTGTTGGGCTTCTCTGTGGAGCACAGCCCTGGGTGCCAAACACTTTGTACACCCTTAGTCTGGAAATTAATTTCTGCTCCAATTTACCAGGGAACACAGTGAAACCCTGGGGTGTGCCCGAAGATTTGATATGTCCTTGTCCTTTGATCACCTCACCTGTACCTCCCAAATCAAAGTGCTCCACAAGGCCCAGCAAACTCTGCAGGTCCCAAAGGCAGCAACCAGCCCTCGAGCTCTCCAAAGGAGGTGTCTGGTGCAAGTTCCCAGCTCTGCCTCAGGGAGGGAGTTTGGCTTTATTGCCACTGAAGGTAAGAACACCCCAGGTGTGGGGCTCACCAGGGCTCCTGTCCAATGTGAGAAGGTCTCTATGATTTTTCATGGACAAGGGACATGTGTTTGACTTACCCAGCTGCTTCCCATGGGCTGGACTCTGGCTTTGCTCCAGAGGCTGAAGGGGTGGTAATTCCCAGAGCAACCCTCTGGGCTTTCTTCTTGCCCTTTAAAATACACCCCCAAGTCAGCTCCTCATGTGTCACCCGGCACCAGAGCAGAGCTGTTCCTTCTCTCACGAGTCTCCTGCTGCCCTCAGGGATGATCATTGCCACAATTTGCCTGTAAGGGGCTGCTACACCCCCACTGCTCTCACAGGGGTTTTCTCTGGACGTGCATCTTCCTGTGCCAAGAGCCCAACGTGCACGTACAGAGGAACAAAACCAAGGGAGATAAAGCACTATTGTAGCTAAATAAATCACATTTCCAAACGAAGTGACATAAGAGCTATGCCATATGGCTCAGCAAGGAAATGACTCACAGCAGCTGGTCTAAGAGGAAAAGTTTTAGTGACTCTGTCCACAAACAGTGGCAATACAGAGCTTCAAAAATAATTTGTGTATCTGGCAGAAAAATTTGATTATCAGCTCTCTATCCTACTGAACATGTCAGATGTACACTCGAGGAACTGCTCGTTCTCTGAGCCTGCAGTGACTCACCAGGCTTTGATGGGCGGCAGCTTTTGGAGGAGTTGTTGGTTGCCGGTTCCAGCTGTAGCCATGGCCACACAAAGGTCCTGCTGGGCTTGCTCTGGTGCTCCATCCCAAAAGCAGGAAGCCCTGATACCCTCAAGTGCTGCCTAAGGCACCGGGAAGAGTCACACGGTGATGTCTTTGTCCAGTGCCAGGGGCTCTCATGGGTGTGAGGAGCAGACAGGGATGTTGAAATAAAGGGAGGAGGGAACCGGTCCCTCCTCTCAGTGTGTTGGCACCATTCAGTGCCTCTGAGACTCAGGGAATGCTTAAATAAGGAAAGGATGGGAGGTGCCAGTCAATTCTTTGTCTTCTTCCAAAGCAGAATTGCTTTTGCTCTGACTTGGGAAGCAGATGAGCCTGGTTTTCCTGTGGAACTGCTGGTTTCATCATTCTCCTGTCAGAGTAACACATCCAGCTGACATCGGAGACAGGAGCATGGGCAGTGTCAGAACAGGGAATGGCAGGTGCAAGTTATTCCTAGTTAATGACTATATGGGAGGGAAGGGCAGTGGGAGTGAAGAGCCATCCATCCCTGTGTGCTGCTGGACTGACTGCCCAGAGCACGGGCGGGTTTCTGTCCCTCATGTTCCCTTTTTGGGAAACCAAACCAACTGGGAAAAGATGGGTGCTAAATCCACGAGTGCTTGGTAACTGTCTAGACCAAAGCAGATGAAAGGAAGCCTGTACAGCATGTTAAATAATTTTCCAGATGAAAGCAGAAGGGACTATAGCTGGGAAGCTGAATGGGATCAGGGATGGGATTATTTTTAAAAGGAGGACGATTAAATCATGTTATGGTAATGCAAAAACCAGACAAGTGTGAGGAGCAAAGGCGGAGAGGAGCAGCAAGAACAAAGCAGAGGATCAGAGAGGGCACACAGAAGTGTGGGGAGGGGGAGAGCAGAGGAGGAATTTCTCTGTTTGTGTCACAGAGGAAAAGGCAACCTCTGCAGGAGAGGGACAGCAGGGCAGAGGCAGGGAAAGGCCTGATTTGGGAGTTCCCTGCCCACTCCTCAGATGTGTCCAAAAGCTGTGCTGGGGAGCAGGGACCCACGGAGCCCTCCCCACCCTTGGACCCCCCCAGCTCTGTGAGGTGCTGCTGCCCTGATGAACTGCCCACCTCTACCCTTGGCCAGCCCTTGCTGTACTTTCCAGCTGCCAGCTCTGCTTCCCTCCCCTTCTCAGCACATGGCCCAGAGCACTCACTTCTCTGCAGCATCTTCACAGGTCAGGTCCTCAGCCACGTCTTCTCTGGCACATACTGCATTTCCCATTAGAACTTTCTGGTTTGACATTAATTGGAAGTTTGGGGTCAAATACTACTCAACTGGCTTTAAAACCGCTTTCTTTGTTTTCTTTAAAATAACCAGCCATCTTTCATAGGTTTTTATTATTTTTCATGGAAGAGCTGTCTTGATCCCCTGTAGTGTGCTGATGGATACTGCCTTCTCTCAGGGAGATCCCTGCCATCCCCCCTCAACAGTAAGTATTAATATGCACACCTTGGTCACTGGGCCGTTGATTCCAGCACATCAGGATTATGTTCAGGTGCATTTCCAGCTGGCAGAGAGAAGGCAACCACCCAATTTCACTGACCTGTGCTTTTGTGCAGGATCCAGGCCTATGCTTCTCCCTGTGGGAAGAGCTGGTGGCAGGGTGCACACTCTCACTGGTGATGGGAGACTGCACATGTTCCCCCTCAGACTCCTGCCCTGTTCCTGCAGAGCTGGCCAGGGTCTCACTGGGATGGGGGTGTTGGAGCCGGGGCCTGGGCAGTGTGGGGACAGCCAGTCTCAGTGGGAGGACAGACAGCCTCAGCAGGAGCAACAGGGAATCAAAGCCAAGGCAGAGCCTCCCATCAGGGCCCTGCTGTCCCAAGGGTGAGGACAAAACAAACAGAGCAGAGATCATGGCATGCTGCAGCCCTACCCTGGCACCCGGGTACAGCCGTGTTGGAGCAGGGAGCGGGGTGTCCCCATGGGCTCAGGGGCTCCCAGGGTGGCTGGTGGGCTCTCTCTCAGCAGAGAGAAGGGGTTTGGGTGGAGGGTTCATGCACAGTTCTCTTGCTCTCTGTTGCCTGTAGCTGTCCCAAACCCCCCAGCCTGGCAGGGACAGCTCCATCCCTGTGCAAAGTGCTGCTCAGGGAGGTCAGAGATGGAGCCCAAGGGTTATACTTCAGTAAGTCTTCCCACAGCAAAGTGAGAACACAGGTGTGATACCAAACACATGCTCTAACATGGTGAGGGACGCAGGACCTGCCATACAGCTGAGATCTGAGAGTCTCATCGTTTGCCAGATTGGAATATTGTAGCTCCAGACTCATTTGCAGAATTAACTATGCCACATTTGCAAATCACTGCAAACCCACTTTCATCTGCAGAGAAATTATGGTGATATTTCCTCTTGCTCTCAGCTCTGGTGAGAGCAAATTTTCACATCCTCCTTCTAAACAGACTTTGAGAAAAAAAACCTCTTCCACAGAGGTCTGTGCAGCACTGCCACTGTGATCTGAACTCACCTGTGCCACACATCACACGACCATCCTGCTTGTTCTGTCTTTTGGCAGGTGATGAACTCACATCAGGGCCAAGGTCTCCCCACAGAGGTGTGAAATACCAGGAGACCCACAGGCTCTGTGCCCTGGGAGCAGGGAATGTGGAGCACAGGGATGTAGGTAGTGTGGGCCAAGGGCAGCACTGGGAACACTCACCTGCTCTGCACAGTGGGCTGTGTGAGAGCAGAACACTGAGAGAGCAGCCAGTGCTGCTGGAGCATTTGCTTGGAGTTAGGGGAGAGTGAGCCCAGGCTGGAATCAGAGGGATGTCTGCTGGGGAGCCCAGAAAGAGCTCAGGAGATAAGGAGATATGTCTTGTGACAACCTTCCCAGAACAATGCAAGGGTAATGCACAAAAAGCTTACTGGAGAAATGTACTCAAAGGTGCTTTTCTGTCATTGCTGAACTTACATTTCTGTAACACTGGGTGGGGTTTTAAACAAATTTTTCTCACACTGTCTTGCATCACCCCGTTCCCACACAAGACACTGGCCATTAGCTGCTCCAGTGCCAGGAATGTCACCGGATCAGAGCCTGACACTGCTCATGAGGAGAGCGAGGAAGGCCCAGGAGCTGTGGCTGGTGTGCTCTGCCAGGGCACTGCCACAGTGCTCAGCCACCCACCTGCACACCCAGCCCCCAGTCCTGAACCAACAGCCTTGAAAACCCAATCTCAGAAAATACCCAGTACTGGGAAGTGTTCAGAAGGTGCTGAGATCAGCTCAGTTTAGGCCATGAGCATCTCTGTGTGCTCTTCTTAACTCTTGAGAAAACCAAATGAATCCGTATGCTCAAATCCTGCCAGCAGTAGTCAGTGACACTGAGATTCAATGTACCAGGGAAGAAACTTCCCTTGTCTTTGAAGCATTGGCAGACAGCAGCTGATACCAGCTTCACACGAGGTGAATGGGAAAAGGAGAAGCTGAAATTTCACACAGCACTGAGAAGAAAATGTGTTTCTCACACCTTAGAATGAATACTGGGTCACTTCCTGGGCACCGTTATTCAGGAATAAATGGATCTGCACAGGAAAAATGGCCTCTGGTCTCTGGAGGAAACGTTCAGTGAATCCTTCCCATTTCCAACATGCAGGGTAAGGTTGGTACTTGTCCTTGTGCCCGTTGTGTGGGCACTGGGATAGTGTGTGGGAGCTCCTGGCTGCAGATGCTTTGAAGGCTGCTCTGTGCAGGGTGTTCTGCCAGGAAAAACAAACCTTCAGTGTTTCCTCCGTGCTTGGTTTGTACAAAAGGCTTCTCAGGGAGCTGAGCTGAACCTGTGCTATGCATGATCTGAACTACTATGACTATTTGAAAAACTCAATTGCCAGAACTAAACCTGAACTGTTAATTCAGAGTTTCAGGCAGAAGGAGCCTCAGCACAAGTGTAAACTGAACCAAAGAAATTACTGCTCATCTCCCTAGTTCTGCCAGAGGTTTTTTTCCTTTAAACCAATAAGATATTTCTCAATCTTGGGAATATTTTAGCATCAGTCTTACTGACAGTAGCTCTTCCTTCAATTCTATTTTAGTCATCAGAGAAACTGTGAGCCTGGAGTAACTGGATAAAAGCCCTTCAAAATGAGAACCTTTCTCAACGGTCTCATTCCTGATCAGAAATGCCTCTCCACGGAAGCCTGCAGAGCTCTCTGTTCGTGCCAGTGTAATGACACTTAATGCCATTGCTTGCTGCAATTCTGTTTCCTGAAGGAGGAGAGTCCCTGGAGGGATCAGGCACACCATGCTGCAAACCAGGAGGAATGTCTGTACGTGGGTTTGCTTAGAAAAGGGCTTCTGACAACGAATCACAGGCTGTTCCACTGTGCGGTCTCCACAGAAAACAAGGTTCGTTTAGGGAGTATGGAGTAAGAACTGTGTCCCTGGGCAGGATCAGCAGTATTTCCAGGTCAGTGAGAATCAGACCTGTTGATAGCAGTTCACGATTACTGCCCAGAGAATCTCTTTGCTCTGCTTTGTCCTGCCTGAGGCAAACCGAGAGGTAAATCAGGAGAGCTGTCAGAGAGCTTCCTCATGGAGAACTTCCTCACGGAGAGCACCCTCACAGAGAACTCCTTCATGGAGAACACCCTCACGGAGAGCATCCTTCCTCCACGCTGCCGGACACGCGATCCCCACCGTGCAGACCAGGTCAGTGTCCTGGGTAACTCTGGGGACACTGAGCACAGGGGACACACAGATTCAACAAGGAGAGGCAGCAAAGAGGTGTTTGGCTTTTTCTATTCAGGTCTTCCTGAATTATTAATCCTGATTATGAATCAGAATCTGCTAATTAAGAGATGCAAGGTTTGATAATCAGTGCAAGGCACTGACACCCTCCTGGTCTGAGTCTGGGACAGCTCTTGGTGTCAGGGGATGGTAAGAAAGAGGAGGTGGAAGAGCCCTGAGCCCTGAGGGGAGCAGCAGGTCCGGGGGGTCATAGCCTCCCACCAGCAGTGGTGTGGGTCCAAGTGCTGTTCCAACTCCCCCACCACGAACTGACTCCATCCCCCCATACACCCCCACCCCTCTGCCCCACGCTCAGTGAGCATCTATCGTGCATCAGGGCTGAGCACAGCCCGAGCCCATTGCAACTGCAAACCTTGGTGAATCTTAGCTCTGAGGGCACTAATTCCTGGTAAATCTGGCGTCTGCAGCTCCAGAAACAGTTCCCACACACAGCCCATCAACTCCCTTCCAGTCCCACTTCCACACACGTCAGTGTATCCAGTCTCAGTGGGCACTGGTCTAAGTTAAAGCTGCTCCAAGTGTTCAGTTGTGAGTGCACAAACTTGTTCAACACTTGTATACTTCATGTCTCAGTTATTTGTAAACATCTGAAAGCTGCTGTGTTAGCCCTTCTCACACACTGGCTCTTCTGGAGTGGACAACCTCAGAGCTGATCACCTGGGATCATTGCCCTCTGGGAAGCCTTCCCAAACTTTGCTCTGGGAGGTGGGGATGCTCAGCCCATGTAAGGGAGAGCTGCTGTGGGGTGCTGCACACTGTGGAACACTTGGTCCCTCCTCCATCTGCAGACACTGACAGATATCATGGTAAACTCCAGCCCTGCAAAACAGCATCTCCTGTGTGTAAGCACAGCCAGCACAGCACGAAATTCTGTGTGAAACAAGTCACCAAGTGCTGACTTCAGGTGAGGCAGACACCCACTCCCGAGTATTGACTGCTACTGATCAAGGAAGTTTTTTTCCTTTTTTTAATTAAAGTTTTCAAATGATATTGCCAACACAGAGCAGAACCAAACCAGGTGTAATTAGCTGCTGAGCAAATGAGGCTGTTCAATTCACAAGAGTTTTGATTTCCACTTTCCAGAAGTGCAGCACTTCATCTCTCATGGGAAGGGTTCAAACTCAGTATCTCAAGATCCTGCTGGGATTTGGCAACTTATTTCCACGAGCTGATTGTCAACAGTGGTGAAATTAATGACAGTGCTATGAACAATCTACATCTGCCCATCACCTCATGATGTGTTAGGCATGCACGTATCACACTTGTGATGAAATTAATTACAGAATGACACAGGATCCTCCTTGCAAATACACCGACTCATCAGGCAGCCCTGTCAGCTTTATTGTGTGTCATAGTCTCAGCAAACCCGTTTCTTTCAAGAATTTGCAACTTGTTTCAGACTGCTAAACACAACCTTCCAGTTAGCAGTTTGTACAGTTTAAGAGATTGACTTGTAAAACGATTTCTGCTCCACTGACAGCAATATTTCATTTCCTTTCACATCTGTTTGAACAGTTTATTGTAAAGCCTTCCCCCATTGCAGTGCTTATTGCTTCATGTTTTTTCACTGTTCCCTTATTACTTGAATTATTTTCCCTTTGTGTCCCTTACCATCTCAAGTATCCAAAACAAACTGGATACGTAACAGAGCCTGGGGCTAGACATGTTTCCTGTGAGAGCTCTGCAATGGAAAGAAAGGGCAACATATACCAAGCCTCACCCAACACCTGTTCACGGCATCTGTAAGTTAAATAATCACATTAAATAGTCATCTAGTTAAAAATATGTAGTCAACCTTAATATAGAATTTAGGCATGGAATTAGGCCTGGTTGTTTAACATTACTTAATAGGATTTACAAGATTAATATACTGCACTAATTGAAATCTGCACCACAGCAGAAATCTGCCATCTGCTTTAAACAGGCTGTCACCCGGATTGCCCCCTCCTTCCAGTGCCCAGGGGGCTGTGGGCAGGAGACAGGCCCTGCCACTGCTGCGAGAGGTGTGCCCAGGCAGCATAGCCACACCAGCCAGAGCCCTGGCACGGCCAGCGCTGGGCACCCCAGCGCCAGGAGAGGTCCCTGGGGCTCCTGCAGCTGTGGCAGCTCCTCCCAGGAGCCAGCGAGGAGTGCAGTGGTCAGAGACAGCCATGCAGACATAGGGAGGGGAGCGGGGGAGCTCGGTGCTGCTGTAAACAGCTGGATTAAAGTCACTCACAGGGCAAAAGCAGAGCAAATGAATGACAGCTTCGGCCGAGAAAGGCAGAAACCGGCTTCCACAACGAGTTGGGTCAGGTGTGGTTTCAATCCAGCACTTACTGTGGAACAGGAGTGAGACTAAAATAACAAAAGCATCAAAACCACAGTGACTCTGGGAGTATTTCTTCCCATTGTTTCATTTTCTGGTCCAGGTCTGAGCGTCACTGCGAGTGAAGCCAAGAGAACCAGCCAGCAGCAGGCGGGGCAGCGGCTGTGCAGGCATGTGTTCTGTCATGTGCCTGCTGTGTGCCTGGCGTGTGCCTGCCGGGTGTGCTGGCCATGTGTGCCTGCTGTGTGCCTGGCACATGCCATCAATGTGTGCCCAGCGTGGCCCCAGTGAGGGGCAGCTCCAGGGCCCCATATCTGTGTCAGCATGACATGTCAACACGTCCTGCACAGCACACGCTGTTCAGCAGCTCCAGTGCTGGAGAGCACTATGATTTGGCACAGGATATCTTTCCAAGTGGCTCCCTTCCCAAGGCCTTTCCAGCCTCAAATTATGCCGAACAGCAACCAGCAAAATCACCTTGTGTGCCGATCTTCCCTGCTCAGAGTCCCAGCTGTACCTGCTGTAAGCAGGGAAGGCAGATCATCCTGTCCCTTACACCAGCCTCCTCCCTGTTTTCAGGTGTGTGCATTTCATGCTTCCATGACTCCACACAACCCTCTGTTTGGGAGACAGGCTGCACACTGTCAGTCAGGAACACGTGTCAGTGCTGCAGGTGAGTGAACATCCTCACATTCCAGAGCTGACATAAAGAATTAAAAGGAGTGTTAGTTGGCTTCTCCACACAGAGCTGTGGTTCTTGAGTGAGATATTGGAGAAAAGAATGTGTGTTTCCACTCAGGCTGTCCGTGTGAAACACAGAAACAGAGAAGGGGCAGAGGGAAGGGTGTGACAAAGGACAAAGGGTGTGACCTGGGGACCTGGGGCTGTGACAAAGGGCTGTGCTGGAGGGGCGCTGGGCTCTGCCACAGGGGGGTGAGGGCTGGGCTGGGGCAGAGCCAAAGTTGAGGTGAAAGGTAGTGTATTTTCCTGAACCCCTGTTCAGTGGACAGTGAGTGCTGCTGGGGGCACTGCGGCTCAAACTTCGCCTTTTCACGCATTTTTACATTTGGAATGAAAAGGTGACAGAGGAGCCACAAAAAACACTGATTGACGTGGTTCACTGTTTTGGCTGAGGATCTCCACACACCATCTGGGCTACAAAAAGCAATAGATTCTGATGATTCGACTGTTGTACCATCTCATTTTCGTGATGATGATGTGTCGTGTGCACATCACCAATATTTCATTTAAACCTTTATGAAGAGTGTCTGCTTATAAATAGATCAGTGTAGTAAGCCTCGAGCTCTCAGAGGTTTGATGACGCTGATGTTGCTCTCACTTTCCATGTAAGGATTACAGCAACCACTCCGTGTTTATCCAGCACAGAAGGAGCACAGAATTCAGGTGCTTGTTTACAGAAGGAGCACAGAATTCAGGCGCTTGTTTACATCTCCAACACCAGCATTTGTGCTCATCTTGTGCTTTATGTAAAACGGGAGAAACGAGCAAAGATAAATCACAGACTTTCCCAGCTGACGCACAGCTGTGTTTGGGCTGAAGGTGAAGCAATCCCAACCCTTCTCCATGTGGCTGTGCAAGCGGGGTGAGGCACCAGCTGGGAAACGACAGAATGAGCATCCCAGGACTGAAGGTTCACTGGATCTGCTGTGCCAAAGAAGCACTTCCCAGAAAGGAGAAGTGAGGCTGAGCCAGAGGAAGGACATGAGTCTCAGCCCACTGAGCCTTTAACCCCTTCCCAGGGTCAGCAGCAGGACCCACCAGGGCGGTGACTTGGATGCGACCTGCCCATTCAATGACAGCTCCTCCTCTGAGCAGTCAGGCTGCTGCACATCATCAGCAACAGTATCAGCAATTCAGCTTTTACCAAAATACCAAACTGTGGCACCTTGAGAAGAAAATGAGCCCATCTCCCCTTCCCAGCCAGTCAAGTTGGGAGCCTGTTGTGAGCTAAAAGCTTAATTCTCATGATTGGCTAAATCTCTAAATCCTCGAGTGTTAAATGCCCCGAGACAGGAAAGCAAAGCTGCTATTAATAATTCCAATGGCTAAAGAGCATATTATTTTCAAATGGCTTGTTCCTCAGCATGGGGCCTGCCCACAGCTACTGTCATCAGTCATCTCGCACCAGGAGGAACTGGTGTCTGAATAAAACACAAGAAGACATTCAAGGGAGCTCGGATTGTTCAGACTAAAAGGAAGTTAACAGAAACGATTAACCAGCTTGGCCAAAAGCCATTGGAGAAGGCGGGAATGCGGCTGAAAGGGCAGTTCATAAAGCCTCGATGCAAACGGATAAAGCAGGGAAGGAGCTGCTGAGAAAGGCTGTGGAAAGCTGCTTACCACTGATGGAATTCTTATCGGGACTGTGAAATGAGGAAGGATTTTCTTTCACAATGGCTCCGATAATCGTGTAACGAGCAGAGGTGCATTTCATACTTTCCTTGCCAGACCATAATTTGTGCCCATTATTCACAAGGCAGCGGGGAGAGATTAACTGCTGCTGTCAATGGCCAAACCTCGCTCCTTTTTCCCCAAATGGCTTTGCACATTTTAAGGGGAGAGCAGAGGGCGTGCAGCCCAGCAGCTGCTGGCATCTGGGCCAGGAGCTCGTTGTCCTCTGGCCCTGGGCATCAGGGGAGCACGGGCCACCTCTGCCCAGCCTGAGCTCTGGGTCCTTCATTGCTCCTTGTGCCTCCCTGGTTGCTCTTTTTTCTGTCACACAGCCTGGCTCTGTCTCCCAAAAATCAGTCATATGGATAGCTCCAGCATAGGACTACAGAGCTCAGAGACATAAAGCGATAAAACAAATCCCAGAAAAGTACTGGCATGCCAAATGTAACGCCACAACCCAGAGGGACCATGCTATGAACCAGTCATGGCATCTGAGGGAGGAGACAGTTACCTAAGTAATCATTTATAAACAGAAATAACATTGTGATTGTTATTTAATTACTCTCTACCCCAAGCCCTCCATCAGCTCTTCCCTGACCCTCCTGGTCCCAGGAACCAGAGAGTTGAGCCTCACGGCCAGTGCAGACTCTGCACCTGCATTGCACCCACCCTGCACGAGAACAGGGACAGTCAAGAGCACAGAGCACCCATCATCACTTTGGTTTGGAAAAATCAATCCCCTTCCCTCTTCAGTGCCACCAAAACATTCATTAAGCAAAAAAAAAAAAAAAACAAACCAAAACAGCAACATATTTTAAGAAAAAAGGATTCCTTGCTGTTAAAAAAAAGTTTTAAAAAAACTTTTTTAATTGGGTTTGGTTTAGGTTTTACCTAATTCCTTTTAATATCTTTAGGGATGTTTAATCTGCGACTTTTTCCCATATTCTTCAGGTTTTTCTTTAATTTCTACTTTCCACCTGGCCCCCTGCCCCATACATGGTTCAATCAGCTGAGAAATATATGCAGGTGATGACTGAGAAAGCTGCTGAAAGCAGAAGTTTACCAAAGATTTGTGGGAAATTTCAAGTAATAAATCAGCTAAAATTAGTAAAACAAAACAGTGTTCGGAAAGTTCAGTTTTATTTATTGCCTTCTTTCCGCCCTTCAAGCCAAACTCCTTTGCTGTTCTCGTGCCCAACTCTCCAGCCCCTGAGCCTCTGCCCCAGCCGTGGGAGCACTGGGGGGCCCTGGCTGGGAGAGTGAAGCAGTTCGAAGAAATTGCCCAAGTTTTTTATATAAACAGTTTACAAAAAACACTATTGCAGCCACTTTAGACAGACTGGGCTGGTGTAAGTTATTCAGCCTTGTGTAAAGGCTGGATCAATGAAACTCATGTTAAAGCTTCCAGATTTATTACATGTTTTATAATCATACGCCAGCTGCACCCACGGCCAACCGTGCCTGACAGACAGGGTTCCCCCAAACCCCACGACCCCATTACAAAGCACACACAAGTTTTCCAGTATGCATTTTGTTTTACGTTTGAATTGTTTCTTTACTTTGGTATCTTTTTATAGCCAGGCAGGAACAACTACATTCCTTTTTCATTTTACTTATCATTGTTTTATTGTTGTTTTTCTTACATTTCTTGACTATTTTCTATACAATAACAAAACCAAACAACAGCAACAAAACCCCAACAAAATCAAAAGCTTTGATTAAAAAGCAGCTTCTCATCATTTATTAATATCATCATCACTATATCATGATTAGAATTAAGATTATCAGCATCTTGAGCCTAGTGAAAAGGTTCCTGGATGACACAGGCAGATGTTGCAGCTGTTCAAGGATGTACATTGACACATCTGCAGGGGACAGCACCAGCTTGCAAAGAATTTTCCTCTCACAAGTGCTGCAGAAAAAAAGAGAAATCGCATAAGCAAGACAAAGTGGAAGCAGAGGATCCAGGACAAAAAATGAGTGACCAGCAAATTGAAACCAGTCCTGCCAATACCCTGCAGCAAGGAGGTTTTTCTCTCCCTAAGTACAGAAGAAAACTAAATTGTTTGATGTTCTGAGAGGCAGGAGCACCTCTAGTGCCTGCTGGGCCCAGGGTGAGCCCTGTCCAGTGGCTCTGCCCAGCCAAGGGGCTCTCAGCACCCAGTGGTTAAAGGGAGCTGCAGACAACTGGATTTGAATAAATGGTCACAAATCTGGGAAGGAAGCTGCATGTTATGGGACAGATAGGCCATCTGCCACATGGATACAGCAGAAATCTAAAGCCCTGAAATGCTTGAAGCAGTGGAAGCTGCTCTCAGGTGCTGTGAAGCAAGGCTGGCTCTCCTGCTGTCATCTCTGCTCACTGCCCTCGCTGGGCTGCCAAACCCCTGACAGAGGCAGAGCCTGAGGCTTGTACCCATGCTGCTGCCATAGATTTTAACTCATCCTCTGGCACAATTACCAGGGGGTTCGACTGTCACACAGTCCCCAGACTGCAGCAGCAGCTCCTGCCCCCCAGGGCTTCCCCTAGCATCCCCTGAGCACAGCTCCTTCCAGCTCTGCCAGGGGATCCATCCGAGGGTATCCCTGCAGACACTGCCAGTCCTGGCATCCATCCGGGCTCAGTGGGAAGCTCTGGGGGGTTACAGTGAGTCTTTGTTAATCTTGTCCTGTTAAATAGCTGGTCACGAGGAAAGGGAAGAGTGGAAAAGTTTTGAGCAGAAAATACATATGAATTCTTCTTAACACTGGCACAGAGAATGGTGGATGCACCATTCCTGGAAACATTCAATCTTATCTTGTATGGGCCTTGGAGCAACCCGGTCTAGTGGATTCATGGCAGGGGATCAGACTAGATGGCCCTTAAAGGTCCCTTCCAATCCAAACCATCCTGTGATTCTAAGATTCCCATGCAAGGGTAAGGGTCCAAACCTGCCTTGTACCACACAATGCTCCCTGCTCTGCTTGACAAACTTTTAATGCAGTTCATGCTTACTTCTAGCTGAAAATCCATCACTTCTTTCTGAAGAGCGGTAAATTCCCTAAAGCTTTGCTGTCTAAAATTGGAGAGTTTCTCCCTGACTGTCACAGTTAATTTGTGTAAGTGATTAACAGGAATGTGCCGTGTCCAGACAGTGCCCCAGTTTCCACCTGCACAGCAGCTCCCTCCATCCTCCCCTGACGTGTCCCTCTCAGGTTTGCTGACAGCCAGGTCAGCCTGGGTGTCTCTGACACAAGTAACAGCAGTTCTCAAGGACTCTGCAGGACAGTGAGCACTTCTGGAGGCATGAAGCTATTACAGTAAATAGCAGTGCTTATTCTGTCAGCTCTCAGTGCCTCTGGCCTCCGTCGTACAATTGGCTTCAGGACCACTCATTGCAGACATCTCCATGTTAGACAGCCAGACACTGTCTTGTCTTCCCTCTCAGTTCCAAGCAGATCATTGAAAAATGGCTGTCCTGGTTGGGCCAGGTCTCGATAAAATCCTGCACTAAGGTTTATTTGCACCCAACCAGAGTAACAAAGAGTTTCTCAAGAGTTTCTCCTCCCACTGAGGGTAGTGCTGCAGCCACCAAAAGCTGGCAAGAGCTCAATCCAGCCCCAAGTTTCTGTGCACCCTGACCCCCCATCCAAAACCCTTAGCAGCAGCAGGCACATGCCCAGCCCTCCTGATGGGCACTGGGCTGTCACTGTGTGTCCCTTCTGCTCCTGCCCAGCTCAGACACAATGGGTCCCATCCCGGCAGAGTGAAAGGACACCACGTGTGTTCAGGTGGGCAGAAGTTACTGGTGGCCACAGCAACCTCCTGGGTAGTCATTGAAGATACAAGCACAGCAAACACCATCAGACAGAGAACTGCTCCCAGCACCCTCTGATCAGGAGCACCAGGTGAAATTCAGTGAAGTCAAGCATTAAAATGATGGACATGCAGGAATCAATCTGGGCTGTACAGAAACCCTGATGAGCTGTGAAAACTGATCAGTGCCATTCAGGAATGACAACTGGAGTTATATTACTGGTAAGAACATGCCAACTCAGTGCTCTTCAGTTGCTGAAAAGAAAGATCCCTGCCAGAAACTGTTCAAGGGAACACCGTGCTGTCACACATCCGCCAAGATGAACCCAGAGGTGCTGGTGAAGCCCCTCTCCCCAGCTCCTCCAGGAGATCCCAGCAGCTGGACCAGTTCGAGAGACTGGAGCCAAGGCAAAGCACTGCCCATCCTGGTGTGGGGCAGGGGGGACCCTCAGGGAACACAGCTCAGGTACCCCTCTCAGATCCCGGGATGGTGATGGAGCAAACCCTGCCAGCAGCCAGGCCAGGCCGTGTCTGGGCCTTGGGCACAGCCAGCACGGAGGTACCAGAGGCAGGTTGTGCCCAAGGAACCTGAGAGCTTCCTGAGCCTCTGTGGGCAGGGGGAAACCAGTGAGCAAGGAGTGTGGTTTGTCCTGACTTCAACTGTGTCTCCAGCACACTCGGTCACAGCCCTGGGAAGCCAAAGCAGGGACACACTGGACAGGTGGAATGGGGCAGGGAAAACCAGGCAGTACAGCAGCCTGTGATGGTGTCCCTGCTTTGAGCAGACAGCTGGATCAAAGCCTCCAGACATCCTTCTCAGCCTAAATTAATCTCTGATAGGAAAAGGGGAAGAGAGAATAGAACTAAATGACCCGTAAATGTACAGGACTCCTCAAACTGGGGTGAAAGAGGGAAACGTGTGCAAGAAAGTGCTGGAGGTCTGGAAGAAATAGCTGACATGGAGAAAGCAAATCATCCCCTTGCTCTTGCTTTTGTGCAAGAGCTGGGAAGATCAAATAAAAATACCGGATACAATTCTGAAGCAACAAAAGCATCATGTAAATAAATGGAGGTTTTTACTGAGATGGACTGTTCCGGAGACCAAAAATACAGATACCTGGGAATTCACTAAGACTAATTCTCTGCCACTGAGAGTCTTTAACCTTAAACACAGCAAGCATTTACCCTGAGAACAGAGTGGTGGATCACAGGAGATGACACTGTGGAACACACCACCCTTCCTACCCTTGGGATGGCTATGACAGTCTCTCACCACCCTTCCTGCCCACAGGGGATGGCTGTGACAGACTCACCACCCACTCTGCCCACTGGGATGTCTCTGGGGCTGAATGAACCTTCTGTGTGAGGCCGTGCCCACCCACACACCAGCCGTGTCACTCCAGCCTCTGCTCCAGGGCCTCGCCAGCCCGTAACCCTGCAGAGCCCCAGCCCCTCTCGCCACCTGGCTCAGCCTCCCACCACAGGGATCACGGCTGTCCCACCCCGGGACATACTGCTGACCCACCCCGGGACATACTGCTGAC
>NW_020897992.1:89715-111132 GCF_003984885.1 Neopelma chrysocephalum | reverse complement strand
CCGGGACATACTGCTGACCCACCCCGGGACATACTGCTGACCCACCCTGGGACATATTGCTGACCTGCTCACTGGCACCTCAAAGGGACACTACAACACCCAAGGATGTGAATTCCCAACTGCGCTCGACACCAGCTGCAGCTGTGGATTTGTACACGGTGCTCCCAACGTGCTCCTTGCTCAGAATTTGCAGTTTCACCCTCCCTGGCATTTCAGACTGCATGTTTCGGGGAGTCACAGGCCACCTAGGCCAGAGCTACGATGGGTGCTGGACCCTGGGCAGGCAGCCCCCCTCCCTAGCACAAAGGTGGGAAAACAGATACACAGACAAAACTGGGGGTATAGATCTTAAATAATGTGATAATTCTTCTTTTCTTCCTGCATCCCCTCTCCATGTGTCTGTTTTATAATTAATTTGCACACACTCAGTAAAAGCAGAGGATGTTTTAGATGACTGGCATCTCTGCAAATGAGATTTCTTCACTAAACTTGCTTTAATGAAACCCGGGAAGCGAGGGAGCACTGTAATGCCCTGATGTGCCCAGCTGCTGGGAAGCAAAGTGGCTGGTCCCTGCACTTCTAGAGTGGGTTTGAGGAGCTCAGGTGTGCAGCTACACTGCTGATTATTTGCCTATTAATTAATACTCCAGGCAACACATTTCCTTTAATTACACCACACATGACAGCTGTTCCCAGCAGCCCCAGGATTCCATGATATCGAGCACTCTTAGCACTTGACCATATTTAGTCACATTTTGAACCCAAGGGCTGGAGTTTTACAAGTCCACACATGCACACAAGGAAATTCTCTCGCTGAGGGAAAGAGCAGCTTCATCCTAAAAATATAATGGTTACAATGACCTTGTCTTCCCTCTCCTTTTATTGCAGCATCTCTCTGATCTCACATCAGGATATATTGTTTTGGTTGGATGGTTGTGCAGGATTCCTATTGGTAAGGTTCTGGGGTGGCACCCAAAAGGGTCTCACACCAAGACCTCCGCTCAGAAGTCTCTGAGGGAGCTGAAGCCCAGATCATATTTCCCAAATCATAAACAAGTCTGTAGAGGACTTGGATCGAGGGGAGCTGGACACAGCTGGCTTATGGCACCATCACAGGTACAGCAGGTGCTGTACATCACTGTTTGCAAAGCCTGGAAAGGAAAGGAAGGGGGCTGTACATCACCTCCCCTCCCTCCAGCCCCTCCAGCTCTACACCAGCCTGACAGAGTGTTTCTGGAGGCTTGAGCTCTCCCTGTAGTCTTGGGGTCCCTGTGGCTTCCACCCTGTGTGGGACCTTGGGGCCCACCTGTGCTCTCTGCCCTGCCCGAGGGTCTCCCTCTGCAAGCAGGCTCTGAGCAGCGTGGGGCTGACATGGGCAGAGCTCTGCGCTGGCTCCACACCGGGCACAGGGAGAGTCCTGGCCTGGGGGAAAAATCCCTGTGCTCTGCCCTGAGGAGGCACCGTGGCACCTTCCACTGCAGTGACAGACACCAGTGAGGCACCTCTCCCAAAAACACTGACAGGGGCTGGAGGAGCTCCATCCCCTGTCTTGCTCTGCAGCGGACAGGCTGCCGAGACACTGACTGGAGCTGGCACCACAGCAGCTCAGGCCAAAGCTTCCTCCAAACCTTGAGCAGCGTGCCAGGAACAATCATTGCTTCATCATTAGGACTCTCATCCGGGTTTGGAAATGCCTCTCCACACCTGCAAAACAAAAGTATCCCCAGAATTGCAGAGATGGATGTGATGCAATAAGACATTTGGCACAACCTGCTGCAAAGCTTACGCCAGTCTTCCGAAAACGAGCTCACTGTGCCATCTTTTCCTGGGCTGCTCTGCACAGCTCTGCAGCCCCATAAAAGTGAAGTTAATACTAAGGAAAAAAAGGGAAAAAGCTGAGAAACACTGGCTACTTTTACAGAGAGGTAGAAGAAATCGAGTGAGTGGGAACTGAGCAATGGGAGCTGGAACGTCAGAAAGTAAAAGGACAGGAAGTGGCCAGAAATGAATGTTTAACTTCTGAGTCAATGATAGGGTCAGGGAAGATGCCTGACAGGCAGGGGAGGGAGTGCAGGCAGGCATGAACACGGCAATGATTGTGCCCTTCTGCCAAGAGCAGGGGCATTGGGGTGCAGGTGCCTGAAATTCTGGAGAGGCAGAGGAGGGCTCATACTTTGGGTAGAAGAAACACAACCAAAGAGTTCTGACGGCTTGTCTCGGACACAGTCAGACCCACTGGCATGAAAACAGGTGGCACGAGTAGGAGGGTGCTGGGGACAAACTACTCCACATCAGTGTCAGTTCCATTTAAAAAAAATCACTTGTGATATCCTGAGAAAAGACAGCAGCACCCTGTAAACCAGGAGTCTGTGGGAACTGCTGTGTAATTAATGTGTGCAGTACTTGCTGTGTGGGACAATGGTTTCAAGAAAAGCACTCCACAACACATATGTCATGTTTCAAGGCATCAGAGGAGTCAAGTAGAGCTGCCATTCAACCAGGTACTAAGCAGAACAAAGATAAAATAAAGGAAAATATTCCAAAGTACCCTCTAAATAAAAATTCCCTCCATTTCAGACAGTTTAGCAGTGTTCCATTGCAAATTCAAACACTAAAACATAACCAAAACCACAATTCAGCCGTGTTAAGGAGTGAGAATAAAGAAGAGCAGTTCCTAGAAAGCTTTTGCTGACTCACTGTACTTGGATAGCAGCTGGAGACTGATGCTGAGGGCAGGTGGCAATGAACACCTTTGGGACACCCAGGGAGGCAGAAACAGCTCAGCCCCAGTGGCAGGGCTGTGCCTCGGGGACTGGCTGTGCCAGGGAGGAAGGGGACTCCAGCTCCAACCCAAACTGTTGGGTTGGGAACTTCCAACCCAAACCATTCTATGATGCTGTGATTCTGTCAGGCAGAAAAAATGTGCTCAGGCTGATACAGAGACAGATAATGAAGGTGCCTCTCAGAGTCCTCCTGAACACACGCCCCAGGCTGAGGGGGTACAAGAGAACCACGAGGGAGTTTGCTCCAAGGGCTGTCAGGGTGGTGCCCACTGCTCTCCCAGGCCATCCAGGGTGGGAGCTTGGCTCTCACCAGTGAGGCAGTGACAGGCAGAGCGGGCACTGGGTGCCAGGAGCCCTCAGCACAGTGACAGGCAGCTTATGCTTCATGTGATAGAGACACGGGTGCCAGGGCAGTGATTACAGAGGTGATTTCACAGGGCTGAGGGCAGAGAAGAAAGGGCTGGACTGGGGACACTGCACCCCAAAAAGTTTATGAGGAGAGGATCCTCCAACAGACCTGTTTGGAGATAGAGCTGTAAGGAGAGAGCAAGCAGGAGGCAGAGCTGCAGAAGATGAAGTACCAAAAGCTGTGATGCAGAAGAAACTGCCTGCCAGTCTCCAGGGTGGCTGAATAGACAGGGAAAACAGGGAGGAAAGGGGTGAAAGATTACAGGGGATTGAAAAGTCCTGTCAGCACAGTCTGTCCTGACTTTTGTCATCAAATACAGATGCTCCCCCACAACCCCCTGCCAAACATCTCACCCCACCACTGCTGCATGCTCTGGTCTCAACAAAGAGTTTAAGAATCTCCCTTTCTATTCTTTAGAGAATAATCTATACAGATGGCTGGGAATGCCATGTGTAATGTGTGCTTTAAGTGTTTGTTTATCTTATTTGAATGGAGCTTTTGATGTAGGACTATCCATTACTTAAGAGCCAATAAGTTAGAAAAGGATGAAGGAAAGTGAAATGGTCTGTATCATATCATTCTGTACACTATTTGTGTATGCTGAATATTTCATTTATTCTGTAAGCTGCAGATGGTTTGAAATTGAAAAGCTGGGCTATAGCAGTGGCAGCCCTTTGTTCTTGGAATGAGCTTGGCTTATTGAAGCAAAGCAGGCGAACCTCTGATTAATGACAACATCTATCTTTAGGGGAAAAGGTTGTCATTAGGCTGAGCTACCGTGCAATTCCAAAATGTTTTAACATTGTGCTTTACATGGCAGAAGCTTGAAGAGGTTCTTTCTTCTGGAGAGGTCAGATCCAGTCTGGAGGGTCTTCGCTCCCCTCTTGGTGGGGTGTGGAGAGCCCAAGAGGAGCAGCAGCAGGGAATACCTGAGTAGGGAAGACCCAGGGTGCAGCTGGCCTAGAGAGACACCCATGAGGGCAGGTGGGGGTGATGCTTGGCCTCAAAGGAGTAATACTCTAGGGTGAAAATGAGACATCCTGGTTAGTTAAGGCAGAAAGAGAAAAATCAAGTGGAAGTGATGATGGACTGGGGGAGTGTGTAAGAGCACGGGGCCGTGGGCAGTGCCAGCCCAAGCCCATGACTGCAGCTGGGGCTGGAGCAGCACGGACATTTCCAGGGGTAGATCCAGAGCAGCCCCTGCATCAGGGGAGCAGGGCTGTCTCATTCTCCTGGCCCTGGGAGCTGCAGCTCAGCAGCTGCTGGGGCAGAGGCAGCAGAGCCTGGTTCCTGATGCCTGCACAGCACAGCCCAGTGCAGACCTTCCCAAAGGGCTCGGCTTCCCCAGCCCTCACGAGCCCACAGGGCAGCTGCAAATAGGACTGGGCACTGTTTCCAACTGGTTTTGTGTCACAGCACAACTGCACCATCACTTCTGATAAAAATATCTGCAAAGGTCACTTCTCACCAGTGGATACCCTAAACCTGAGCTCATCCTACCATGGGAAGCACAGCAGAGCATCCAAGGGGCAGCAGGTACCTCCCTGCCCCCTCTGCAGGTACCTCCCTGCCTGCCTTCAGCTCCAGCCTGCAGGCTTGGCTTTGCTGTGACAGCCTTTGCTTGCTGCAATATTCCTGGAAATCTGCTGTTGTTTCCAATATACACAGCTTGCCTGAGATTTCCCAGAAAGGCAGGAGCAGGGTGTAGGTTTAGAGAACAAGGCGTGCTTTCCTCCCTCCACGTGCAAAATGGTTTGTGACCTTGAGAAAAACAAGTGAACAGAGGACATTGAAGATGATATTTAAAAACCTTTTAATCCTCATGGGGAAAGGTACATTACAGAGAATGAACAAATGGGGATTTTTCCACAAGGGATTTTCTTTGGGATTTGTTTTGGTTTATTTTTGGGGAAGGAAGGGGATGTTTGTGACTTGGGGGGTTTTTGTTGTTGTTCTTGTTTAAAGAAGAAAATGTTGCTTTCTCATTTGAAGATAATATGCAGAACTTAACCATTTTTATTACAGTGATCAGAAATGCAGATTCAAAGAGCAGATGGGATTTGTGCCGTGCAGGAATGTGAACAAGTCAGGGCACCTGAGTCTGACAGAGATGAATCCAAACTGGCAAAGCCAGACCTGGTGTGTCCATTCTGATCTGTGTATGACGGGGGGGAAGAGGCCACAGAGGTTGCATTTTCCACCTCAGAGTTTTTATAGGATTTTAGGCGATGTCCATTGGATTTTACTGAGTGGAAAGGACTTGTACATCTTTGATCATTGCAGTTTCTGAGAGGTGGCTGCTCAGGTCTCCTCAGACTCCAGAGCTCAGGAATCTAATTTTTCCTAATTTTTCATGCAAGCTGATGAGCTTCAGCTGAGGTGAAAGCACACGTAAGAGGGAACAAAAGCATCAGGTAGTGGGAGATGGAGTTAGTAGTTTTAGCAGTAATCAAAGTGCAGTGGGCAGTGTAGGAAATCCATAACCCTCCCAATCCTACAGCATAGCTTTACTGGATCAGGTGAAACAGAGAATTAGGAAAAGAGCCAGAAACAGCTGTTTCTCATTGGCTTTAACTCTATTGATTTCTGCAGAGCTGGCACTGCTGTAAGGATTTCACCTTTCAGGTGAAATATCACGTGAAAGTATTTCACCATTCAGGAAAGGAAACATAACTCCAGAGGGAAAAGTTGACCCCAGCTCCAGGGGGAAAAGCTGGCCCCACACTGTCTGACCAGCAGTCACTGGCTGCCACCCTCCTGCCCCATGGTCCCTGTGCCGTGGGTTCCACAGCAGTGCTGGCACAGTTCACTAATGAAAAGCTGCCCATCGACTCTGCTCTGTTGTACTACAGATATGGAAACATAAACTGATACAATAAAATCACTAAAAACCAGTTTCTCACTGGTGATTATTTTTCGGTATGGAGAGGAAGCTATCTCTAGGGAGAAAGACTTTGTAAATGTGGATTTTAACATGGAGAAAAGAGGAGTGGCAGTTCATTTCCAGAAACACTCCTGGCGAAAAGCTCCATCATAAACAATACTTCCAACAAGAAACTGAGCAGATGCCACAGTGCTCACTGGACACTCACTTTCCTCATCTCAAGGGTGTGAGCACACGGGGCAGACAGAAGGACAAGATAAAACCTCCTCTACAGCCCCATGGTCAGACAGTGCCCAATGGGCACATGCTCCTCATTCCCTGCAGATCCAGAGGAGCTGGGGATCCCTCACAGAGCACAGCCATGGCAATGTGCTGGCCAGCACCAGGCACTGGGATCCCCATCCAGGGCCCAGCCTGGGCTGCTCGGTGGGCTGCACCCAGCCCGTGCATTACACACTCGCTGTTCCTGGTGTGTACAGTATCTTATTTTATTTCATTTTTTTCTCTGTTGCTTTAGTGCTATTTCTCTTACACATTCTGCATTTTAAAGTGCTGTGTTTTCATCCCTCAGCTTTTGAGTAAGAACTGAACTGAGATACCTCCTCTAAATGCAAAAGCAGGGCTTGTCTAATGGCATGTGATGTTTTACTCCTCAGTGTATATCAGTGCACAGCCCTTTCCAGCCAGGAGAGAATAGAACAGCTCCAGCCCCCAGGGTTCTCCACAGGCACCAAGGGAGCCGTCAGCCAGCCTGTTTTACACATCCACACTGCACAGCCCAGCTTCTGCAAGCAGCTTTGTGGAGACATTTGTTCGTCCTGCGACAGCCACGTGAACCGTGGAGAGGTGGCAGGTAAGAGGTGAAGCTGTGGGAATCTGGGGAGGGCTCTGGAGTGTTTTTGGAGGAAATCAATATTCCTTTGCTTTCTCTTGCTGCACACCCCCAGCAGAGAGATGCTGACAGCCACTGACTGTGCACAGGCTCTCAGCTTCTCACTTGATAGACCATTAACTTTGAGGATGCTGCCCAGGCTGCTGCTCCAGTTGAAGAGTCTCTCTGATTATCTTTCCAGTAAATTAATCCCTGACATATTTCTTTATTAGATTCTGAAGGGGTTAATAAATGAATTTACTAGGTGATTTCTTCATTTAATACTGAAGTTTAAACCAACAGACAACAGCAGAAAACTGGTTTATTGAAGCTTGCCCATTGCCTATAGCCAGTTCCATGGTGCCAGTTCCTGTAAATCCTCACTGAGCGAGGCTCAGTGATGCTTCTCAGCTTGACCCCACAAAATGTACAAATGCACCTCCAGAAGACAAATACAGCTCTTCTGTGCTGCTGGGTGGTGTGTGTGGTGTCATCCTTTCTAAACCTCTGGACAAAGGGACCAGTGAGGCAGTGGTACTGCAAGTCAAACCATAATTTCCCATTAGATGTTAAAGATTCTTTAATAGTTCCTAAAGTACTTCTCCTTAGTTCAAAAGCAGACAGAGTAGATATGTTATGTGTCAGGAAGGACGTTTCCTCTTCCCCAGTGGAGATGTTATTTGTACCTTCTAAACACCAAGACTATTAAAAATAAACAATTCCATGCAAGTAGGAGATATTTACAAGCAGAGAGGTGCTCATGAGAGTGAGATTATGAACACAGAGAGGCTCTTATTTCTGCTCTCAAAATAGTCTTGATTTTATGCACATTAACATTTCTTGCAGAAAGTATTCCTGACATTGCCACCATTTCTGGTACAGATCGAGCAGGAAGGAGCCTCCAGGCTCTGCCAGCACCCAACAAGTCATGGGAGTGGGAGGGCATCTGCCTCCCATCACTGGCATGTCCAGCACCCAGCACACCGTGGGAGAAGGAGGACACCCTTCCTCATGCTGCCAGTGCCAAACCTGTCCTGTAACATCCCTTTTGGCAGCACAGCCCCAGCTCCAGGCGCAGCCCTGCATCTGAACCCATTGCTTCTGGCATGCTCACAGTGCTAATCACAGCTCCCCATGGCTTGAGAAGCCAGTGAACAGGTTTATTCTCTTCTAGTTTCATGTGTCTTAAATTGTAATAATAGTAAACTGTTCCCTTGTTTACCTTTAGTGGCATCAGGTATGGGACAGCACCTCTGCTGTGCCATGTCATGTCTGTTATTGTAGTCCAGGAGTGCCAGAATCTACAAAATTTGTTGTTATCCTCTTGCATCTGGGAGAAGTATACCGAAAGACCAACACACAAAACCATTTTTAGTCTGTAAGCTGTGATCTTAAAATGCTCATTTCATACCAAGGAAATGAGTTTTAAGATGCCATTGAAACTTGCTGACAAAAGTTGAATTCTTACAGATAAACCATTCAAATGCAGGGGTTGAAAAATGCTCTCAGGCAAGGATTTCGTTTGATTTCTGGATGATTCTTTTGGAGAGAAGAACAGGCAAAGAGGGGAGAATGAATATTTTGATTACCCTTGATTACCGACTTTGATTACCTTGATTACTGATACACCCATCAGTGTTCGGAAGAAAGAGCAAACATCAATTTGAAATAATCCCTTTTGGTACAGTGGCCAGCGACAGGGACATTTCCCAGGTGACCAGGGCTGCATTCCCCCCCCCACGGCCCTGGGCAGTGTTTGGGGCAGGCAGGTCTCTGCTGGGCATCAGGGTGGGTAGAGCTCCCCAGCCACACAGAGGGGGACATGAGGAGCAGGACCCTGGCCACGGGACACCCACACTGGTGGGCAGGCTCCTGGCCAAGGGCAGTTGTCCAGCCCCCTGAGCTGACCTTCAGCCAGGCACTGTGTCTGCCCCGCAGAGCATGTGCTCGGTCTGTGGGGACCGCGGGAGGGAGGGGGAGTTTTCTCCATCCACACAGGCTCCAAACAGGCAATAGCTGCATGATCCTTGTCCTTTAGAACTTGGCTGTTCTATTTATAAATGAAAGATGGATGACACTGAACACAGAGAGAAATCCAGGGACACAAATAGAGCTCGATGCCAAAGGGTATTTTCTGCAGGCAGAATGGCTGCACCCCTGGGCATGGCCATGGAATCACTGTTATAAAGTCAGCCACCACTTTGTATTCACGGACAGGGAGACAGTGGACATTGCTCTTCTTCAAGTTAGAGTGGATGAGCTGTTCTGCCCTGCAGTATGCTCCAGACCTTTCTGGAAATCAAATGTCACTCACTCTGATCTACATGGCTTGTCCTGTCACACCAGCACCCTGCCAGCCTTCTCCAGGAGACTGAGGATGCCAAAGAAACATTCCCTGGGGCTGTGTATAGAAGGTCAGACAGTGCTTGTCAGGCTCATCCAGCTCTTGCTGGCATTTCAGGCTGGAAAAGGCACAGTGTGGAGAGCACAGAGTGTCTCCTGGCTGCAAGGGTCCTTCTGGGCACACAGGACCACTGCCAATCCCAACAAAAGGCTTGGAAGGGCTGGCACCCTGCACCCCTCGGTGGGTGTCCAGCAGGGTGGGGAGAGGATTGGTTTGGGCAGTGGTAGTACTGTCAGGTCCTCATTAAAGAATCCCCTGACCTCCATCCCTTATCCTGCACTCTGTGCAGTGGTTCAGGTACCAGGGGGTCAGGAGAGCGTCCCTCTGTCCCACTCTGCCACTGATCTGCCATGGGATTTTTGCACAAGTCATAAGGCATTTCTAGGCTTGAATTTCAGCAACTCAGGGTTACAGCAGCAGACCTGCAGTGCCGTGCCCTCCGTGAGTCCTGGAGGAAGAACACTGGGTACACAAAATCACAAATGCTCCAAAGTATGTGAGCAAAACAACAGTAAATATTTTAATAAGGTATTAACAGTTGACTTAAAGAGCATTTCACTAATCTACAAAAAGCAAGACAGCTTTGTCTACTTACACATAGGATTCTAGTCTCCTAATAGTCCTGTAATTTCAGCTAAAGCCTATTTCCAGGGGATTAGCAATTGTCTCTCCAGGGTATTAGTTGTAGAAAGTTCTCAGGAGTCCCACACCTATTTCAGCAGAGATGAGTTCCACAGAGCAGCACTGTTGTCATTGTAGAGCAGCAACTGGCTTATGAGAGTGAAGCACCTGAAAAATTGTATGTATGTGTTTTAAATCCTGGGTTATTACATAAGTGTCTTCCAGGAGTCTTAAATGTTTGTAAACAATTCATTTGGTCATGACTCTGCATTTAATATAAATATTCTTCTTGATGTTTGTTTAAGGAGTAATAGATCAGAAATTCTCATAATAAAATATAAATTTTGGACATACCATATATCCTTAATATTAAAATATTTAGTATTTTGTAACATATTCTATAAATTATTTATTATGCAAAATGAACTCTAAAAAGAAAATATGGATCAAAGTGCAGAATATATGATAGTGTATATCTGTAGTTTCAGTCCATGAAGATCTACCAGTTCTCTCCTTAGGATATTACAGAGGGCCATAGAAACCCTGGCTGGAGGGGACACTGGCCAAACCTGCTGCTGACACCAGGGCTCTCAGTCAGGTGAGAGACATGGCTTTGTCCAGCCAGAACTCTTTGGGGATGGGGACTCCAGAGTCCTCTCCTATTCACCAGGATTTCTCACAGGTGATATCAACAGTTCCCAGTCACACTGACCAGCCCTTCCAGCGTTCTCTGAGAGTCCCCTCCAGCTCCAGGTATGGACAAACCCAGCTCCCCACTGCTGCACTGCCACAGGGCTGTCCCCTCCCCACAGCTCCTGCACCAGCTGCGCCTGCAAAGACTGGAAAAACACGCCTCAGGTCCAAGGAACTTGAAACGGGGTTTTCACACTTGATTTATTGGAGGTTGGGAGTGTTTGTGTTATGCTGAATTAGCCCTGAAGCTGTGCTCTGCAGGAGCACGGGTCCATCGTACACGGGCTGGGACACAGGTACGGACGAGGATGGGGTCTCAGAAGATGGATGCAGGCTGGTGAGTCAGCCAGCACTTTGCTCAGCAGCTGAGCTGACCTCACAGTAAAACACTCATCTCTCCGGTGACATTCGGCACGGATGGATTTCCTTGCTGAGTAAATCCCAGTGGGCAGCGTGAGCGAGGATGCTCCTTGAGAACTCTCTGGCGTCTGCAATTAGCTGCGTGCCCGGATGTGTAACACACCCGGCTCTGCTCTCCGGCCCCCAGAGCCCCCGCTGGAGCCTGAACTCTCCCGGTCAGAGCCAGGAGCTTCGCCAGCGCCGGGAATGCCTGATGTCGCACCCCTCCTGCCCGCACCTCCCGCCGAGCCGTACGTGCCTGTGCCGAACCTGATGCTGTCAGCGGGGCCCAGCCAAAATGCACTAAAGCGAACGGGTTTCCTCTTTCCTTGCAGAAATTCCATCTGCGGCATGTCACGAGTGCCGTCTGCTGACGCTTCCCAATCCCTCAGGTGTCCGGCCCTGCTCGGGTGCTGCAGCCGGAGACCTCCCAGACACCGTCCCCTGGTGCCACCCCACCCCGAGGGACACGTGCCTAGCCCGTGGGCTGGTGGCCGCTGTCTCCGAGGGCAGGTACAGGTGAGGGAGCACAGACCTGCCTCCGGGCGGCACGGTGGGGTCACAGCCTCGGGTCCCGGGTGGCCACGAAGGACGAATCAGGCTCCACTTTCCCATCGCAGCAGACAGTGCCGGGTCATCCCACAGCTCCACTGCTGAGTTTGTGCTGACAAAGGGGGATCACTGCCCTTGCGGTGGGTCCCTTTGTTTCCAGAGGTCACTTGTCCTACAGAGCAAGCAGACGGTTGTTGGCAGCCCAGCAGTGGTGGCACGGCCGACCAGGCTCCAGAGACAGCTCCTGTTTCCAGCTGGACCCTGCACCCATGGCATGAGCTCTCCAGGCCTGGAGAACTCTGAGCAGTGCTGGCATCCTCTTTGGAAAGCAGACACCACACTTACACTGCAGGGATACTGAAAGCAGTCACCAGCTCACACTGAGTGACTGGGGCTGGTTGTCCTCCCCACCAGGAAGCTCAGTGATAGGGACAGAAAGAGCATCTTACCCTCACTGTCCAGCACAAACAACAGCCAGGGCAGCACAGGCCAGGCTCACAGGGAAGCAGGACCACGTGCTGGCAGCCAGCTGGGCAGGACACCACAACCCCTGGGTTGGCAGAACTACACTTCAGGCCCTTGATGGGTGGAACACGAGATCCAAATCCTTTCACCTTTTTTTGTGCTGCTGTCTGTGCTCCTAACAGCTCCTGCACCCATTCATCCATTTCAGCCAGGGATTGGGAAGGAGTCAAAGTCCTGGAGGCAAAGGGGCTCTGGCCTTCAGAGATTGGCTGCTGGGGAGAGCATGGCAGGAAAGGGCAGGGGGGCTCGTGGAGTTTTCCCCATGGGATCCAGCAAAAGCCACTTCGGGACAGCCACTCTTCCAGCTCCATGGGGGTGCTGTCCCCACCTCCACAGGTCAGATATCCCACAGTGGCACTGGGAGCACAGAAAGTGGCAGGAGAAACGTTTCATGGGGCTTTATCATCCCCCTGCTCCCTCGATCTTCCAGCTCCCCTTCCTTCCAGCAAGGGGCTGTGACTGAGGCTGCTGCCCCCAGCCCTGTCATGGGGGGACTGATGTGGGGATAACCATGTTCAGCACTGCTGAAACAACCTTCACCTACTGCAATGTTAAATCTAGCAGTGATAACCATAAAACTCAAACCTTTTCTCTCCAGATATAAAACTAGAGGAGGGTATTTAAATTCTGCCTAGGAAGGAGAAGAAAGTGAAAGCAATGAAATAAGTAGCGACTAAGTGTCATTTTGTAAATGTTGGAGGCCAAAAGGTCAGTTCCTTTAAAAAAGACATTCAGGCATGAAAGTACCAATGTGGCATTTATTTTCCACAGTCTCAGTGTTTAACTGAGCAATTATACTCCCGGTTGCTAAAATGAGGGATGCAAATGAAAAATGTGTTTACATGTCCATGATCATTAAGTCTTTGTACTTCTGTGGAGACATGGGTGGAATAAGCATGAAAACGGGAAAAATTGTTGTGAAGCCCTCCAATAGATGTAGTCGTATCAGTCAGATAATCCCAGCTGCAATGCCTTTAAGAAGCACTTTGTGTTCCTATTTAGAGCAGAATAACTGAAAGACAAGATGCCAACTCTCAAAGCACTGAAGAAACACCTCCAGGTCCCATTAAAAAAAATAATTCATTTAGAAGTCTGGAAACATTTTTTTCTTATTTTCACATCTCTTTTGTTATGTCAGGGAACTAAAATCCATTTTGGTGTTATATATTCCACACAGACTTCCAAAAGCCAAATATTGTGCAAAAATAATGCCCTGGAATGAAAGTATTTCCATGCCAAAAGCCCCTGTGGTGCTGCCCGAGGAATCCATCAGTTAGGGATTTCTTGCTGCATTTGAGTTCTCAGATGTGAAACATTCAAGACAAAACACCAGAGGAAGTGCAATTCCCATATAAACAGAACAGGGATACTGGATACACCATTTACAGAAACATTTGCTCTAGAGGACACAACAGTGAAAGACAACGGCTGCTCTCAAGTCAATGGGTTTATAAACAGTTTGTAACAGTTTTCTCCAGCTCAGGACACTGACAGATTTCCACTGGTGTGTGGGACAGCTCAATAAAACACACAAAGGCACATGGAGCCCCTGGTTTGCCTTTGCAACCAGTTTCTGAGCAAGAGAGGCAGGTAGAGGATATGCTGTACCTACAAAACCCAGCCCAGTGAACACAACAGGTCACTGAGCTCAAATTAGGCATACTTTTACATTTTCAAGTATCACATTGACAAAACAAATCAACATATTTATTACTAGTACTCTAAAACTGCTGGAAATCTATTCCATTTCCATACATGTTATTCCTAGAAAAATATATAATTTAAAATTTCTAATAGGATTATCCAATATGTGATGCAGAGCAAATGAAAACTTGTTGTTAAGGAGATCTGACAAGGTTTCCATTCAACACAGAGGTTTAAATCGATTCCTTAAGTTCCCCTCTCACCCCAAATTCAAATGAACTTCATAATCCTATTATCACCAATAAAATTGCCAAGTAATTTTAAATAAAATTCTTTTAACTACTGTATAGGGTTTGCACAGCAAGGTTTTGGGGTGAGAGGGAGGGAGGATAGTGGTGGCTTCAGAGAGAAGCTGCCAGGAGGTTCCCCCGTGTCCCATGGAGACAATGTCTGCGGCTCCAAGAGGGACCCACCACTGGCCAGGGCTGAGCCCACCTGTGACAGGGGATAATGGAGTTAAAAAGGGGAAAAAACAGTGCAATGGCAGCTGGAGAGAGGAGTTAGAACATGTGAGAGGAACAGCCCTGCAGCCCCCGGGTCAGTGCAGGAGGAGGGGTAGGAGGTGCTCCAGGAGCCGGAGCAGAGGCTCCCATGCAGCCTGTGGGGCAGCCCAGGGTGGGTCAGGCTGTGCCCTGCAGCCCCAAGTAACACATTTAACTTTGGGAAAAACCAAACAGAGCCAGTGCTTCTGTACTAAAGTCTTACTCAAACAAAACTGTTCTTTTTTCCACAAAGGCTCTCTCTTACTCCAAGCCACCTGTGTCACTGAACAGCAGCATTCTGGATACAGCCCTGACTGCAGCCCAAAGCAGCTCAGCCTGTCCTGCTCAGGGAAGCTCCTTTTCCTCCAGCTGCCGGGAGCACTGCACTGCTCAGAGAGCCACCAGCTCCAGGGGCACCGGAGAGCAGCCTCAACCAAGACTCCTTGTTCAGAAGGGAGGTCAGACGTGTAACAAGAAACACTGAGTGCTCTGTGGTCACTGAAAGAGGCATGAAAATGAAGAGAAAAAGCATCCAAGGACCTCAACCAAACTTACAACACTCAGTACAGTGTATCCATACCACAGACAGCACTTACCAAACCTCCTACTGAACTGTAGATGGTGCAACACGACTTGTGGGCTTTGGGATTTTTGTGATTGTTGTTGTTTTGGTTTGGTTTTAATATTGCAAAGGTTTCTTTTCACTTCAGCTTTCCCACAGTAAGAGCACATGCCTGTTTCGAGGCGAGCAGTGCAATGAGCCAGAGGACTCTGTCCCTGGCTTGTTGGTGTTCCCAAGCACTGTGGATGGTTTGGACAGGCTCACCTAAGAGGGAGCACTGACATCCCCTGGCACAGTCCTTCCTCCTGTTTGACCCCAGGCTTAAACACAGCTGAAATCCATGTCTCATCCAGTTCTTCTTGTAGTCCTGCAGCAGCATCCAGGACAGTGCTCCAAGGCTGTGACAGTCACCCTAATAAAACAGTTGTAAAAGGGTTTGCAGCCTCAGCAATTCTCTGCCCTCATCTGTCACCAGCCACATGGGGAAACGACAAGCAAAGAAGGTTGAACCTGATACAGAAGAAAAGACACAGGGAACTATCTAAAGGGAGATTGGGATGAGATGGTTACTGATATCAAGTTTCTGGGAGCAAATTTGCTTATTCTTGGTGCCTCATTGCAAGAAGGAGCAGTGCAGTGACACTTCTTGGAGAGCACTTTCACTGAACTGGCATCACCCTGGAGCAGTTCAGGGATGTGCAGGAAACTGTCCCAGTATAGAAGCTGCTGTTGTTGTGAAGTGTCCTGAGTGCCCTCTGCGAGGAGCAGATGGAGGGAGACTGGTGTGTGCTGGTGCAGTTGGTGCTTCTCCTGGTTTCTGGAGCACCGAGTCAGGGAATGCTGTGAGCTGCCAGGCAGAGCCAATGAGGCACAGACAGGCCTTGTCTGGAGGGGCTTGGAGAGCCATCACCTGCCCTTGCCACGGCCATCCCTCCTGCAGCTGCTCTGCAGGACTCGGAGGGGCTGGCACAGGGGGTGCAGACCCACAGCACATGGTGCAGCACCGGGAGCACGGCCAGAGGTGGGAGAGGAGAGGGGAAGTGGCAGAGTCCCAGTATAGCCTGACAGTGCCCATCGCTCATCCAGCTTCTCCAATGCTTTTCTGCTTTTGCTGATGCCAGAAACAGGCTGGTTTCTCCATGGCACCTGCTTCTGCCCACCCTCCTCTGCCCAGGGTTCTGCTGCTGCCCACCCTCCTGTGGGACCCAGCAACCCTCAGAACCGGGGCAGGCAGGATGCCTGGGGTGGGCAGGGTGCCAGGATGATGCCAGGACCAGGACAGCACTCTGGGACAAATTTAAATCAAAACAGCTCATTCAAACCTCCCCTGAGCACAGAGAGAAGGGCGTTCCTTACGCAGAGCTGTGTGATGGATAGCTCTGGTACAACACCCCCTCCCAGACACCACAGGGGACTGCAATTAGTATTTACCAATTAACACTAGTGAAGAACAAGGCTTTTCCCATGGACTTATGCTGTGTATGCTGTTTTCAAAACACTCACATTTCTTTCAGAGGGAATAGGAGAGAAAATTCATAATATTTCATTAATCAAAGAACCGAACTTCAGAACAGAAATAGTTCCTTTCCAAAATATTACATTGATCACTGGAATTTAAAAATTAAGTTGAATTAAAGGTTTAATATACCTTTATTCTGCTTAACTTTTTTTCACATTGGCCTTTGATCCACTGATATTTCTACACAGTGGAGAAAAGAAAAAGCCCACAAATGATCTCTCCGTCACTTCAAACCCTCAATTTTAGATTTACACAAAAAGCAACAAGGCTAAGGAAGACCTTCCCATCTTCTGCATCTGATTGTATTCTCTGCCTTTATGTTGGTAGCTTCTATGTATTATTGAAGATAGAAAATTAACGCATTAGTGTCAGAAACAGTGATGTAGTAATTATTAAGGGCTCTAAAAGGCTGAATTCATTTGTGCTGAATGAGTGTAAATTATCTAATAAGCCCTTTGATCATGAGTGGATGCCTTTCTGAGCTTCCTCTGCACTGGTTTAGTCTTTTCATTTATAGCTGTGCCTAAGCAGTCTGTTCCTGCATCCACCCTTGTTCCTCAGGCACGGAATAAATCAAGCTCCCCAAAAGCCTCACGGTAACTTGCTTTGCAAGGACCTTCTAATCCACAGGTGAAGGGGATCCGGGAATAAGCTGCCCCCTTCCACACATGCAGAGCAGCCTTGACAGAGGAGCTTTCTGCTTTACAGAGTTTACCATTTTAGAAGCCTTGTAAATTATTTTGGTTCAGGGATTTTAGGGATCCGATTAAGGTTTTCATATGCATTTCTGTGCAGTTTATATGCAGTTGTGTGAAGTTGTTCTGTGGTTTGGTTTTAGTGGGGGTATTTTGAGCTGCAGGGTGGCGTTGTGGGGCAGAGACAGCCCCTCTGAGCTCTGGAAGAGGATCCTTCCACCCCGGGGTCCCAGCATCCCTCACCATCAGTGCTGCTCAGGCATCTCCCAGCCACCCACCACACCCAGGAAGGTGTCACCCCTTTGGCCACCCCCACCTCCCATTCCTCTCCTTTCAGCCAGCAGAGTCCCTCATCCTCACTGAGCCCGGCCGGGGCACACAAGGGGCAGGAGGCACCCATGGAGCTTTAGCTCAGTTTGGGATTTTTTACTTTGCATCTTCATACAAAACCTCTCAAAACAAAGCAGTTGGTGGTGAAACCTGCCCCAGCTCTGCGTGACAGAGCTCCCTCTGCCTCTGGGAGCATCCCTCAGCAGTCCCTGCCTTTGGGAACATCCCTCACACACCCTGTGTAAGAAAAGTAAGTTTTAAGTTGTAGGGAAAGAAGCTGAAACTAAACTAACCTGGACCACAATTTTACAATTTTCAGGTGTTACCTTTTTTTTTTCCTTTTTTACATTTACAAGGAGGGTAAATAACAACTGAAACAATGTAATTTCCCTGACCAAAGAGCCCGGGGCTCTGGCTCATCACAAGGTCCTCCCTATCTTCCAGGAACCTCTCTCCTCACAGCATCACCACAGCTGACCCATGGAAGGAGAACTATGAGACCTCAGGGGCCACAGGAATCTCATGAACTCTCCTCGAGGTTCACCCAGCAAAGGCTCATCTCAGGTCAGCCCACCCAGATGGAGGGTGAGCATGCCCAAAATGTCTTTCATCTGAATTTTCTATTGAGATTTATTTTGCTGAGTGAGTTTTTTTGCTGGAGATGGCTGTCAGCATGTGATGCTTTCACTGCCTTCATACATCTGGAAAAAAAGTCAGAATTTCACCTAACTCCTACTTTTTATCCAATTATATAAACAGTCATTAAAATTAAATTGAATACACTTGCTTACAACTCTTAACCTGATTCATGTCTGATTTGTACCAGATCTCTTCCAGCACGGCTCCAAGGAGAAGCCAGCACAGCCTCAGCACAGTGTCAGCAAGAAGTCCTGGTATGGAGGTCACATTTGCCATCCCGTCCCAGAGCTGTGACCTTCCTGCTGCCTTGGAGAAATCCCAACACAAGGGAAGAGCTGCACTCTGTGAGTAATAACTATTGCTCTTCGTCTTTCGTGTGTATTTTCCTCCCAACCTTCAGAAATCTGCAGGCATTCATTCAGAGCATCGAGCCTGAATTCGTGTGTGCACGATCTATCTGCTGAAGCCAAATCTCTCCTGTAACTAAGGGAATGGCACAAAGAGCAGCACTGACCACCTGAAGCCTTCTGAGGCTTCAGCCCTATTGATCTGGGCCCTGGGCAGGGGAAGGCTCCTGGAAGCACCAGTGGATTTGTGTCTAAGTACCTGGTCTTTTCTCTGTGCTCAAACTCATTTCTTTGTTTGGGAAGTTGAACTGCAATTGAAGAGCATGAGTTAAATATTTCATGTTTTGCTGGAATGTATAATTCATGATCAAATTCTTCAGAAAGGAAAAGATAAGACAGAGCTGCAAAAGCTTTAAATAAAGTATTTTCTATACCTTGTAGACAGACTGCTGGAAATTAGAAAATAGTGTGATAGCAGTAAAAACAAATACTCAAAGTACATTTGAGAAATTATTTTTTATTGTTCGTAAACAGATGTAATTAAAGTTTTATACAGGCTTGTCCTAAAGCACTGTGTTGCACTTAGGTTCTCCACAATTCACACCCTCTCTTAGGAACAAGATGTATTGGCCTCAGCCTGTAAAAGCTCCACATGTTGTTGTTTGTTGTGCTGACCTGGGGAGCCCCAGGCAGGGCAATGGCACAGTGCAGCTCTGACAGAGCTGCTCCACTCCATCCAGGGCGTGTGATTGTTCCAGAAGTCTGAACCACAAAGGGTTTGTCACACTGGGATGGTGACCACAGAATCACAGACTGGTTTGGATTGGAAGGCACTTGAAAGCCCATCTGGTCCCACCCCCTGCCACGGGCAGGGACACCTTCCACTAGCCCAGGTTGATCCAAGCCCTGTCCAACCTGGCCTGGCAGCTTCTCTGGGCAGCCTGTGCCAGTGCCACAGGGAAGGATTCCTTCCCAACATCCCATCCAACCCTGCCCTCTGGCTGTGGGAAGCCATTACCCCATGTCCAATTGCAATAGGCCCTGTTAAAAAGCCTGTGCCCACCTTTCTTATGGGTCCCCTTCAAGTATTGAAAGGCTGCAATCAGGTCACTCTGGAGCCTCCTCTCTTCCAGGCTGGACATTTTCAGCTCTCCCAGCCTTTCCTCATAGCAGAGGAGCTCCAGACCCTTCCTGCCTGTGGCCCTTCACTGGGCCCTCCCCAGTCTGCCCATGTCTCTCCTGTGCAGGGGAGCCCAGCTCTGGACACAGTTCTCCATGTGTGGCCTCACCAGTGCTGTGTAGAGGGGCAGGTTCACCTCCCTCCACCTGCTCTATCTGAGCACTGACCTTAACAGAAAACATTAAAACATTAAAAAAAAACTCAACAAAAACAACCAACAAACAATAGAAATTCAAAGCAATAATCATTTTGGGGGCTGTTTGTCACACCAATGGTGGCAAACAAAGATCTTAGACAGAAGATCTTCAGTTTTTTCAGCTCGTAGTTCAAGAAATTTCCAGTCCAACAAGACCCCTGGGGTGCATCTCTGAATCAACTCTCTGAGGACATAACTTGCTTTTGGAAACTGGAAATATGTCTGTCAGAGTTTGTGTTCTGTCCTCTACCACTCCTCCTGGGCGTGCAGGTTTCAAACATCTCTGAGAGCACTAACATTCATTCAGTATCCCCAGAAAAGTGCTCTTCTTCCCTCCATTTCTGTAGTAGAGATTCAAATTGTCCACTGGCAGTTTACAAATCAGCAAGTTAATGCTGGGCTCCCTTCAGCTTGTGGAGAAAATAATCACAGAGCTTTGACAACTGAACAACAGACAATTGCTTGTTGTGTCTGTGTTTTCTTTGAAGGAATCCGCACAAAAACACCAGCAGGATTTTCACATGTAGTTAATCATTCCTAGGAGACACTATCAAAGTTCATGAAAATGGATGAGCTTGGGCTGGTGTGATGGAGCTGCCATGGAAACAGCTGGCACTCCCCACCACAGTTTCCAAACCGCAGGGCAGCTGTTCCAGGGACATCGAACACGGAAAAGCATCGGGATTCAGTAGTTACGGCACATCTACGTAAGCAATGAAGCTGCAAGTGTGCAAGTACCCTGAAATCAGCCCCATTTTGAGCCGTGCCTTGTGTGGGTGGATGTGGGCACCCACACAGCCACAGCCCCCCGGCCCTGCCCGGGGGCACCGGGGCTGAGCTCTCTGCTGGGATATCGCTGCCACTCCCACACTTTCCCCTTTTAAAAGATCCCCCACTGCCTTTCCACACAGACATTGGTTACCAGGCGTCCAGAACTGGAAGGGTTTTTCTTGCTGTTCCTATTTGGAAAACACAAATCAAAATTTGAACTAATGAAAAGAAAAAAACCTCCAAACATATCTGCAGCCTTTCCAAAGAAATTCTTGATGAGAGTCAAACACTTCAAAACAACATTGGCCTCAGGAAAGGCTGAGGTAAAATGCAAATGACAGAGTTTACTTATAACAGCGGCAGAGACAACACAGTTTGGAAAATGTTTATAAAACACAAAAATGCTTACAAAATAGAGTGGAAAAAGAAAGAGAAGCAACATTCAGTTTCTACAAAACACAGTTTGGCAGGGATCTGCTGGTCACTGCCTGCCTGTGCCAGAGGCCCGAGGGATGAAGTCAATGGCCCTTCCCAGATCCACCTGCCAATGGCCCATGTTGGGGTGGCCTCTCCCAGCCATGCCACAGACCCCAAGGCTTGTGTGGGGTCATCTGGTGTGACACGCAGAGGATGCTGTGCTGGGACAGTGCCATCGGGCTCAGACAATGAGGCAAAGATGAGCATTTCTCCTGAGGGAGGAATATTGGGGAACAGCCATCCCAGTGCCTACAGCCACAGGGACACCTCAGCTGACAGGGGACAGCCATCCCACTGCCCAGAGCCATCCCACTGCCCAGAGACACGGGGACACCTCAGCTGACAGGGGACAGCCATCCCAGTGCCCAGAGACA
>NW_020897992.1:354-89705 GCF_003984885.1 Neopelma chrysocephalum | reverse complement strand
GGGACACCTCAGCTGACAGGGGACAGCCATCCCAGTGCCCAGAGACACAGGGACACTTTTGCTGTCACTCCCCCTGCAATGCCAAGCTCCAACAGCAAGAGCCCATCACTGCCCCTGTGGCTCTGTGGTCAGATCAGCCCCTGCCCTTCGGACAGACAGCCCCAGACAACCCAGTCAGTGCCTGAACAGCATCCCAGGAGGAAAACCAGTGCAGGAAATATGCAGAAATTGCTGAAGACCAAACCAGAGTCTTTTATAATTCACTGCTTTTTCACCTTCCCCTCTGTGATTGCTTTCAGCCTGTAAGCTCCCACTATCCATGAGATGCGAAGATTATTGACTTTGTAAATGAACTTGGATGCCAAATCCCCTCTCTCCTTTGCTGAAACAAATTCTTGGACAGCGTTAGTGTGGAGCATCCACATCATCGTGCCAGTGTCCTCGATGACCTTTTCTTGGATCTTTCTAACATCTGTGGATGAGTTTACATTCGGAATCAAATAGCTTTTTACTGCTCAAGGTGTTAGTGCATTAGAAATGTCAGCCTTTAAAGTAAACATCACAAGGCATTTAGTTATAAAAAGCAACACAATTTTATTACCTGACAAAAACAAGCTTAAAACATTTCAGTTAAGAGACACAGCTGATTTTCACCTAAATAGAGCAGGAGAGATATCCTGTCAGTTGTTTCCCAAAGTCAACCTATCACAAAGCTGATGCAGAAAAATTGTGTTTGTGGGTTCCTGGGGGAAAAATGATTTTGTTTATTTTCTCTCTTCAAATAAAACATAAGAACATATGGGAAGTGCAAAGAGCCAGCCAGAAAACAGACACCATTGTGAAGAAGTAAAAGGTGATTGGAAGAGGTCAGGAAGAAGAGCACCCTAAGAGACATCCATATGGGCCTGCAACATTGGCTTCTTTAAGAATTTCAGTACTCTTAACCTGACCCCAGTCTCAGGACATAAAACCAAGATATGAACAATTTCTGATTTTTCAGGAAGGTATATCCTCATATTGGTGGTCTATTTTTCCAAACAGGTAAGTACCTTCTCATACCAAATTTGCATTAAAAGCAGGGGAGTAGCTGAAAGAAGTCAGTGAAAACAAAGTTGTTTGCTGCAGCCTTTAAGTGCTGGTAAACAGAGCCCGGTGTGAAAGAGGAGTCCCAGCTTCCGGATTACTGACATTAGGATCAAACTGATCCTAATTGTGAGTGGGAGGCAAACAATGAACAGCAACATTCATCAGCCCAGATTCTGACTCGAATGTGATGATAAATAAGAACATCAATCATCAGCTGTGAGGTAGAAACAACAAAAATGTGAAGGAAAGCCTACACCTACTGTTAGATACTTGAGGAAACTTTAATAAGTCTGAGACATTTCAAAAAATAATGTGCACAGGTGTCTTGAATAATGGAGAGTTTTTAATATAATAAATGGTGATAAACTGATAATATAATTACAAGCATTAATTCAGCAATCAGAACTGTTTTCAAACATTGATGCTCTGTTTTTTTCAGAAGCTTGACAAAGAGGTTGCCAGTATTTGCAGGGAAGTGAAACAAGATTTATACAATGTAGTCCAAGCACTCCTTCTGTCTTCTCAAGTGTTTGATCAAAAAGAATGAGCGTGTGCATTGCACACACACTGACCGAGCCTCACATCCCAAAGAAAACACCTTCCTAATACCCACAGCATAACTGTTTGCCAAAATGAACAAATCCGACCTGTCTATTGAGGATCTGCCTACCTTAAGTATATGTTCAAAATGTTGCTTCTTCCTGTTCTTTCATTTACCACAGGACCTATCCATGGGTCTGGGGCCGACAGGCTTGGTAGATCTTAATTTGAGTTTAATAGTGATAGGAAGAGGTGTAGGAGAGAGGAAAAAAAAGGAGATCTGTTTGCCCAAACGTTTTACAAACCCTGGATGAAGCAGAATCTGGATCCTGGTGAGCACTGGTCCACATCCCGAAGTCCCTGTTTTCCCCTGTCCCAGCCCCTTGCCGGGGTGGGGTGAGGAGCAGGACAGCCCTGGTGCCGGGGCAGGGGCACACACGGGAACTGCCCCAGCCCTGTGGGAGCCCCACGTGCCCAGTCCCAGAGCTCTGCTTGGCTGGTGCAGCACTGCTGCCAAGGACAAGCGGCCTGGGGAAACGTCACAGCTTTAACTCCCTGTTGTTCTTCGTTCTGAGGAAATGTGAAAACCCAGGGCAATGCAGGGGCAGGAGGAACTGAGAATGGCACGGTGTGACTGAGACAGCAAAAGAATCTGCTCAGTAGGAAATGGTACCATCAAAGGATTTAGAGTAAGGAGGGGCTGTTTCCATAGCAACATTGACAACAAAAGAACACAAGAGAAGAGTAAAAAAAAATTCCAACACTGTCTTCCATATTAAACCAATTTTCCCCAGATCTAGACTGGTTAGTACCAGGAAATGGAAAATGCTGATATAGTGAGTGTTCTCCCCTTAATAAAGGTTTCTGGGGATGCATATCTCATGAAGTTGAAATAGGATATTTGCCAGACTTGGTAAAGCAGAAATGTGCCTTAGTTATTAATTACACATTGGTTTACATAGTGACAGCAGTTCTGTTTAATGTATCTATCAATGGTCTGGGCAAGAGGATCAAGTGCACCCTCAATCAGTTGCAAATGACGCCAGGCTGGGTGGGATGTGGATCTGCTGGAGAACAGGAAGGCTCTGCAGAGGGACCTGCACAGGCTGGATCCATGGGCTCAGGCCAGTGGTGGGAGAATCAACAAAGTGCTGGGTCCTGTTCTTGGGTCACAACAACCCCATGGAATGCTCCAGGCTTAGGGAAGAGCAGCTGGAAAGCTGCCCAGCAGAGAAGAGCCAGCTGTCTCTGGCATCAAGGTTCCCTCCCTGTGATGTGCATTAGACAGAGTAGGTTTTTTCCAAAGCAATATAGCTCAGGGTGGTCCTAAAGGATTCAGAAACTTTCCTTCATCCAGGCCTTACTGCTGTGCGTGGGGTAAAATCAGTCTCTTATGCCAGCCCCACATGAGATCATCTCTCCATGTGGAATTACAGAGCCCTCAGTGGGCATCTCCTGACAGCTGTTCTGTGATTGTCATCATTTTCCCCTTTTTTTGGGAAGCAATTGCCTGAAGCACACTGAGCTGCCGCCCAGCAGCTGCTCGGATTTGCTTTCCAGGTTGAGCAGGAATGCCTTCGGGATTCTCCCTTCTGACCAAATGACTAATTCCACCAGCTGAGCATATGGCACAGCCACTCTCTTTTATTAAATCAGTACTAAAGCTCTCTAATCAAATCAATACTAAATCAAATTTTGCTCATTATTCATATTTTTATGTTGCTAAAAATGTCCATTGCCAGTGCAGAGTCCCTCGGCTGTTTCCAGGGCAGGATGCAGAGCTGAACAGACTCTCCCTCACAGTTTGAGTGAAGAGTTATGAGCTGAGCTCCTTCACGTCCTTCCTCCCCCCATATACCCACATCTCATATGCAAAGACTCCTCATGTCTGTGTCGCACTCTGTAGCAGGATCCTGTTCTCATCTCTGCCTGTGGGGCCAGTCTGGGTGTGAGCCCAAGCAGTGACTCCCTGCTGGCCCCTCCACCTCTGCTCAGATGATCACCCCCGTCCCCCTGCCCCACATCTGTTCTGGGCACACCACAGTGCTGCCTTCTGGGTCAGCAGCACGTTCTCTGTCCTTTGTTGCTTTACAACAATAGTCATTGCAGCCATGACCTTGTTCCAATGGGCTTTTCCTTCCAGGCAAGATGTTAAGGGAACAGGAAGGACTCTGGGCAGTGAGGAAAATATTGGATTGTGCAGCACAAATATGGGGGTGGAATCTGCCCACGCCACTTTCCCACTCCTGCTGTAATTAGCAAGGATGTTCCCACCTCCATCGTTACTCCAGCATTCAAGCCATCTCTGGGCAGTCTGTCAGGGGCTGTGTTTCCAGCAGCAGCAGCGTGCCAGTGCTGTTTACCATGGCAGTCACAGCCTGCACTCACTGCCACCCCTCAGTGCTCCAGCCAGGACAGCAGCCTGCTGCAGCCCAGGGCCCTGCACACGCACCAGCCATGTGCCAGGGCTGTCTCTGGAGAGCTGCTCTCATGCTAAATACCCCAGCATCACATTCTCATCACATTTTTCAGCGCCAGGAAAAGTGCTTTGCACAGTCAGGCTTCCTCACATGGCTCCTGCCCCTCCCCAGCCCCTTCCCAGTGGTAGTACCACAGTGGGAAGGGCAGCTCCCTCAGCCATTCCTACATAGGAGCAAACAGAGCAGAACTCCAATCCCTTGTTTCTAGCTCACAGTGTTGGAAAACGCTGTCAAAGCAGTGGTTGTGGGTGAGCCCCTGTGAGAGGACAAGGTGGGTTGCAGGTACCTCACTGTGCTCCACGCCCAACCCTGCAAGTGTGGCAGGAGTCAGCCCCACTACAGGCCAGGGCAGTATCCAAGCATCACACACCAGGACAAGCCTCGGGAGCAGAGGATGGGGCTCAGCCCAGCTCCACGGGTGTCCCATGTCCCAGCCACAGGCACCAGCCCCCCTGGCAGCCCCTGCAAGGTCTCAGGGCTGAATGAGGCTGTGCTTCCCCACGACAAGTTTCCCTGCTTGGACCTGATCAGTCTGCACAGAGGAAGACTTTCTGAGCACTTTAATGTCAGCCCTATTTTAAACTCAACTTTTACCATTCATGATTCAAAGAACCATTTATTTAATCATGAGGCGCTGAAGATTTTCCCCAGATACCATTGTCTGACATTCAATGTGACTTTGGTCCCTTATAACACACTCTGGTCTCTAATGGGTTAGTGAGTCTCTGTCACAGTACAGGGCCATTAATGATGCCAGTCCATTGACTGGGGACTCAGGTCTCTAACAAGAACCTGGATGTTCTTCAGGGTCTTCAGCACTGTCAATATTTATCTCTCTCTGTCCCGCTTAGTCCCTGAGCCACCAGGAAGCTGGAGTAGGACGGGAGGTTCTGGTGAGAGGTTATTCATCTTCACTTCACCTGCACTCACCTGCTCAGCAGAAACGAGGGAGGAATAGGGGAAGAGAATTTGGTTTAAAATTAGTTCAAGTATTAACAATGCCCTTACTCTGGATGGACAGCAGCCCAGGGACTGTCATGCTGGGTAAAGCAGCAAACCCTGCCGGAGGGTGGACTGTCAGGAGCCCCTGGCCAGACCCCGAGCCAGGCACAGACAGACCCAGCAGCCCGAGGGAGGGCAGGGCTGTGGGTTGGCCATGTCCTTCTGCCTGGGAAGGGAACCTGGGCCTCTCCTCAGCTGCCTGCTCCCCTTGCCTGGGTGTCCAGCTGTGCTGGGAGTGCCAAAGGCTCCGGCAGTGCCGAAGGCTCCAGCAGTGCACACTCTGCTCTGACTGACCTGATCCAGTTGCACGCAGCAGGGACAGTGGCACAGAGCTCCCACAGCTGCTGGAATGGGGACCTGTGTCACTGGTGCTGTTGAAGCCTTTGTGCTTTGGCTTATTTTTATCTCCTGTGCTTTCTAAACTGCACCCTGGAAAGAATGAAGAAGCCCCTGCTTGTGCCAGTTGGGCCTCTGATATGAACTTTGTGGCATGGAAATAAATTAGAAGGTTCACTTGATTTTTTTTGTATTTATGGCCATCAGAAGTGCAAAGGTGGGAATAGACACTCTTTGCTATAGACAAATGGAAACTACGATTGATCCCCTGTGAATCACTCATGTTCCTTAAAGTTCAACTCTCCTTTCTGCCAGACAATTCTTTACAGCAATAAATGTGACTCCCTGACCTTTCTGACTGCAGACAAGAGGATGGATGGGACAAAAGGAAATAGTGATCGACAAAAAATGTGATATAGTGCTGAGCTGGACTCTCGTGGTGCCTTGAACCACGATGACAGTTCAGAAAGTACAATGACCTTGGAGTGGCTTTGCACAGCACAGAGTAAAGCAGAAGAGCTCTCCCTCCCTCTGGACTGAACACGCATAGAGAGTTGTGGCTGTCTCTAAGGAACTCACTACACTCCACCCTTGCTCCTGTTGCTCTGAGGGGTGGTGTGGGCATCACGAGGGCAGTTGTGGTGGCCAGGTAAGAGTCCCCTATCAGCTGCAGCCCTCAGTGCCCACAGATCCTGCCCATTTCCAGGCTCTCCTCCAGCTCCACAGGCGCTGGTGTGGTGATACTGGTGACACAGGTCCTGAGCAGCTGGTTCTGTGCCCTCGGTTCCCAGGAGCTCTGAATCACCTCAGTTAGGACTGTAAATGATGCCTTTCAAATGGTTCCAAAGAGTTAGGCTTTGTGTTTCCAAGAGATAACTATTATTTGCTCCCAGAATTACTGAAAAATGTTTTGTGCACTGAGTCATGCTCTATTAACCAGAAAAGATAGCAGAAAAAAATTACAAAAGCACAAATATTAACTATTGTCTGTCAGCATGGATTGAAAGCACCCAAACTTCATTGCCTGAAAGGCTATACTTGCCTAATAACACAGCAATAGTTTTCGTGTGAGGCCTCAATTTAATCCTTCTGCATTCCTGGGCTGTTTAGGCTGCCTTGCTTCAAATGTCACATTTAATCAGTGTGCCACCTACTGTTAAAAGCATGCTTTTTAAATAAAACTTTGATAGACATTTGTCTTACATAAAATTTATCCTTCCATGCAAAGATCAAAAGCAGAACACTGAAGGGAGGATTTGTCTAAAATCAAAGAAATGCTTCTCCTCTCGCTGTCTGGTAAGTGCCTTATCCTCAGAGTTCATTTCACTTTCATTACACATCACCCTCTGCAGACACTGCCACCACCAAATGAGAGAATTGGGAATTATCTCTGGAGCCACTCACTAATGCATGGTGCAAGGAGTGGGGCATGGCTGGCTGCCCGAGGCATGTGAGTGCCCTGGCACCCCTCTCTGGTGACGTGTGCTCTGCCTCAGCCAGCGACCCGTGAATGTGTTCATGTGTTTATATTCTTGGGATAGCAGCAATTAATTCCAAAGTCCAAAGTTTGACTCTTTTTCAAGAGTCAGTACTCTGAGTTACAGCGTGGTGGGGCCGTGCCCCTGGGGGTGACAAGGGGTCACAAGGTGGTGCTGCCTCGGGCCACCCCCAGCAAAGCCCAGCTGGGCTCTGGACAGTGCTCTGTGCCCAGCAGCAGCCCCACAGCCCCCACACCCAGGGTCTGCCGATGCTGTTGCTGTTTCCAAGCCCCCGAGAGGAAGGAACCCCAGAGCCTTGGAGTCCTTATTCTGGAAGGAGCTCCCTGTACCACTGCTTCAGGTGGCTGCTGGAGCACTATTTTCATTTTCACCTTCTTCATTTATTTCCCTGCCACACTTTGCAAGGTTTTCAGAGATGGGCAGTTCCAGATAAGCCTATGGTTCTGAGTTTTCACTGTCTTCATCTAATTCATTTTCCATCAGCTGCTGCAGACGAGCCCCATCCCAACCCGGCATCTCTGCTGCAGCTGAGAGCTTTTCTGCCTCTCCTCTGCCCAGAAAACAGAAAATCAGAGGGAAGCACGGACTTTGCATGGATTTCAGAAACTGTGACTAAATCTCCTAAATAACAAACTGCTGTGACTCACCTTGCTCCAAAAGGTTTTACCTGAGAAATTATATGCAAAAATTTTTGAGAAAAAAGAATGAAAGAGGTGAAGAAGATGGGAGGGGAGGGAAGGAGAGGGGAGGAAAAAGAATTCTGTTTATTGTGTTTGAGCCTCAACAGCAATTGGGGCAAATGTGCTCAGACACTTGAGGTCAGCAGAGGAGCAGCCAGAGGGAACCCAGTGCCTGATAATTCACGGCCTCTGCTCCCACCACCCTCATGCTTGAGAGCTCATTTCCCAGCCATTAACCCAAATCCCAGCGGACTGGCCCCCAGCAGGAGGGCTCCCAGGGCCCCGGGTGCTCCAGGACAGGCAGCACTGGGGCCTGGGGAGGCAGTTGCACGGTGTCTGAGGCAGAGAGATGCTGCAAAGAGCCAGAGGAGGAATCACTGGAGTTGCACGATGGCAAGAGAACAGCTGCAGGAAAGCAAGGGCCTGCCAGAGCACAGCTCAGGGATGGCACAGCCCATGAGTGTCATCTAGTTATGCCAAGTCAAAATAATGTTTTCTGAACTATTTCCTCATTTCTCACACACACAGTTTATCCACAGAGATGGTGCAGTGTGCTCCTTGCCATGTGTGATGGGGTGATCTGCCCTTGGCAGCAGGAGGGGAGTTCTGCCTATGCCTTGTTTTGATGAGAGCAAATCACAGCACAAAATAAACACCAGTTTGCTTCCAATCTTTACAGTAATGTGGAAGCTTTGTAAGCCATTACCTAAACATTAAAGAAAGCGAAAGACGCCCGGGCCACTGCCTCCGTTCCTGTGTCCAACTGTGGTGGGTCACTGAGCCCATTACTCTTCCTTTTCTCCGTGGGGTCCAGCTGGTTTTGTCACCCAGCCTTTTCTGGAAGAGGTTAGAAGCTTTTAGGGGTGCAAATTCCCACATGCTGTGCGTGTGTCCATGGGAATGGATGACCACGTGCAACAGTATCTCTAAAGATCCATCACCCCATGCAGGGCTGCTCCTGAGAGGCAGCTTCAGTACAGACTGTGGTTCTACTCTCTCTCTTCATATGTACATGTATATTTGTGTAATAATGTACATTTTCCCACCGTATTCTGAGCTACAGGAATCCAAAAAAATCACACATGGAAACATATCCCACACCTGATCTGTTTTGCAAACCAGTCAGTGTGGTGATGAGAGTGAGGGCAAGGTAATAGTTTCAAATTTAAGTAAGTAAACATAAGGATGTCAACATGCATCTCCCAGTTGTTCCTGTGCAGAAGGGGTGAAGAAGGGATTGTTGCTCAGAGCGCCATCATCACCCAGAGAAGCTCTGATTCTGCCAGGCACAGGGAATACACACACTGTGAGGCTGTGCAAACACTGACACCAGCTTTAATCAAGTTAAACTTCAGTCATTTCACTCAGTATTATTTCATTAGAACAACTGTGCTGTGAAAAAATAATTTTCCTTAATTAACATTTTGCTCAATTAATTCTTTCTCTCAGAGGAGATTTGAACTTTATTAAATTATTTGAAAGAAAGGAAACATATCTCAATATGAATATTGCATTAATTCAATGCAACCCACAAGCTTCCATTTCAATAATTGTTGCCATTTGTATTGATCTCTGCAAAACTTCTCAAATCAATACTCTTTCCCAGAGGTTAAATTTTGCCTTGAGACAGAGATCATATGAAGAGAAATGTCATGTCTCAGACTCCTGGAGTGACTTGCAAGCATAAAATGAGACATGAAAAAGAGGCAGAGAAGCAGTAATGCTATTTCGCCCGGAGGACCAGAATTCTGTTGATTTTATTAGTGGTGCAGATACTGTAAAATTCAGACTCTCAGTTCAAGTTAGCCTGGCCCATTTGACAGCTGGAGCCTGCTCAGTGTCCTTCCACCCCCTGTTCTGCTGCAACACCTATTTTCTCTCCATCAGAAATCATTCTGAAGATCCCCATCCATCCATCCCCTCACCCATGGCCACCTGTTGGTGTGGGTTTCGTGCACACTGAGCACTGCCCACAGTGCTGGGACACCGACCCATGTGGGTCTGGCCCTGTGTGCCACAGCCCACTGCGAGAGACACTCCTGCCCTGGCAGCCCCTCGGTGCCAGCTGAATCCCACCTCTCCCAACAGAGCCATGGACTGTGAGGACTGGGCGTTCCCCCTGTGCTGCACACCAACAGCCCATGGAGGATGGCAGCGGGCCCCAGGCAGGCAGCCCAAGGCAGCTCCTGGACCAGCTTCCCCCCAGCTGCCTTGATGCCCCCACGGCCTCCAGCCACAGGGAATGTGCCACTCTGCAGCCCCCATGGTGCTCCCCTGTCCCCCCTCCTGGCAGGGCTCCCCGGGCTCCACTCCACGCTCCCGCCCAGCCCTGCGGGAGGAACCGTGTTTCCAGTCACCCAACAGAGGCACTCGAAGGCAGCGATTAGTATTCACATAAAGTACCTCTAAAATCACTCCACTCCATAATTATGATCAAATTCATTAGTAAGAATATTAGCACTATAATTAAGTTCCAAGCCTTGTGTGAGCTCCAGACAGAACCAGAGCCCGCTATGAGGGACGGCTGCCAGAGCCACCAGCATCGAGGAGGCAAAACTACACAGAGCAGAGTGAAGGTACTGCTTCACACCCTCAAAATTACAGTTTGGTTTCTTTTGCAACATCTTAGTATAAACTGTAATCTTAATATCTGATCTCTCCCTTTTTCTTTCTGTCATTGGATTAAGATTCCTAACAAGCAAAATCACGGAAAAACCAACATACCTAGTTACTTAAAATTGCTCTATGCTTACACCCTAACAAAGTCTGGAAAGCATCCTACAGGATTGAAAACCATCATTTCAAAGTAGAAAACCAGAAATAAAATGTCTTTTAAGTGCTAATTAGCGTCTGACCAGTTGCTGGTAGTTGTGAAGGATTTTCCTTTGGTGGGAGTTACTTGATGTAGATTGGATTCTTCCAGGGACTGTCTCTATATAATACCTGGGAGTCTGGGGCCTGGGACAGGAACCACCCAAAGGCATTGTAGAAGACATTGCACATGAGGTCCTTAGACCATTCTAATCTTAAAATCCAGCCTTCCGCTTCTGAAATCAACGTTTCTCTACTTATTTGAAGAAGACATGACTCCATCCCAGTAAGCTGTGACACTTTAAAATGTACTTAAAGCTGAGTAACTTCAAATATTTGAAGAAGCTAATGATGCCCATGAGGCAGGGAAGCCAGCCTGAGGGTGAGCACCCCAGCAGAGCTGTGTCCTGGGGGGATTGTGGCACTGAGGGGATGGCTTGTACCCCAGGGCTGTGGGAATGGATGGGCTGCAGTGACCCCGGGGGCTGGAGAAGGGCTCAGGCTCAGCAGAGAGGAGCACTCAGAGCTCAGGGCTCAGCAGGGTGCCTGCAGTTGCACTGGCAGCAAGGGGAAGAGTAAGGAAAAGGACGGCAGCTCTCCGGGAAGGGGGTGATGAGGGACACGGAAGGGGTGGCAGTGCCATCCTCACCCCAGCTCCTGACCAGGGCTGCCTCTGCCCCCATGCAGAGCCTGGAGAAGGGCAGTTCTGCCATGCAGCACTGGGGTGCCTTACCCAGCTCTGCAATTCAACCTGAAAGCCTCTGAACAGGGAGGAGATGAGACTCTGCTGACAGGACCCGTTTTTACCTTTGCAGCAACTAACCACAGGAATGACAGCTGTTACACAGAGCTGAAATCTGCCTTTTGACAGAAAAGTCTCCAAGAGGAGACAAGAACTATCAGTAATTCATTGGTTTTGGTTCTTGTCTGATTATAGCAAACAGGAAAAAAAAGGATATTCACATAAAATCTCAGGTAAGAAAAGCTTCTGTTTCTGTGCCCATTCCCATACTTTTCCTTGAGAACAGTCTGGAATTTGTGCACTTTTCTTTACTTAAGTCATAACTGTGTTTCAAATACAGATGATATATCTGTTTCCCTTTCTGTTCATCTGGTATATTTGGGTTTATATGTGAGAATAAAAATAAGGTGCCCCACAGAGCCTGGAAGAGCAGAAAATGTACAGTGCCCTGCAGAGATAACCCGTTATCTTCATCAACTGCTATCCAAATGGAGAGCAGTAAATCTTAATCTGTTTTCAGGGAGCAAAATTTTGCACATTTTTTCCAGCAGTTGTGAGATGTATCTGATTCAGTGACACTGTTATTAATGACAGTAGGAAACAGCACAAATGTGTATCTCGCTGGCCTTCTGACACTGGTATCTCACAGCTCCTGTCAGACGGCACGATGGAGACACGTTGCCCAGAGATGTGTTTTCAGCAAGAGACAAAACCAAATGCAGAAGGAGAGCTCACCATTCCAGCTCTGAGCTGGAGAACAGACACGGAAGAGCTGCAGTGCTGCCCAACACCCTGCGGGACGAGCTGCCAGAGGTGACCTCGGCATGTCCCGTGCTCTGCAGGCAGGGATGGATGCACGAGCTCCTCTGGGATGATGCCACTGCCTGGTTCCCAGAGCGTGTGCTCAGCTCCCAGGGAGCCTTCCAAGGTCAACCACTGGGAGCTGCTTCCCAGGCAGGGTGAGAGAAGAGTTGAGCTGTGTTTCCTGGTCCCCAAGGTCAGCACCGAGGTCTTTACGCCACGTGGCCCGTGGTACCTGACTGTTTACAGGGGAAAGGCTGGTGCTGGTGCCCTACCCCTCACTGTTAATGCAGTTCCTCTTCCAGCCTTCCAGACCCCACCAGCACATCAAATCTCTGGCCACTGCTCACCCTAACCTTGCTCCTCACCTTCTGCCCCTGCCCCCTGCCCAGCACGAGCACAGCCATTCCCACCTTGCCCTGATCCTTACCCTGAGGAGGGTTTGTGAGAGGGGTCAGTGTCTCTGACCTCGCTCACCCCAGTGGATGTTGTGTTCAGGAACCAAGGCTGTGCTATGCCCATGCCGGGTTGAACAGGAGGAAGGAGGAGAGCAGAGTCCCCACTGATTTCAGCAGCATTCTCAGATTTAAACTGCACATCTTACTGATCTCAGTGACAAACAAGTCCAAACAACACTTAGAAAAGTTTTCCTGAGGTAACAGGGAGCTGTGACAGGGAGCAGGGCAGAATTTAGACTTTTTCTCCTTCTTTTATAATCCTCTGGATCTTTCAGTTCAATTTTAACTACAGTGAAAGCAACGTGTTGAGATGGGAGGGCAGAGGTATGAATGCAAAGCACTCCCTGGGCTATGGTGTTAGAAAGGCTTATATAAAAAAAGCACATCTTTAACCTGAGAAAGCAGGTTCACAGCTCCTGGAGTTTGCTGAGGGAGCTTTTGCTGGACATGAATTGATCTAATGCTGCCATGTGTCTGAACTCATCCAAGTGTATTCCTTTCTCCAACCCAAGGCTTTGGCCTTGTGGGCAGCCAGCACCCTGCTCGGGTGTCCATGTGGCTGGTGCTGGTCCCAAAAGTGTCTTGTGCCCCTCACATGCAATAGCTCAGCTGCACTAATGATTGGTGCCCAAGGCCCTGGGCATTGCTCCATGTTACATGGTCCCTGCACAGCCAAGATTCCCTCAGAAGAGCAGGCCATGTTGGGAATGAACAGTGAATAAAAACATGTGGCCATCAGGATATTGAGCTATTTCATAAATGAACAGATGGCTTCTTGAGAAGATGTTGACCCCTCAGTGCTTTCTCCCCATGCCTTCTCCAGAAGAGCAGAGCAGTGCTGCAGTGAGTCTTGTGCCATGAGCTTCTGCACCTTCTGATTTCCCTGCTTCAGGAGCATCAGGCTTGATCCTACAGTTCCCAGGACTTTCCTGGTCCCTGAAAATGTCAGTTAATGCTCCATGGCTGGACCAAGTGAGAGGCTTTCTTCCATTCTCTTTTTTATGGCTCCTATATCTAGTATTTGTTCTGAAGGTCTCTGCTTATATACACACAGTATATTTGATATATATAAACCCATATAAATACCACTGGAATATAATGAGGCACTGAAATTAATACAGATTATGTGCTTAGAGCTGCTGGATCACATTTAATCAAAACTCCAATTTTATTGATGATAAGGAAGAAATCTTTATTGTTGGAGATATAAAATATGAAAAACTGCCTCCCATGAGGAGGCATTAAAACCTAATTCACAGAAAAATCTAGCTTAGGAGATGCATTGCAATAAGGAAAGAAAGGAGGGAAGAGAGAAAGAGGGATCAAGAGAGGAAAGGAGTGAAAAAGGGAGAAAGTGCCAGAGGTGGAAACGTGCACAGATTTACAATGTCCTGCAGAAAAAATCTCCTCTGCTGCCTCTGCAGAGCAGTGTTGTACAGTGTTTGCTGCTAAAGCAGGGCTCCAGTGAGGGGCAGAGCTGAATGGCCAAGTCCCAGTGAATAACACATTCACTGACTCCTCGCCCGGCTCCCCGCTGCTCCCAGCACGGCACTGCCCTGACCTGGGCTCTGCTGGAGAAGCTGGGATGGACATGACTCCAGTGTGCCAACAGAGAGTGGGGAGCACCCAAGAGACCCAGGACAGCACACAGGCCAGCGCCAGGAGCTGTGTTTTGTTGCACTCTTATCACTCCAGTGAGGAGATGCAGGACAGATCAGCTCAGTCCTTCGCAGCCCAGTCACTGTTGGTTTTCCCTATGAGGCTGTGCCAGGAGAGCGAAGGAGCTGGGAATATTCTGGTGTAATTGAATTACCTCCACACCCACTGCAACACCAACCAGGTGGTTTAGAGAAGACCTGGGGTCTGGGAAAGCCTCAGACAAATACCTTTGATGGAGAATTATCATCTGAAACACCCACCATGCTGCAAACATGTCATGCAGTGGTGTAACAAACTGTGATGTTGGACTGGGCAGGCAGGTGCTGATTTTCCACCTCAAGGCAGGTAACAACATCACTCCAAAGCTACATATGCACCCATTTTCAGTATCCATTCCCTATTCTGTGCTGAAAGCTTGTGTCTTCCTGGTCAGAGGTGAGCAGTGGCACTCAGCTGAGAGGAGAGAGGAGAGGAGAGGGGAGGGGAGGGATGGGGAAGAAGGAGAATCATTTGGGAGTGGAGCAGTGAGGGGTTTAGCCTTGCACTTGCTGCCTCCGAGGAGCAGGACCCTGGGGATGCCGCAGCACACGGGAGAACCCCCCACCATTCTTCACAGCCGTGGTGGCACTGCCATGACGACATCCAGCTCTGCCATGTCCAGCTCTGCCATGTCCAGCTCTGCTGTGTTCAGCTCTGCCATGTGGCTCCAGCCTGTGGGGTAAGCCATGCCACTGCCCTGTGATCTGACCGGGAAAGAGGCATCTGGAGCAGTCCCTAGCCTTGTACTTGCCTCCTCCTACAGTGAATAACTAATCTTCTCTGAGCTTTTCCGTGGCAGAGCACATCATATAAAATACCAATTTCCACAGAAGTCCCTAATTGGAATGCTGGAGGCTTTAGTGACTCTATACTCTGATAAACTCTGAGGCAAACTTCCCCCTGGTAGCAGGGAGGAACCCACTGTGCATAGCAACAGGGAAGTGGATGGAAGATGTTGATGGAAACAATGACTCCCTGCACACTCCCTGGGAGGAGTCAGGACAATCCAGGCTATTGCCAAGGCAGCCTGCAAAGGGTTTGACCTAACACAGGACAGAACAGCAGCCCCAGTTCTGTCGCTCTGGTGTGGCCAGGACAGGCAGTGGGGCAGGACACATCCCGAGGGCAGCAGGGTCTCCTTCCCACAGCCTCCAGCAGTGGTCACTCTCTACAAAGTACTCATTCGGAATGATGTGTGACAAGCTACTGGCAGGTTTATTTTCCCAGCAAATTGAAAGCATTCTGCTTTTGTTAGAAATTATCTCTGCTCAACTCCACCTGGCACTTCTCCATGCTGCAAAGATGAACCCAGGGCAGCATCATTTCTCCTCAATTCACTTCTGCTCTGGAGGCACTTGGAGTGGGCCCAGGCAAAGAGCCCTCTAGGCCATGCAACACGGCAGGACAGTCCCTGCTCTGCAGTCTGGGGAGGTCTCTGGTGAGCTGAGAGCTGGGGCACACTTTGTGCACTATGAATATCTTACCTGGCTGGCCATGGTCTCTCCTGGCTGACTTACAAGTGCCCTTCTCCATTTCAGTGCCTTTCAGAGGACCACGTGCCTTGCAGGAGGCTGATGTGGTGTCACCAAATCCGGCTCATGTGTGGAAGGTCCCACAACAGGTCAGACCTTTATTTGTTGCATTAAGGACTTTACATGTTTAAGCTCTTTGCTACTCCCCAGAGCAAACACAGCCTGGGCTCTGGTCCTCCATGGCCCCTCCCACATCAACCTGGATATATTTTCTTATGACTTCAGGCACTGATTTCATTCATCAATGATTTTCATTAATAATTTCTCTCAGCTCTTGCTTCAGCTTTACCAATAACTCAGATTGTTTTGCATGTACCAGCACATTTATTAATATTCACTCTCATATGAACCAGAGCATCTGTGACTTGTAGAGGTAGGAGCAGTGTCATCAGCTCAGATGATATCTCCACTAAATAATTAAAAATAATCAGATATGAGCATTTAATCATTTACATCACCTGATGCCAAAGCCTCATCTGTACCAGACAGCCCATCAAAGCAAGCTGCTCTGGCCTCTCAGATCCTCTCAGATCCGGGAGAACAGAGACAAGCCTCAGCAGTCAGTGGTCACAGGGGCAGCCCCAGATCTGGCAACCCATGCTAGCTCTCAAGGGACTCCCAAATCCCTCAAGGGACCAAGGAAACTGGCAGGCCTTTAAGGTCAGCATTCTTCCAGTGCAGGACTGATGCCTCCTGTAGGGGTGGGAAGGCACAAGGATGAGCTACACAGGAATGTGCAGAGCAGCTGCTTTGTCCTGGGGCAGATGGGATGGAGCCCAGCACACATCCTGCCTGTGCACCAGGACCCTCAGCCAGCAAGTCCTGCCTGCTTTAGCTTTCACTTTTTTCTGCTTTACTATGACCAGAGCACTCCAGCTGAGTCAGCAGGCAGGGCTCTGTCTGCTCACAGGAATAAGGGTGATTTTTTGGCAAAGGAGTACCCAGGGGTCTCAGCTCTCAAATTCACCTGCTCTGTAGTCATTCCCTCTCTGTGACAAAATTTCTCTCTGAGAAATATATTGAAAGATCAATTTTTCACAGTTCCTGATACACGCTGGAAGAGTGAGCAGAGACATATTTATGGATTTCCTTCCATCAGCACTTTCATGTTTGTGACAGCTCAGCATATTAACGTAAGGCTTCTGCTTACAGGTTTTGTCTTTTGTTATACAACATGAAAGGAAAACAGTGTTCTGAAAACATGCCCCAGTTACAGACATATTGTTCAAATGTGCTTGGAGTGTGTTAGATAGAATGGGCAAAACTGGTGAAGAAAAATGATTGTAAGATAAAAGTGCTGGTAAATGCTGGAACCCAACGCCTCCATTTCAGAAGTGTTGTGACAGCTGTTACCTATTGAAATTAATAACCCATGGGCTGTCAGGAATTCTGTCCAGAGCTATTGCTTGGGGGCCAGGAAGGACTAATTACAAGCAAAACTGGCACCAGCTCTGCAATGGAGGTGTTTGCACATAGGGGTCAAACCTCTTCTTATCTGCAAGTCTGAGCTGGACACCTGAGTGGATTTACCTGGTTTCTGCCTTTACTCTGAGTATACAGTAGTGACCTTTTATTCCACACCTGTATGGGGAGAGAAATAAAACCAGAAATGAGGAAGAAATACACCCAAACTATTCTGTACGTCAACAAGGAAAGTATGATTCTGAAATCTGGCCAGGGGTTTCAAAAGAGTGTGAAATGTGTAGTCTGTACATTGTTAATTCATTTTCTTTGCACTATAAAAGAGAGTCTCAGCCAATGAACCATCAGCTATATGTTGTCTGCAGAGTTCCACCATCAAAAGAGGACATACATAATGCAAGATCCCACAGAGACATCTCTGTTCACTCTTGAATGTTCTTAAGAACATGGATTCTAAGACCAAAGAGGACTATTAAATCATTTTATCTGGCAGATTGAGTAACTTAAGCCAGAGAATTTAATTTCTGATGTGTGCATTATTCCAGTAGCTTGTCTACTGACGTGCTCCTTTCAGAAGGTGCCTGTTCTTGCTTTGAAGCCCTCTAAGGTGCAAATCTATTGTTTCCCTCAGTCGCTACCAGAGGTTAATATTCATCAATGTCAGCAGTCAGGGTCCTTTTCCACTCTTGTCATTAGCAATCTCATCGTGCCTTTTGCTTTCATTTGTGTCTATTTTCTGCTGTTCTGCTACCCCCACAGTAGTGGTGCCTCCCTTTTCTCTGAGGAAATGTGCCTGTGTGTGGCTGCTGTGAGTTTAACTTTATGGAGCCATGGTGTTTCCTGTGCTCACTGCAGGTGTAAACTTAGCAATTTGCACACACGGCTGAATGAACTGGGCAGCCTTTACCCCCCAGCTCAGCCCAGTGCTCCCACAGGCCCCCTTGATCCCAGCCAGCTGGGTCATCTCTAGTGCAGCTTCCACATGGGTCTGAACCACCCCCACTGGCCTTTTGCCTTTACTGGTTGCTGAGAACTGTATTCATTGACACCATCAAGGTCTGCCTCCCTCTCTTGTCCGTGAAGCACCGAAATCACGGAGCAGTGGGTGCTGGAACAGACCTCTGGAGCTCACTGGTCCAGCCCCACTGCCGTGGGAGGGTCAGCTGGAGCAGGTTGCTCAGGGCTGTGCTCAGTCAGGTCTTTAATATCTCCAAAGATGAGACTCCACAACCCCTCTGGGCAACACATGCCAGTGACTGACCACCCTGATGGTAACAAACCCCAACACTCAGCATAGAACAGGCCTCAGAGCAGCCAAGAGTTGTTATTCATGAGGTGGCAGCCACAGCTGGGGCCTGTTACTGCTGCCAAGGGGGGACCACTCACCTGAGGCAGGGACAGCAAATGCAGTGGGAAACAGATGGCCAAGAACATGCTGGAGGTCCAATGTTTTACACCATCATGCTATTTGGACCTGTGGGAGCCATCCCTTAGCCTCTCATTCCCGGGTTTCACACCAGCTAAGCTCTCTTGCTGCCTTTTGAAATGCACACACACAAATCAGACCCAGCTGTTTGATAATGCCACTTATCTTCTATGCCTCTCTCTATGAAAGTCCTAAAAATTGGTGTTATGAACATCAGTGATGTTAAAGAAATTCCTTTTCAGACTTAGAAATTGCTTTCTTGCCTGCCAACAAGTGTCTGGTGAGATGAATTATTGGAACTCAGTCTGCTGGAAAGAAGAGACACCTTTGCTGATAGGGACAAGCCAGATTGCTTCATAAAAAAAGGATCCACCTTGTTAGAATTCTGTGAAGAAAATTGCCTCTTCTTATAGTGACAACTTTTACTACAAAGATTTCCTTTTTTATCTGCAGTTCTTTTTCTACGCTCTATAAACCAGCACCTTGTTCAATATGTCTGCCCTGGAGTGCTACTATGCAACTCGTGGAAGGAAATGTTCACATGTTTAAAAAACTAAATTAAAAAACTCATTGCACTTCTGCTACACAAAACCTGTAGATTATACAGGGCCCTAAACCAGCTCCCAGGAAGATCTTCACTCTTTGTTCACTTTGCTCTTTTTGTTTAACAAGCTCATGGAGGATGTGTGCAGAATCTCTCCCATTCCCTTGACACCCACACGCAGGACACCTTGTCTCTGTGTTTCTTATGTCTGGCTGGAGGAGAGGTTCAACTCCTCTCCAGGCAGACTCCCCCTGTGCAGGCCCTCAGTGCTCACAGGCATTCCAGCTTTCCCTGGGAAAGCCCTCTTGGCCTCTCCTTCTCACAGGCACTGTCTCAGTGTTCCACCTGAGCTCTGGCTAACAGCCACAGTGCCAGGCTGGAGTGCAAACTGGTGGTGATGGAGGGAGGGTTTCTGGGGACTGTAGCTCAACCCACTCATGTATTTCACATGCTTTGCTCTTTCTCATTCCTTTTCTCTCTGACCGTGGCACGGAGCAGTATTCAGCAGCACTGGGCAGTATTCAGCAGCACTGGGCAGTATTCAGCAGCACTGGGCAGTATTCAGCAGCACTGAGCAGTATTCAGTGGCACAGAGCAGTATTCAGAAGCACTGGGCAGTATTCAGCAGCACTGAGCAGTATTTCAGCAGCATGGAGCAGTATTCAGTGGCTGGCACCACCCGGGAGCAGAGGTTCCAGACACAGCTCCCCGTGCCACAGCTGCTCTGTTTCCAGGCACCAGCAGAATCCCAGAGACAGGAAACCTTGGCTCGGCCTCTGAAGCAAAGCAGCAATTTCCAAGTGGACTACAGCTCTGTTCCTACACATCTCCAGGATCTGCACAGAGGGCAGTGTCCCCACTGAGCTGGGGCTGTGGCACTGCCTGTCCCTCAGCAGGAGGCTGTGCTCAGCAAGCAGCTCAGTGCCTGCTCTGACACGGGACACAACAGCACTGATGATACAGTTAGAGCTGTGTGGATCCAGAATGTGATTTGCACTGAGAACATTGCCTGGATATGCAGGTTTTGCTTGTCTCTATCCAGTATCATGCATCTGTTTTTATGATTATTCTCTTAGTTTGAACATAGACATAAAACACTTAAGAAGATCATGTCCACCAAGACAGCAAAGTGACCCTAAGACTTCTTCAGCTTACCTGGTGTGCCATTTGTGATGATTACACACTGCAAGAGCCAAGGTGCAGGCAGAGTCCAGGCTGGGTTGGCACATACACACACCTACGGCACACGTGCCCATGTGCTGCAGGCACACGTGCTCAGGCACATCTGTAAAGACAGAGGAGCTGGAATAACTGAAAGCCACACTCTGCCCACTTGAGGTTGGCAGGTTTTCTAGTCAGGTGAACAAAGCAGACTTCAGCATGACTTTCCAAACTGCTCCAGCAAAAACCCCTGCCCAAAATATAATTTATATATTGCCAGGTAAGGATAGGATGGTATGTGAAAAGTGCTAGTGTCCTAGCATCAGCCAGCCCTAGCAGGGATTTCCTGAAAGGACCAGAGGATAGATGACTCTCATGTTGAGGCTTCTGAATTTTCTATTCAGCAGGGGTTTTTGTGCAATATGAAACCTCAGCAAAGCATATTAAAGCATCTTGCCCTCTTGGGCATGCTAGAAGTATTTGACCAAGCGTGAAAACTCAACTCAAGCAATGTGTCTCAGTGAAGGAACATCGGGGTAAACCATTTGAAAAAATATCTTTAAGCCCACCCACCTCTCTTTATGCTCTCTTTATGTCCACACCTGCTCCTGGGACAATGCATCCTTCTCCAGCAGCGTCATTGTCCCTCAAACCAAACCCTCTCCATGATTCCTTTAGGAAAACTTGAAAGGAAAGCCCACACTCGATCTGCAGAGCGGTGCTGGCCCATGCAGGTGTGGCTGTGGGGTTCTTCCTCATGTGCAGTCTGCCCAGTTCTCAGTGCAGGTGAAGGTACTGGGGCAGCTGTTTGCTCTCTCTGCATTGTGCCGGGGGTGGCTGGGTTTGGTCACATCAGTGCTCGGTGGTTTTGTGTCTGAGCTGTCCCTGCACGGGGTGAGCGAGGCACAGCAGGCAAGGCAGGATCCCACTCACACCCAGTCCCCACTGGGGCACTGCTGCTGGTCTATTTTATCATCTTTGCTGTATTGCAGTTGTTAGTGTCTACCTGTAACACTTCATAACTAAATATCACAAGCCAAACAATGCAGGGCTAAACAGAGTAGAAATGATGACTAGCACATTTCAAACATCTCTCCAGAACCACTCCAACATATTTCCTGTGAAGGAGTTTGGACATGTCAACTTTTCTGTGAATGGATGAAGAAAATGTCACACTGAGGGGAAAGCAGAAGGGATGGCTCTATTTTATTTTCATTCTCTTTAAGCCTGATTCAAATGCATTTAAAGGAAAATGGAATGCTGAAACAAATTTCTGGAAGAGAGATGAATGAATGGTACATGTAATGAAACCACTGAAACATGCAAAACATGGTCACTGATACTACACTCACTCTGTCTAGACATAACATGTGTTCTTTGTTTATAAACAAGACAATATTTACACATTAAAATTCAATGGTTTATGTAACTAGTCACTCTGAGCAATAAATAAACCCACAGTTTCCTGTTAATCCTTCTTGCTGAATCCAAATAAAGTGATTTATAGTGCACTGCATGCCACAGTCACAATATGCTGTGTACTTTAATGCTGATATTTTATACATCTTTCTGTGTGAGCCTTCCCTTCAGACTTTTCAAGAACATTTATTTCTTCATCTGCATAAGAAGAGCCAATCTCAAAGCAGCATCTACCCTGGCTGCCGGAGCTTTCACACAGAAACAGACAGAACTGCAACATAAAAAGCTGCTACAATGCAAAGAAGCAGCTGGGTGAGAAGGGAGAAAGATAGGAGAGCTTGGAGGAGAGTCAGAGGGCAGCTGGAAGTGCCTGTTGACTGTGCAGAAATGCCCTTTGCAACACTAAAAATCAGAAATGTTCTTCTATCAGCCTAAAACTCAATGATTGGCATTAAAATTTGGATGTTACTTGGGACTGACATTTCTGAGCACCTATTTAAACACCACTTAAATCAACAGCAAAACTGTTGTTCACTTATTAGCTGAGATTTCACACAACATCACATTTCAGATGCTATTTCACACTCAGAGGACACTAAAGAAGAAGGACATCCCTCTCAGTTGTTCTGATTGACACCTGCCTTGTCGTGAGTGAGACGGTTCATGTCATACTCCCATCCCTCTCCTCCTGCTCCTGTGACTGGCCTGCAATTCCAGCCCTCCTCCAGACCTGTGATGAGCACAGACCACAAGCAAATCCAACCAGAGCACTTGATAATTTGCTCAGCTGATCAGGTTACACATTTTGCCTACTCTTCTTCTTGAAACACCAGCCTAAAACGCTCTTGAGATTTTTTTTATGAAAACCCAGGCCAATATGTGACATTCATCACATCACTGCAATTCTTACAAACTAATCAATGGGGGGTGGAGTCTGTAATTTTATTTAACAGTTGCAGACAATGTGTTTGTTCAAAAAGAGGTGGCAGATCTACCTGCAATCAGCTGCTCCTACTGCAGAGGGAAGGGCTGCCTCTGCACCCGAGGACCATCACAGTGCCAACAGCTCCTGCATCCTTGGCACATCAGCCTCTCCTCCCAGTTCTGTGCCACCTGCAAACCTGCCCAGGGTATGTGCTGCCTTTCACACCAGCACAAAACTGCCCCATCCATGGGAGGTGTGGGAAAGCTGCCCCATCCCTGGGGGTGTGAGAAAGCTGCCCTGTCCCTGGGGGGTGTGGGAAAACTGCCCCATCCATGAGAGGTGTGGGAAAGCTGCCCCATCCCTGGGAGGTGTGGGAAAGCTGCCCCATCCCTGGGAGGTGAGGTCAGAGCTGCCCTGTTCACCAGCAAGAGGAAGTTCAGGTCCTTGCATTCCATACGGTGCTTTTGCTTTACCTGTTAAACTGACTTGATCTCAACCCACCAGTTTGCTCACTTTTACCCTCCCCATCCTGCCCAGGGGCCTGAGCAGGTAAAACCAGAACAGCTGCAGCAATCTTGAAGACAAATTGTGCCGTTTTCTGGGCAAAAACGGGATAGGGTCTACCAAGGAAAGGTGTTTACCAAGGAAAGGAAGGGACAGAACTAGCTGAAGGAGTTCTTTCTTTTGCTAAAATAACTGATGTGATTTTCCCTGTAAAAATCATTGATGGATTCAGCAATGGCAAGAAAATAATTTTCTTTTCTTTCTTAGAATTCTTTTCATGCTAAGTTCTTTAAAAATATGTTGTTTAGGAAACATTAAATTTTATCTTCCTTTGTAACTTCCAATGCCCTTAATTAAAACAATTTCATAAGTTCTTTTCACTGAGAATTTTTTTCCAGAGGGAACATAAGCAAATGAGACAAGAATATCTGTGTCTCTTTATGTTTGTAATAATGTGGGCTTCTATAAGGAAAGGAAAACAACATAGTTTTACACTCAGTGTGACACTGCCCCTGCTCCTTGAACAACTGACTTACGATAGAATTGAACACTGGAGTATGTGTTACAAATTTTGAAATCAAATATTCTGCTTGAAATTTGTTTCTGAAAGAGAATTGGTTATTTAAATTTCATTTTATGTTCACAAATATTCACTCTAGTCCACCAAAGCAAAATCAAAGGTAGGCAAAATAGCTGGAATCAATCTTTCATTCAGTTCTAAATGTGTGTTCTTTTTGGTTTTTTCTCCTCATTACTTTGTTAGAGCTTCTAAATAAGACTGGAGGCAAAAATTACTAATTTATTTCCCGAGATCATGAAACATAGACTGAAAAATGTTTTAAAAGCTTCATATACCTCATTCTTCATGTTAAAGTTCTACTTGTAATGGTTGATGGAGGCCTGACTAGTGACAGAAGGATGTTCAGCAAGTGACAATGAAAAACTCTTTACGTGAGGAGCAGGAGGGTGAGGAGCTCTCTGAGCCCCAGCACCTCCCGACCCCCTGAGCTCAGACTCGGGGGGCTGGACTGGCCAAGTGCTGTGACAGCATCCCGTGGTGCCAGCCTGGGCAGGTGGGAATCCTCGGAACCTTGTGCACGAGGGAGGGAAGGGAATCACGTCAGCACCACGGGAGGACTGTGTTTCCTTGAGGTTGTCTGGAAGGCCACAGTAGCACGTCTCTAGAGTTACTCAGGATCTAAGTTAGGTCACAGCCAACTGCTGCCTGCATGGGCAAGACTTTGGTGCTGCAGAATGGCTGGGAGAAAAATGCAGGAATTCAGCAGACGATGTGTCACTGTGTGTCCCACATGGCCATTTATCTTCAGCTAAGACATGAATAATGCAGTGAAAGGTTTTTTGCTGACCAGGCAATTTCTTCAACTCCCCCTTCTGAAGTCTGTTTTTGGGCTCTAGGTAAGAAGGAAAGTACTTGGGGGCTGGCAAGATTCAGGAGTTAGTTCTGTTTGCACAGTGTGACATGTTGAAAGCACCTCACAGATGAAGTGAGGTGAAGCCACACTAAGGAAATAGAAATGGAGATGATTTAAAGCCTTTTAACAACAGGTTACTATGAAATGAAAGTGGGTTTCACCAATTTGTCTCATCAGTAGCAGTGCAACCAGCCAAATCCAGGTCACTGGCCCCACCACCCTTTAAACAAGCACGTGGTTCTCTGCCAACAACACCACACTTGCCTTTGCAGTTCCTTCAGTTTACAGAATTTGAAAAGGCATGTTTGGGAATTAGTGAAAAGCTGTTAAAAAAACAACACTCAAGGAGTAATGGATAAAAACCCAAATGTCAGAAGACTGGCACAAAAGAGATTGAAAAAAATCAATTTTGAAGGTGTCTACTTAATATTTTTTACATTCTTTTTTACCTTCTTCTCCGTAGTTCAAAATTGTTAAGAATGGATATATTTCAAACATTCTGTAACACCACAACTTACCTCACTGCTGCCAGCCCTGTACGTTGTTAAAGGAAAATAAGCTTTCTAATTCTAACCAGACAACTGTAAAAATTCGTAATAAGGAACACACTGGGAATGTTAGGTATTGAAATGGCCTTCATGTTTTTGTTACAATTTTCATTGGATCTACCACAATTGGATATTTTTTATTCTGTGACTGCGGGTCTCAAAAAGGTGGCCACTGCATGTGTGTGTGTTTATAAGTGTGTGTCTCTGTGTGGGGGTGTGTGTGTACACATACAAGGAATCATAAGGGAGTGAATTAAAGAAATGGAAAATTCCTCTCTCTCAGTCCTCCAGATCCATGGATAAATCTTTCCAGAAGACAGCCATGCTGACAACTGAAATCTTACCAATAATTTCTCTGGAGCACTATTTGACTGGAGTCATAAAGGCTAGACCTTTATGTTAGCGATTAATAAAAGGGTCCCCTGCATTAATGCATCAGAGAGAAGCTTTCCCTCATCCCCAGAGGTGCCTGGAGAGGAGCTTGGCGTGGCTCAGGGCAGGCGAGGGGGCAAAGCTGGTCAGCACATCTCTCAGTGCTCTGCCCATGGGTACGTGGTGCCAGCCAGGACAGAGCTCCATGAGGATAGAGAGAGCTCTCAGGTGGCTCCAAAGGCTGGCTCTGCCGTGGACTAACCCTGCAGGGAGCTCAGCTCAGCCCCAGCCGCCTGCCCGCTGCCCACAGCGGGTGGGTCTGTGTGAGCCATGGGCTGAGGCTCCTGCAGGGATGTGGCCCGAGGCTCCTCCTGGATGTGTCCCAGCAGCAAAAGACAGAGTTTGCCACGACGTCTCAGCCTTGAATTTAGGATTACTTTAGGGAAAGAATTTGCAGAGCAATAAAAAACAAGTCTGAGTCTGCCTTAAAACTACACACTTTTATGTGTAATCACTTTGACCTGTGTCACTGATAAAAAGAGATTTATCTGAAAATCCTAAAGGCACTAAAGCTGTTGTGAGGAGATGATGAGCACACTGGTCAGTGAGATAAATGAACCTAGTCAGGCTATGAACAGCATCAGAAGGATATTATTAAATCAATGTTTGGGAATGCACAGGAGAAAGCAGGCTTCTGCTTAGCTTTCCATTATTCTCCCTGTTTCTGATTTCCCTGCTAAGAGAGCCAGAGGCAGATCTTTGCAAAGGATTTCCTGCAATTTTCTCTTAAAAAAGCAACTGTGTTTTACACAGTTGGAATGCCACATGTGGCAGACAGGTTGGGGGTGCATACGTGCATTGTAACCAAGAAAACACAAAAAACCCACAAAACCCACCCAACCTATTTTTATCTGGTTTCTTCCCATGCCTTTGGACTCTGAGAAATGTAATCTGCTCTGTCCTTGGCACAGTAACTTTCTGGAGGAGGTACTTAGCCACTGTCTGTCTGTAACTGTTTCAGCAACTTCTCTTGCTTTTACTTTCATTTTATATGATGCTTTCCAGAGGTCACATTTTTATGTTCTTCTCAGAAATCTGCTTCTCCCACAACAGGAAACCTTTTCCTAAACCAAGTATTTGTTTCTCTCGGATGTTTTATTATCCATTCTCAGCCATTTGTTCTCTTTATACAAATGGAGGCAACAAATGAAATGAAAACTGTAGAGCTGGTGAATACCAGCTACCACAGCGCAGATTAAGAGCATCACGACAACTGATTTTTTACAATGAGCGCTGAGATAATAAAGAGTAAATTTACACCAACTAGTGGGAAAAGTGCTCTGTATCTTCTCTTTTCTGATCTTACCATGGTCAGAGGAACAGCCAGAGGCAGTGCCTGTCCTCCTGTCACTACAGAAAAGCCCCAAGTGTTCTGGTTTCTTCTGGAGCCAGGCTCTGCTCCGTGGTGCCAAGCAATAGTAAAAGAGGTAACTGGCAGGAACTGATGCCCAGGAAGTTCCACCTGGACATGAGGAAAACTTCTCTGCTGTGCAGCGACGGAGCACTGAACAGATTGTCCAAAGAGGGGGTGGAGTCTCCTCACTGGGGATATTCCAGAACTGTCTGGACACAATCCTGTGCCATGTACTCTGGGATGGCCCTGCTGGAGCAGGGAGGGACCAGAGGACCCGCTGTGGTCCCTTCCAGCCTGAACCATTCTATGACTCTGTGAAGCTGCATCGGGGGGGCTTCAAACACAAAGTTCCCTGCTCAGACACTGACCACTGTCCCATAACCTCCCCACACCACACTCCTCGTGTCCCTGTGGCTGTTTCCTTGCTGTGCCACAGAGACCTCGAGGAGATGGACCCAGCACCCTCTGGGAATAAGCACCAGTGCCTTCAGCCTCTTCGTTTCCTGGATAGCCAGTCAACTCTACTTTCCTCCTCATCTTCCTTCCTTCTAATGGGGCTGGGGTTGATTTGCCATGGTTTGTTAACTCATGAGAACAATAGGTATTTTAACTGTCTTGGCTGTGAATGGGTCACAGAAATCACCCCTCTATGAGGCTGGAAAGCCAAAGTCTGCAGGGCTGGCAGAGGGGCTGATGGCAGCTCTGCAATGTAAACACATCTCTGATACAAAGATGCTTTGCTGTAACACAAAACAGACTGCGAGGGGATATGCCCTGGGTTTGTGTAAAGCTCTTTTTCCTTTGAAATCAAGTTGGGTTCTCTATTCTTCCCATCAGTATATTTGGCAGCATCAAAATTATTACAAGTAAAGCAGAATTCGAGTGGCTGAGAAGTGATATACCACTTTTTGCAGATCTTTTCAGACCAGGGAACAGTGGGTGAAACCCACTTCAAACTGATGTCTTAGAGCTGAACAGAGTGAAAGCCCCTGTATCTCCAGCACAATGTGGATGCAGAACAAAAGCTGTCTCTGACTGTTTACTGCTTCTGAGAATATCTTTCAAGTGAAAACAATTGTTCAAACAAACCTTGAGGAGAAACAAAGTGAACAGCTACATGAATAATGAATGACACCACACTGAGTGTTAGTGGTCTTCTGGACGGAGCCATTTGTTCTTGGAGCCCAAGTATTTGTGCTTCCAGTGTGACTTACTCAATATTCCTTCAACCAGAGCTGATGTTAAACTTGTTCACACTTGAGTGTGTGTCAGTACATTTTCCTCGCAGCTTTTTTTAACTGCTGTGTTTATACAACAGCTTTCATGGTAGGATACAAACAGGAATGTGCCTCAGTCGTACTCATGTGACCGGGGAACACTAAATGCGACAGAGAGTGATGCAAAGAGTAAAAAGATTTTTTCCCCTCTTTTGAACAGAAGAATATTTGTGTCTTCCTACTAGACGATTATTAGCTTTTCAGTCTTGCAAAGATTCCTCTTTTCTTCCTTACTTTGCTGTCAAAGTTTCCAAACAGCCTGATCTGAGTGAGTGATGCTCTTTCCAAGTACGACAGGAGCACTGATTTGTGATTCATTATCCTGTCCTCAGGGGCTCAGGAGACAGCAACACACATTCCTGTGTTACAAGAGATCACACGCTAATTAACAGCATTATACATTTATGAACCAATTATCATATTTACACAGGACAAGTGCATCCTATTTTAATTATAATTTCAAGTCTCACTTGAATAAGCTGTGATTGAAGAAAAGCCCAGTGCACCCTATTAGCATTTTGCAAGTGGAATTCAAGACACTTGGCCAAGTGTGCTTTGTAGCTTCCCTCCCTCCCACCATCCGCAGCATCAGCAGGATTGTGTCCTCACCTCTCAGCAAAGGGCTGACTGTCCCTGACTTAGTAAGTGCTTCTCACTTTGTCCAGGACATCCTCCCCAGCCTCTCCCTGCATGGCTGGGAACAGCCAGCAGAGCTGACAGTGCCCTCAAAGGCCTGGCACATGGAAAATAAACACGGGCATGAGGCACCATAACACTGGCAGTTTCCAAATCCCGACTGTTTGTTGGCAGGGCAGTCTCCCTCTGTCCTCTCTCTCTGTTACCCAACAGCCATACAGGGATAGGAGGAACACGAAAGCAGAGGTGAGTCTTTGCTTTAATGCCTTTTGTGGGAAGGAAACTCAGCTGCCTCTCCGAGCAGGTAGCAGCCCAGGTGCTGAATTCCCCTGCTGAGAGAGCACACACAGACTGGTATCTCCCACCCCTCGAACGGCGGGGGGGGCCTGGGGGCTGATCCTTGTCTCCATGTCTCACACATCTCCACGTTCTTTCTGAGCTGCACCAAAACACGTTTCTTAAAGGTTTCAGGTTCTGTTCCAGCTCTTTTTATCAACAAACCAATTCAAAATATTTTCTGTTCTGACAGTGGTGTTCTGCCTGTGTAATTTCCACAGCCACCTTCACTACCCTTCTAAAAGGAGTACAGATGAAAAATTTTTTTTAAAGTCTTTTAAAACAGCCAGAAATGAGTCATTTGAACTGATAGTATCACAGGAAAGACTGTAACATACATCTGTCTGGAAAATTCATGGGTACCTGAGAACAAGAAATCATAATATTTGGCTCTGGAATTTTTAATATTTGCTTCTTCTGCTACTCCTTCTGCTGAAATATATTCTGTTACAGTTTTGTCAATTCCTGGATAAGGAATGGAGCAATACTTTAATCTTCTCTGAGGCAGACTGCATATTTTAAAAGCTCTATAAACACGAGTTTTCCAAAGAACAGTCATTGTTCCTGTAGGCATTAATGTTACAAACCAAGTAATAAGGCTTCAAGCACTAATCAAAAAAACAGAATTGCAAGTTGGTAACAAACAACCTTAAGCCTAAATAGCTCTTAGCACTAAAAATAAATTTGGCCTTGTGTGGGATCTCCACGGAGCTTTGTACCTCCCAGACCATAAATATGTTTCCATTTCAGCTTTCAAATTAGTTGCTGATTAGCTACCTCAACATCTGTAGGAGAACCTTCTCTGGAAGACGAAGCAAACTGGTTTGCCGAGGTTCTGGTTGATGAAGTTGAGAGGTACCTGCAGAGCAGATCTGCTTCCAAAAGCCAGCCCTGTCCGTTTTCCTAGTTTATTACTGAAGTGTTTTCAGTCGAACCCAACAAATCTGCTCTGTTGGCAGAGCCCAATCCTCTCCTCTGTGCCAGGCAGCAGCTGCTGGCTCCGGGTGCACAGCCAAAGTGCCCTGACCCTGCACGGCCCAGCACAGCCCGGGAGCTCTGACCCCAACACCCCTCACGGGGTCAGGGCTGGCAGTGAGCCGGGCTCTGGGGCTGCTGCAGGTCCCTCTGGCTGTTGAAATGGAGTTTGCCACCTCAACCAGCACCGAGACCTTGCCCCTTGCACAGACCTGAGAATGACGTTTCAGCTGTCCTACAACACCTCTCATTAAGCTGTTTCTTTTGGCAAAAGGAGACCTTTGAAGGGATGGCAGGGTTCTGGGACTAACTTTTCTAACGGGGAGCTTTGGTTCAGAGCCCTGAGAAAGGTTACTGAGTAGGAAGTTTTTGAGACAGTGAAATGGAAACAAAGTCTTCAGACTGACCTGTCTTAGGGGGAAAATTCTGCACAGCTGCAGAGCTGAGTCCTGCTGATACCACGACTCCGAGGGCACCAAGGTCCTGGCCTCTCTCTTTGCCCTCAGGCGGAGCTGTGGGCTGAGCTGTAGCTCTGATCCTCTGTACTTAAAAAGCACTTTTGCTGGAATTTCCTAAAGCATAAAATTTCTGCTCATAGCTGTATTTTAATTTGTTGTGGGATATCAGCTGTTCTCTTGTCAGAGTTTTTTGATCCATAACGAAGTCCCAAAAGCTGTCTTTTGTGCTGATGGTTTTTCAGATGGAATGGGATAATCCAGACTCTTCCTCTTGGCACCTCTTTCCCGAATTTCACCCCATTGCCCTAATCATCATCCCAAGGCACAATGATGACTAAAAACACTAGAAATTTTCATTAAAATAATTTCTGCTGGTACCATTTGAACTGCATTTTAACACTTTCTCAGACTACTCCAAATGAGCTGCATGAACATCACGTCACAAGCTGCGCAGTGCTGTTCTCAACTTGGGGCAAGAGCAGGCTGATGCCACTGTGATGTTTACTGACAAGCCAAAATGCATTCTGGAAAGAAACACCATTATTTCCTTCACAAATGAAAGCAGACATCCCTAAAGCTCTAGACACTCTCCAAAATGCCTGTTTAAAGTAAACAATAACAGGATCGCTTTCCACTAGCTTTGGGCAGCAGGATGTTCAAAGACATGTGGTCTAAAAACCTGACTGCTTTGTCTGGGACCTGGGGCCAGGCCTTGTGGAAGGCATGTATTAATGCCCAGCTCCCTACTGCTGTCCCAGACACTCACATGTGCCCTCTGAGCACCCTGTCTGAGTGTGCTGCTACCGGGAAGACCTGAAGGGTGCCTGGTGAGCCATGTCCTTCCCAGGACCTGCTCTCAAGAATCAGATCTCTCTGCTGAAAAGCCCCAGATGACTGACACCTCATCCTGCTGGGAGCCAGCCCGAGACTGTGGGGTGGTCAGGGTGAGGCTTGGTCCCACCTGCCTGGCCCCAGTGCAGTGAGGTCTGGCTCTGGACACATCTCTGGTTTCACCTGAGGCTCTGCTGGACATGGTGACATCCCACACACCTGCACCCCACCCTGTACCTTCTGGTTCAGGACTGCTGGCTCTGCCCAGGAGGGACCCTGGACTTTGTGAGGATGCAGGTGAGGTCACTTACAGAACTTTCTCTGTATTGCCCAGGTATCCTGCAGCAGAGACTGTTACAGAACTTTCTCTGTATTGCCCAGGTATCCTGCAGCAGAGACTGTTACAGAACTTTCTCTGTATTCCCCAGGTGTCCTGCAGCAGAGTTTCAAGCTTTAAACCCAATTTATTTGAGTGCTACAGTGGTAGGAACAGCTGGAGATGGGTGCCCCCAAGGAGGGACCCCAGACAAAGGAATCCCTGGCCTGTTATACCCTGACAGTCCCTGCACCCCATCCTCACCTGCTCCTCACACCCTGCACACAGCTCTTGGTTCAATGGTGATTTTTGGTCTGGGGTCTTCTCACACCTTAGTAGATTCTTTCACTCTCTCCCAGCAGGCCAGTAGCTGTTTTGATCTGGTTGTGACTTCCATATCTTCCAGCTTACATAACTAAGAGCTCAAGACAAATTAAGCTCAGCCAAAGGTAAGGGTTAAGATAAGTTCAGCCTAAGGCTTCAGCAACTTTAGCTTCTCATGTTAAGCAAAAGTACTCAGACAGAAGAACACAGTTAACAGAATTCAGCTGGCTTGAATTAACCTACAGCAGTCACTCAGAAGCCCATTGGACATGTTCACACACTGGAGGGCATCTTGAGCCCCCTGTCCCCCACAGATCAGCACGTGGCAAGAAGAGCAGCTCTCCAGAGCAACAGCAGGAGGAAGGACAAGACCACTGGCAAGCGAGTGATTAACATTTACTGGTTTCTAGTTCAGGTTAGTTTGAGAGGAGATCATCTGGCTTCTGGTTTCACTCCTGCTGGGACCAATATGATGAAACTGAAACAAAGTAGAAATTACGCACATCTTAAGTGGAAAGGAATTCATTCCTGAGACCAATAAAACAGAACCATAACAAACATTTAGGGAAAACATTAAAATCCATTGAATTTCCCTTCTGTATATGAAAGACAAGGAATTTAAAACACCAGTTTGAATTCATTTTGAGTCAATTCACATTCAGAAAATGTACTTTGGCTTTGCTCATGTGGAGGCAGTTAATGAATCTAACCCCAGAGCTATATATTATCAGTTCCCTAGTTACCACAATAACCTCAGACCAGTAGCCCTCATTACCTGTACTGCTCGCCTCCTGTTCAATTAGGCACAGATAAATAAATGGAAAAAAACTGAAATTATTTATTTGGTAGGATAGTGTTTCTCTCCCTTATCCAGGTAGGGTTCTCCAAAATTATTTCCAAGAAATCTATCCAAGTGGTTGTTTGGTGTCTTTTGGGGGGAAATCCACACTCAGACACCCACAACCATGCACAAACACCCCACATTCACTGCCCTCAGCACAGACACTTAAAGCAGAGGGTCCATGAAGTGACTCCTGCTTTCAGAAGCACCCACGTCCCTGGCACAGAGAGGGATGATGTGAGGGCTCCTCCATGGACACATGTGACATCTGCAGAGGGCAACCCCAGGGACAGAGCTCTGAGAAGAAGGAGGAAGAGCATTTCACAAAAATTATTCCCTCATCAACAGATATTTCAAACCCATGAAATAGAAAGACATTCCTCACAAATGGCTAGATAAAGAAATGGGAAATGTGGTGCCTTTGAACAGAAGTGCATTCACATGGATAATCAGATTGCAGAGATATCAGGCTAGGCACTTATTTTATGGTATCTCTATTTCTTTTCTGGCACAGATATAAAGATTTTCACAGCTCTTTTCAACAGAGGAAATGTGAGCTGCCTGCTCTCGCTAATCCAATTGCTTGCTCATATAATCACATTGTAAAGAGGCCAGTAATGCTGTAAAAGCAGGGGAGAGAGGGGAAAAAAATCCAGACCAGCTTCTCCCTCTGTCTCACTGCTCGAAGTGTAAATGTCACTCTTTTTATGTGTGCAAATAAATGAAGGAATGAATCTTGCACATCCTTTAGAACATGAATTCATTATGCATCACTGAGGGCACACGTTTCTCACCAGAAGTGTGTGACGTGATCTGGAGCAGGCACTGAAGGGATTTCCATGCGATGCCACAGCCTGGTGCCCACAGAGTATTTGACATTGCACATCTTGGGGAAGAAACAGGAGATTCCAATGTCAGAGGAAGAGTCCCTTCTTGGCTTCGGGGTAGCACAGTCAGAAGCAGCACCAGGATGTGGAGCAGAGCTGCCCTGCTCTGGCTTGCACCCTGCTGCAGGATCCCAGTGGATGAGCTGTTGTGGACTAGAGAGTGCCCTAGAGCTGAGAGAAAGGCAGCTGACAGAGGGCAGGTTTGGGTTTGCCTTTCCGAAATCTCATTTCTGTATTTACTTGTTCCTTTATGAAACAGCCAGGAGGTTTAGGTATTACCACGAGGCAAAACACTGAATTTACACATAACAGGAATGGCCTATGTAATTTTGCAAAGAAGAGGATAATATTTTAAAATGTTTTGATCTGTCCTTCAGCATTTTGATATCTCTTCTACAGACGTCTACAGGGAAGTTCAAGGCAATATTATCACAAACTGTTTCTCCACAGGGGCCTATTACTTTATTCTTCCAGATTCCTTAGGAGTTTTTCAAGGCTGTCAGTCTCATATACTTCAGGCCTTTCCCTTCTCCTGGCTCTAAGACCACTGAATATGTCATCTGGAACACCAGCCTTAACTCCTTCCCTACAACAGCACTGACCTACTGGTTTCATTCCCCTCAGTTTGCTTCTCCCACATTTTCTAGCAATCTCTTCCAAACTAATAGTGCACTTTCTGGTCCATTTTGCTCTTTCCTCTTCAGTCCCTGTGCACTGCTAGCTCAGGAGTGCAGCTTCCAGCTCCCCCTGGTCTCACCCTTGCTGTGTGAGCTCTGCTTGGACTTCCTTTAGTCCCAAACACAAAGTGGGAGCTGTTCTCAGCCCACCCAGTCCCGCCTTCTCCTCCCCAGTGTTGACAGATGGAGGGCAGAGAGTGCAAGGAGAGGCAGTGACCACTTCCCTGTCCTTCACAGGGACTGGGGGCAGAAAAGCCCTTCCCAGCAGGAAAAATGAACAATCTCACATAGGAACACTCTTAGGGTGGTACAAGATGGGGATGGGAGTTTCCTTCCTTCCCCATGGAAGCCTCTTTGGTCAGCTATCCTAATGGCTGAGGAAGCTGGAATTTAGATGATGGGGCTTTAATCGGGACTTTTAAGGACAGCAGATAAAAAAAGAAAGAACAAATCTTTGCTACTCTGAAGCACAATATTAACCACAGAAGACAAGACAAAGCAGGTGATTTCCATTTTGGTAGTGCTAAGTTTAACAAAGGCCAGAGCAAGTGTTCTTTTGTGACCTCATCCTTTTATGCCTCCCCAGTTCCCAGACAAGCCACTGCGTATATTTTCAATGCCAGTGGGAGAGGTTTTATAGGGAAACACTTCAGAAAATAGAACTTCTTTCTGACATTTCCTGTATTTCCTTTCCCTGCTACAGCCTGAGTAAACTGATACTCCCACCAACTGGCTGTGCCTTCTACAGGGGTGGTGGTGATGACAGGTACCACACGGTGTGCCAATCATTCCATGATGTGCTGTAATTAATTATTTCTAAAACTAATACACAATTGTGTCAAAGGAAATGAAGAAACAGTCTTCAGAATAGATTTTGAGGCTGCTCTAGTTTACTCAATAGTCAAATTAAGATGTTGTTAGAGTTTATACCTAACAGGGAATTCTCAGTGTGCTTTCAAATTGTCATTATTTGTTGTGAACTGAAGCTTGAAAAAAATCCAAAAATTTCCTCCTTAATGGCTTTGGTCTTTTCCATTTGACAAATATTGATTTTTCCCTTCTTTCCTTTGGCGAAGAAAGCAAAGTTATGTTACTGGTACTAGAGAAATTCAGGCCAGAGGCTAGACCTCCTGGTCACTCTAAAATCCTCTGCAGCCCCCTGACCAGCAAAACAAAACATTTCCCATGTGAGGAATTTGCCTCTAGGAGACTTCTGACCTTTCACCTTTACTGTGATGGTTCTTTCTGCCTGGGGCACAGACGGGCACCTCTGCAGCTCCTCAGCAGTGAAACCACTGTGGGCTCTGCTCCTGCCACAGCCCCCCCGCCCGAGCACTCACTGCCCAGGGGGAGCATTCACCTGGAGCACTCACTGCCCAGGGGGAGCATTCACCTGGAGCACTCACTGCCCGGGGGGAGCATTCACCTGCAGGGAATGCTGAAGGTCCTGCCTGGAGCACTCACTGCCCAGGGGGAGCATTCACCTGGAGCACTCACTGCCCGGGGGGAGCATTCACCTGCACAGAGTGTGCAGAAGGTCCTGGCTGCAGGGGCGAGGCCGGCAGTGCCTCTGCACATCCTGCTGCCCACGCTGAGGGTGGCAGGAGGCACCGTCCGAGCCCCAGGTGAGACCAGCCCTCGAGTGCTGGTGCTGTTCCAGTGTCTGCCCTGCCCTGGAGCGCCCTGGGATTTCCAGAGGAGCCCTGGCTGCCCAAGCTCACTGAGCCTGCATCCCTCTCCCTCAGAACGGGGCCACAGCAAATGCCCTTCAGTCACTGCCAGTGCTGTGGGTGTCTCCAACACCAACTAGGTCCCAGCTCAAGCCTTGGGGCATAAAGATCTTCACCTGATGCACTGGTTTTGCTTGGTTTTTAATCTTCATCAGAGTGTGTCTGGAGGTTCCTCTTATCTCCATGAACACCTGATCTCCTGTACCTCATGCAAGTTTTGGCCTTATTGAGAACTCACAGCAATGAGTAGTGTGGAAAACTCCCTCCCTGGCTTTGTTTTCCTTGTTTTCCTCCCACCCTTGTTCAGTGACAGACCTTCTGTTTTCTGCTCCATGCTAAAAGGTGTGCAGACACCTACAATTTGATTTCACAACACTGCTCGTTTCCTCTTATCAGGTCTCCCACTTAATCACTTCCTCTAACAATAAATCCAAGCCATCTGGGCCTGCAGATCCTGTAGATTCTGTCCAAGCATTTAGTCATTTTCAGAGCTCATCTCCGAATCCAGCTATTCCGTCTATGTCCTTTCTGAGACACAGTGACCTGAACTGAACACATTATTTCAGGTGAGTGTGTAACACTGATTTATTTGACAGCTTTCCAATACTTCCAGTGTTATTTTATCCTGTTCCCTCTGCGTTCTAATGATTCTTGCTCCTTAGAAAGCAGCTACATGTTGAGTCTTTGAGCTTTCCCAGTGATGCAAAGACCTTTATTTCTGGGTTGTTGCAGTTAATTTAGAACCTAGCCAGCAGTATAAATTGTTCTCATTAATTCCTCTGTGCAAATTACTTTGCATATGTCAAAACTGAATTTTGCTTGTCATCTTGTTATCCATTCACTCCACCATATTTTTGTACCCTTTGAAGATCATCACAGGCACCTCTGGTCTTGATTACCTAAATAATTTTTATGCAATTTATATTTCTTGCCTCTCCACTATTAATTTTCTCTTGCAAAATATGTGTGTGTACATTTATGTGTATGTAAATTAAGGACCCGCATCCCCTTTAGGAATTTAGATACATCGCTCCCCAGACTTTCTGCAGTGACATCCATTTCCCTGTCCATTCCAAGATCAAGAGTGGTTTAAGGACCAGATCTGAACTGGAAGAGAGGATTTAAAATCCACTTTGCCTCATGTATTGAGAGGGATTCTGACTTTGCTTTTTGTGGCCATATTTTTCTAAGGTGGAGCAACTCCCAATTTAGCCAAGGAGCTCCTTGACTTATTTCTATCCATGCCCAGACCACTGTTTTCAGAGGCAGGCATTATAACCTGCAGCTGGGCAGGGCTCAGGAATGCCCCACCACCTTAATGCCAGTCACCAGCTGGGACCTGCCCGAGGCACAGCTCCAGACACGCACCGGGTGCCTGGGCTGGGCGAGCTGAGCTCTGCCAGCCCCCGGCTGTGGGAGGTGACACCGTCCCAGCACAGGGACGGTCACCAGGAGCTCAGAGCGGCACAGGGCTGGGCTCAGCATCCCCCCGTGTGCAGCTGTGCCGGAGCACCAAGTGCTCCAGAACCCGTGTGCTGAGCAGGGCCGGGTGTGCCAGGGCAGACACCACAGGGACTGTGCTCCCTGCTGTGGATCCATGGAGTATTGCTGGCACCACTAAAAATAGGAATCAGTGATGGGCACAGGAGCAATTCACCCTCTCCCATTTGCACAGTTTAATTCCCACTGACTCGCAGGGGTTCAGAGCAAGGAGCTGAGATTCTGTTATGCTGCACAAAGCAGCAGAGCACACAAAAAATTTCACCCTTAAAAACAAGCACATCCATATACCGAGTGGTAGGACTGGGACAGCCCAACCACCACTTCATCTGCAAAACGCTCAGGTCATTCTTTATGCAAACTGGTTTAACAGACAAGAAAACATAAGCTTTTACTCAGAAATGTCCTTTTACCTTTTCCCGTAGCTGATTCTTCTTTAGATGCTACTCAAATTGCAAATTCTGCAGCTCAGTTTGTGACTTACCTCTGGAGAGGTCTCGGGTTACCACAGTAATGACTGCTTTTAGTTGTGTAATTAACCCTTGCCTTAGGTGAAACAGTCATCTAATTTATTGAACTTCACACATGGCATAAATTCATGTAAATTAGGACACAATTTTTTTGCTGTCCACACACCGACAATTTCACAAGTCACCTTAACACACTTGCTGTGATGTTAAGATACACAGGCCATCCACATTTTGGTAAGAAACTAAACCAGCTTCCAAAGTGTGATGGCCAACATCAGTTCCCCAGTGGGTAGGACAGAGACTGGTAGATGGTGGAGGCGAGGGGCCAGGTCCTGCTGCTGTGAGTAACCCACCCACCTCAATACCCCAGAGTACTGAATGAGGTTATCTCAAACTGCATTATCTCCTGGAATTCATATTCCTCAGGTACAAGTGCTGATGCAGTCGGCTGCCTGGTGGAGCTGAATGTTATTTATCTGCACTTGGTCTTTCCCAAGGCGATTGACAGAAAGACAGATAGAAAAAACATTTATTCTCTCTGTGGCCTGTATCATTTTCATGTAATGCCATCTGATCCCCCAGCTGTCTGTCACTGAGCACTGAGATTGATGGGAGCTGCTGAAAGAGGGAATAAAGCTGACTAAAATAGCAAACTTTACAGTAATCTGTGTTTGCTTGTTCCCAAACCTCACCAACGCTATTCCCTTTCACTCAGTATACGTGTATATACGTATATACATATATTTATATATGCACAGGATATGGGCAAATGCAAGACTCAGTAATGGTGTCCCCTGACACCTGGATTACTCTGCCTTGCCCATTCCATGCTATGCAGGCCTGGATCTTCCCAGCATCCATACTCACAAATAAACATACCAACCATAGCAAAACACTGGGTTTCACTCAAAGGGCTGCTGCTCTTTAGTCAGTCCTGGTTTAGGTCAGACGATGACGTGGCTAAAATTCATCAGTAAAGCCCGTGGAAGGGGACGGCTCAGCAGCACACAGGGGAACCCACCTCCTCCAGGGCCTGCTGAGGTGGTGGGGGGTTCCCAGAGAGCACACCGGGCTAGGCAGACTCTGCAGGCAAGCGTCTCTTGGATGTTGGAGGACAGTGAGAAATATATCAAAAAAGGCTCTAAAAGACATCTATACACATCCAGGTTCATAAGATGTTAGCCAAAACACCAATATTTGTACAAGAGCTCCATACCTCTGACTAACTCCTTTGCTAACCAATCTTTCTTCAGGGTAAAAAAAAAAAATCATCCTACATTTCCTGGCATCAAAGCAACTGATTAAAAATATTTTCCACATTATAGCTGACATTGATTAGCTTACCTCTGATGAGATTTCACTGCCTGAAAAAGAAATCCCTCAAAAGGCTGGAGAAAGCCTCTTTATTAATACTTTTCTGTGATTACATAATATATATCTGTAACCATTCTATATTACTGGAGAAGAAATTATATTATGTTTAAATGACACTTGCTGAGATGGCAGTAAAACTGTCATGTAAAGTGCCAGTATAACTGCTCCAATAAGTCATATTTTAAGCTTTTAAGAAACTGTCCAGCCTTATCTATATTTTATTAACACAGGAAGACAGAGTGCCAGCTGCGAAGGCTGTAACCGTGTGAGAATCCTCTGGAGTAACAATCACACAGAGCTCCAAAGCACAGAATGGGAGCAGAGGGGGGAGTTGTTTCCCGCAGTGCTCATCCTGTGGGTTTGATCCCAATACCAGCACTGGAGAGTCCCCAGGGCCAGGGATCCACCACATCTGCACCGGGACACAGGAGGGTCCAAGGGGCCAGGGACCCCCAGCACTGGCACCGGGACACAGGAGGGTCCAAGGGGCCAAGGACCCCCAGCACTGACACTGGGACACAGGAGGGTCTAAGGGGTGAGGGACCCCCAGCACTGACACCGGGACACAGGAGGGTCCAAGGGGTGAGGGACCCCCAGCACTGACATCGGGACACAGGAGGGTCCAAGGGGCCAGGGACCCCCAGCACTGGTGCCAGTGGGGCTGTGCTGGGTTGTCCTCAGGGAGATGCTGCAGCTCAGGGATCAGCTGGAGAGGAAAGGGCACTGCTGTTCCCTGCAGTGGGACCAGTAACTCTTCCAGACGTTCTGTAGTAATTTCAGTACCTCTCAAAGGACCCCTGAAAAAAACCTGTGGAATCTTTCCAGGTAGTTCTTGCATTTCACCACTAATAGCACTGGGTTTATTCTCCACAGCTGAGGACAGCCAGACTTTTTTCTACTGCATCTCACAAGTTTACTTTTAGCTTTTCATCTGCAGCTCTTTTTTCTTCTGACTGTATGTCAGTCTTCCTTAATACTGGAGATGGACGTGGGAAGCCATTAGAATGAATTTAAAATGCATCCTGTGGAGGTTCTCAGCCTGCATTTGTACAGTTTTATCTCTGTACATGTTCTGTCTGTTTGTATTATGTCATACAGTAAATTACAGTAAATTTTAATTATTTTCATCAAAAAAGTTAGAAGTTTTCTGAGAAAAAAAAACAAGGAATGGGTTATACCCTTTTTACAGTGTCTATTTTCCTAATTTATTGCACAATTGGAAATCTTTAAAGTTGTTTGCCAGGCCCACTGAATTCCCTTTCCACCATTAAATTTAACAGACTGCTGAATGATTTCCATATATCAATATTGTCTGTGACTATGGGGTAGAGAATGTTAAGGAATTAATAGCATATGAAATTTTGTCACTTGTGATGCTGCAAATGTTAAGCTGTGCCACTGAAATTGCACTTTAAGCAGTATGAGATTAATGCCATTTGTCATAAATGTCCTGCTTTTTAAATGTTATGTAAAATGTGTTTCCAGGCATACAAAGAAAGAAGGCTGGGAATAAAAGCTGATTTACTAGGCTGTTGTTACTAGACTGTGCAGTGGGATTGTCTTTATCTTTCCTTTACAGTTAAAACACCTCTGACTGTACAAGATTTCTGCAGATGATTCCAAAAATAGGCACACATATATTGTACACAGTGTATGTATTTTATATGTCTGCAAATAAAATATATAACATAATAGTACATCGATATGTAATATATACATATTATATTCATTATACATATAATGTTCATTGTATATACATGAAAATAGAATTGTCAATATTCATTAACTAATGTGCCAAGATGTCCCCAAATGTTGGGAGAATGAACATATTTCGAATACTAATAACTAGGAAGCAATTAAAAGTTAATCAGAGGAGAGGATCAAAACTACCCATTTTTAATAGTAAGTACAGTCATGCAAAGCTGTGAAAGGGATGCTGCACTGATACAATCACAGGCTGATTTTCAGAGCTTAAATATTCTAGCAGATTGTTTGGGTAAAGGCTTACTGTGCAAGGACACAGAGGCTTTTAAAAAAACACATTCCAGTCATGTTTACTAAACAAGGCAAGGGTAACACTTGCTTTAAGCAAAATTAGCAACCCCAATGATTTATCCAAAATGAACATCAGCATTTAGTACCAGTATACTGTGTGCAGTTTTGGGCACCACAGTATAAGAAAGACATTAAGCTACTAGAGAGCATCCAAAAGAAGCACACAAGGATGTTAAAGGGCTGGAGGGGCCATGTGAGGAGTGACTGAGGTCACTTGGTTTGTTCACCCTGGAGCAGAGGACACTGAGGTCAGACCTCACCAGGGTCTGCAGCTTCCCCGTGAGGAGCAGGGGAGGGGCAGCTCCAATCTCTGCTCCCTGTGAGCAGGGACAGGACCCAGGGAAGGGCTGGAGCTGTGCCAGGGCAGGGTCAGGTTGGATCTCAGGGAAAGGTTCTTCCCCCAGAGGGTGGTTGGCACTGCCCAGGCTCCCCAGGGCAGTGGGCACGGCCCCAAGGCTGCCAGAGCTCCAGGAGGGTTTGGACAACACTCTGAGGGACAGGGGGGAGTGTTGGGGTGTCCTGGGCAGGGCCAGGGGTTGGACTGTGGTGATCCTTCCGCATCCTTCCCAACTCATGAGACTCTGTGAATCTGTTTGATTCTATTATCTCATTAGCACTCAGTGTCACAGCTCTAGACTGGAAGACACTAGAGTGTTTTTTTCCCCTGGAGGCTGAAAAGTACAATCAAATATTTGTGTATTGACCTAAAACAGAACCATACAGTGACTTGTAACACCATAAACTACAAATAAAATCAAGTGAATAATGCATCAATTTATGGATCTGTTAATTTTAAATGAGCTATTACTCTGCTGTGTAGTCCCATGCTGCTACGGGAATTAGTTCTTGGCCATATTTATCTCATGAGCTGTCTTTTCATGTCAAATTATATTTTAAATTAATTGTACAGAAAGCCAAAGTCGGGAAACAAATTTTTTAAAAATGTGTCTGGTGACTTTACACCTCTCTGTATGTCTGGGTGCACCCAGGGCTCCACAGGACCCTCACTCCAAGCACCCACAACTTCAATCCATCTATCCTTCAACAGCTGGTGGTCACTGAGTCCCCCCTCAGGCTGGGTGTGGAGGCAAATCCCCAGCCTGTGCTGAGCACACTGTCCTTCCCTTGGGTCAGTTTTCACGGGTTTGGTTTGCACCACCCAGGTCACGCCCTGGGAGCACTGAGCGTGGATTCCCGGCTGCGGCTGCCGTCACTGTCACACAGCGTGTGCACAGCGAAGGGCTCCCTGCAAACAGGGGCACAAAGAGCCTGCTGGGGCTTTTTATCCTGAAAGTGAAAGCAGAAGCCAGCTCCGTTTGCTTTCGCACAAAGCTTCTTCCGTCGGTGCATGAGACAAAAGAGGAAGTTCAAGCACTTCCAATTTCCACCTTTTCCCTAAAAGCAGCTCCTCAGCTAAGTAATTGTGTGAAAACAAAACCGAACCGTTACACTCCCCCAAGAAGCCATTAAACATGGCAAGCCATTAAACAGTCAAGAATTTGCATATGGCTGATTGTTTAGTAAACAAACCGTCTCTGGAGAGGACTGTAATTAATCTTTTGCATCGAATCTGTTGATTAGTCTTTCTGGGAATAATGCTAGATTATACAAACAGGTGTGAGTCATGACATCACTTTCTTTGAAATTTAGGATTAAACATGGCAATAAACAAAATTTTAAATGCATTTTTAAGGTTTGGAAGCACAATAGAGTTTAGTAGAAGATTAATTCTGCTTTTCACATCAAAACTGAAGTCTTAGGAAAAATTTTTTTAAAAATCTGAATTAAAGTCCAGAGTAGGGTCTACCTACAGGCTGTTGCATTTGTCAATGAGTGTAACACTGAGAGTGTAAAAGGAGATGTATGTTTAGATGTGCATTACTGACTGTACCAGGACTGAGACTATCATAGTCCATCAAGAGCCTTGCCAGGGGAGGTCTTGCAAGCTGTTATCAGCACTGTGGGAGAACCGGCTGCTTCTCCTCCACCTTCCCCACATAAAGAGGATTACATTGTGAAGTTGTGTGTGATAAGATGATGCTGATTCAAGATGCCTTTTCCAGTTCTTTGGGGGACCAGAGAATAGGAATGATGTGAGAAATTCTACCTGGATACAGCAGAAAAGGAAAATAATCTGCTGCACCTCCTCAAAATATGGGCAAGACACAGTACAACCAGACAGTCTTTCTGTGTGGGAATTCAACGATGTGGGCAGTCCTACATCTCTGTGAGAATTCTTTCAACAGAAGCAGCCAATGTTTTCTCCAGGAAGGGGCAATTAAAACAAAGAAAACTAGCCATATTCCCATATTTCTATCAGCCAACTCCTCCCTTACCTGAGGTAAAGGTAGGTAAGTCCCGGTGGCTCAGCAAAGTTTAGCCTTGACTCTGCTACTGCTACACCATGAGGCATCTCAGATGAAAACTGAGAAATGTCCTCCCATTTTGGAAGGAGCCAAGCTTCTTCCAGAGCACCTGACAAGTTCTGCTGCTCTGAACACTTCAGTCCAGCCCAGAGGCTTCACTCAGTGCAGCTCAAGTAGCTCTTTAAAGATCAACATTAAGATAAACATAAAAGGTGAGCAGTGATTAAACACTTGACAGTGGTGATATTTGTTATTTGCTGGTCTCAGATCACACCCTGGTGATCCCTTTGCACTTTCAGCAAGCCCCCACGTGATGGGCAGCTGGAATTAGGGGCTTTTTCAGGGCAAGCATCTGTGTTCCAACTCTAGAGGCTGAGACCATAGTCTATTGACCCCTGGGAACCCAATGCACTTTGCCATGTGCTGTAGCCTGGGAGGATCAAAGATGCCTGGGCACCAGCCTCTCATCAAATGACTCCCAGATGGATAAACCTGCTATGCTAAGTCCTCTGATGGGCTGGGCCTTCTATATCCCCGAGGAGACACTGGCAGTACATCATCTGCCCAGAACATCACCCGCCTACAGAGCTGCTTAGGATGGTATGTGGAAGTTGAAATCAAGAGAGGTTTTTGGTTGACTTTCCTTGAAGTAAAAGACTCAGAAAACTGGTTAAATCACATAGAATATCTTTTGCTGAAAGCAAAATTACATACAGTGGCTTTAAAAAAAGCCTCTGCATAAATATTCTTTTTCCATATAAGAAATCTTCAGGGGTTATGAAAAAGGGTATATAGAAAACACTTTTCTTGTTCTTAGTACTTTGGTTTTAGTTGACAAGATAATATTTCTGCATGTAGTTGGAGAACAAGTTTGCCCAGTGTTTCTCTGTTGCCACTAGAGTATAAATGGACATTCTGGACCAGTGGAACACGGGAGAAATTTTAGTAGTGGTCTTTTCTGTACTCTAGAGTTTCCACCTGAATGAAGCTGTGGAGGCTCACAGGTCTTGTATGGCATGTCACTGTCTGACTGCTGGAGTACAACCATTAAAGGATGTCTCAAGGGTGCCAACATTGTCTTCCTAAATTTCAACCCTGTTGCATATTTAAACTTCAGCAGTTAGTATAAAGAATCAAAGTAATCTTAATTTGAAGTATTTTAAGTTACCTCACTAGATTCAATATTCATTTCTTCATCATCTCATCTCAATTACATTTCCATTTCAAATTATTTATCTCAGTTAATTGTAATCAATTTTATATTTTGCTAACAACAAATATGATCTTGATGAGCGGCTGGAGCACTTGAAGGTCACTGCAGGAGGCAGGTGACCCTGTGACAAGGCGGTCACAGAGTGTGTGGTCTGCACAGGGGGTGTCACCCGTGGGGATGCTTAGCTGTCTGAAAAAGTGGGTCTTTTTATCATTGCACTTCCTCATCTTCTGGGGTTTGAAACAACTGTCACAAAAGGAAAGGCTCTTCTCCCTGGATCAGTTACTGAAGAAGACTTTGCAGCAGTAACTGGAGCCAGCCCCTTCCTTAGCCCAGCAAGGCTCAGTGTGCGAGGGGCTCACCCGGCTGCACAGGCGGGCTTTCATTTTTAATTCCTTCCCTACCACAGAAAAGGGACCCCTGAGTGCCAGCCAGAGCTGGTGCTGTGTGACTCGGGCCCGAGGCTGGCCCAGCATGAGAACACCCCTGCACAGGACAGCAGGAGTCCCGCGGTGTGCGGCTGTTTGCTGCAGACCGGGGACCCGGGGAAAACCTGCCTGCAGATGGTGCTCAAAGGAACAACCCACCAGGAGAGTCGTGCCTCGGCAAGAGCTGCCTGTGAGGGGGACGAGATTGCGAGAGAGAACAAAAGCCTGCTGGTTTGGGGACCAGCTCCTTCAGCAGAATCCCTGCGAACTGCAGCCGCTTTCTTGTGCCTCCTGCTGCCCCTCACCTTGAGGCTTCCACTGTGTCACTGACCATCACTGACCAAGAGCTGCTGTGGGTCTCATTTGCATGCTCAGAGCACCTTTAAAGAGACACTGGCATCTCTCCAAGCAGAGCAAATGGTCTGCTAATATACTGAATAATGTGTTACACTGCAACAAAATGTCAGAATGAACAATTGCTCGGAACAATCATTAAAGAGAAAAGTTAAATACAGTCAGCCTTTGAATATAAAATCACAAATTAAACTCGCACTTTCTGAAGACCTAGGCATAAATAGAATCCAAAATGGTCTAAATAATTATATACTTTAACAGAACCTAAGGTATTCATTGATGTTTTAACAAGTAAAATAGAAGTACAATGGATTGAGACCACATCTCCAAAAGTTGTGTTTTCAGTTGAAAATACTACCATGAGAATTCCCATGATAATTAGAAAAATTGCAATACTGAGAGTGTTTGCTTCCAGAATTGAAGTGTTAACCTTTTTTGGTGTGAAAATGACACCTTCAGAGAAAAAGGTCTCTGTTTCTAATGAGTCAATAGACTCTTTCACTTTCAGCTGGAGCAATCCAGCCAAGAAAGACAAATGAGGAGAATTTTTGTAAGGAAAGATGTATTCAAAGCACTGTTATTCATAGTCCAAATGTATTTCTGGCCCACTCATATTTACATTGTTGCAGTTATCTTGACTGTTAAAAAGTAGTGGGATATCCCATGAGAATTCCAGAGTGTATTATGAAAAGTAAGGATGTAGAAATCCACAGTGAGTGAAAAATGAACTTAGGAAACACCATAGGTCTTAGAGTTGAAAAACATGACTGAACTTAAACTTGAATCTTTGAGTGAAATATGTAAAATGTGACATGATACTTGAAAAATAATGAATGCCAAAGGATTTGAGTATTTGATCTAGCCTCAAAGAGAGTTTTTTTCATTAACACCCTCATGCCAGCAGCTGCAGTATAGCACCAGAGAGACAAAAGAATTCATCAGTGCTGAAAAGCTTTTATTTTCACTAGGTAGTGTTCAAAACAGTGATCCCATCAACTTGTCTTGCCGGAGTTGTTTCCTGTCTCAGCACCTGGGGACTGACTTTAAACCACAACTGTGTGATCAACTCACCTGGTGTGTGAGAAATCTCTCAAAAGCAGCAGAAGCACCAAGCTGTGTCTTGCAACCTCCACTGTGGCAGAAAATATGCAACAGCAGCACAAAACATTGCAGATTTTTTTGGGAAAGAGTTATGGAAAGGAATCTTTTAGAGTCTTTGAATATCAGTGTATGAGCTGAATCAAAGAACTGAAGAACTACATCCAACATAAACTGTAGGAACAAGAGTGTATGAAATCAGTTCCTTTTCAACTCCTTGATAGTGCAACAAATTAAAACCTGAAACCTTATCTCTTGAACTTTAATTTTCAAGACAAAAGGATAATTTCTTATCCATGGAGCACTTATCATCCTCTGTCTTCCACAGTTTTCTCATCTTGACTTCATCACGTGATGGATCATTCCAGAAATTTAAGTCTGTCTTGAACCAGTTTACCAGTTTTCAATATATCATTTTGATGTTTCTTAAGGGTCTTATAAAGAGACATAATTATTTGTGACTCTAGTTAAAGATACTAAATATCCAACCCTTCCTGCTTCCTTTTAGCAAGAGATTCTTAACTTTCTTCTTAATGAGAGTGACAGTCACACTCTTAATAGGCCATCAATGTACAGTGTGAGGGTTTGAGTGAGTGTCCATAAGCAGGGAACACTTGTCTTGGAGTGACTTGACAAGACCCACTGCTTGTGAGCACCCTTTTGCAGGCTCAGAGCTGGAGTGATGCCAGAAAAACACCTCATGAGGTAACTTTGCCATGTCTCTGTACTCTGGCTCTTAGAGACAGGTTCCCTGAATGCACATCCTTTCTTCCAAAGTAGCATTGCACCTCAGCAATAATCAGAAAACAAAATGTTTGGCACTAAGAAGCTTCTCTACATCAACTTATTGTATGTCCCTACAGATTCCTAGGCAGGACCTAAATCTGCAAGGAAAAAATCCCACTAAATATCCTCCTATTCATTTGTTTTTTAAAGAAATTTGGAACAGCTTTGCTTTCTTGAAAATCCATCACTAGTAACTATAATGCAGTTAGCAGTTTTATATCATTAAACATAAAACAAAAATGGAATTAATGTCAGAGATAGTTTAATTCAGTCTTCCATGGCAATCTGTTATTCAAATTGATTAGGAGCAGTATGAAGCAGGAAAATGTGAACTGTCATTAACATCTAGTAGGCTGGTTAATTGAAGCTTCCAAGCAGAGTTCTATATTCCAGCCATCCTGGTGTGACCAAAGCCTGCAGCTGGAGGAGGGGGAGCTGACACAGTTCCTTCCTGGGCTGCCCAATACCTTCTCTGCTGAAATGTTCTTTACAGCTGCTCTAGGCCGAGGAGTGAAGAGTTCAGGGAGAAATGTCCCAGCACTAAACCTCATGGAGGCATTTCCCTCAGCCTGCCTGCAGTGTGCCCTGGGGCTGCTGGCCTGCTGCTGGACCTTCTGGAAGGGTTTAGGTATCCAAGGACAGTCATATTGCAAGGAAAAAAAACAACCTGTGTGTTTTAAGACCCCAGGTTTTAGCAGCAACTGAGAAAGGGCTTCCAAGACTCTGATTTTGGCTGGAGATGTGTCAGTCCCACTTCAGACTTCCCTATCACCTTTCTGTATGAGCTCCTCATCCCTGGCTGTGCTGAGCAGGGCCACGGCAACAGCATCTTCACCAGATCCTGAACTGTGGCCCTTTGGCTGCTGCTTCTCATGCTGGGACACCCTGTTGGACACAGCTGGCCAGGAGCCAGGTGAAACAGGGGACACAGTGGAGCCTCTTGATGCCCAGGACATCAAGAGCACAAGAGGAAAGTGAATCTGTGAATCTTGTTCTGGCAGCATTACCCCTAAAACAAGGAGCTAAACCCGCTCCAATCCAAGGGGAAGAGTGCACACTCCACACTGATGGCTCCCAGCTCCTCCAACACTTGCTTGTGACTTCTGCTGAGCTTCACAGTGGAGGGAGGAACTGGACATGTTCTGTCTCTAACACCTGTATGGGCTAGACAGAGCCTGACCCAGCTGGTTCCTGCCAAAAGAGAAGCATGGCAGTTTGATGATTAATTCAGCTGGAAGCCTTCTCTTATAAATGCAATTTAGGAGTAAGGGCAAAATGCAATACTGTAGAAATTAAACAAATCCATCCAAAACCCCAACACAAAATAGCAAAGAAAATTTATAAAGGTGAGCAGCTCTATCTGTGAAATGTAGATCACTTCTTCAGTGGTCAAGCACATCAAAGGTGCTCGATAAATCCTCTGTATAAAGGACATTCCTACTGAGAAAGGTGAAACAGCAAACTAAAATAACTCCTATTACAAAAAAAATCTTGTAATAAAGAAATACATCTTTTCCTTTTGGTCACTTGTGGCTGGAAAATTATCTAGCACAATTAAAGCCTTCATATGTGACAGTGATTCAGTGAAAGGCATAACTTGCCAACACTGATGATCAGTGCTAAATTCTTACAGCCAAAAAGGTCAGTTCAAAGCACTTCCATTGTTATTCCCCAGCCACCACGAAGCTTCAGAGATGCCTGTTCTCACAATGCCTGTTCCGTTCTTACTTGCACTCACACTTGTTTGTATTTTCCTCCCCGGTGTTTTCCTCAGTTGGGCTTTTGAGCTGTTTAAAGCTCTTTGAAGGTGTGAAATAAAGGCCCATCAAATTCTTACTGCTGGCTGTTGAATGCCACCCAAAATAGCAAATGGGTTTTGACAGGCTCCAAGCAGCAAGTCTTTTCATTATGTGTAATTTCATTTTGGCAGCCCAAGTTTCTTTAGATAATATTCACATTTTCAGCCTATAGTAAAGAAGCTGCAGAAATTCACCTGTGTCTGGAGAATTACAAATCTACACTTGGAAACACTCGTGTGGAAAATGAATGAGTGCTCTCAAAAACTCTGTAATGCCAACAGCCCAGCAAGGAAAAAGTGCCTTTGTCAGAAGAACAGTCCCACTCAGGAATCAGTTCCAACCCTCCTTATTTCCAAGGAACAAGACTGTCCGTCCCTGTCAAACAGGCCATAAAGTAGGAATTTGAAGGGATATAGGGATGTCCCCTGGCAAGTCCACAGCAGTGGGGACACAAAGTACCCTGAGTCATTGGGTTCCCGTCCCTGTCCCTCACAGGCTGTGGGACAGGCCTGGTAAGTGCCCAGGAAGCAGCTGAAGAAAATGTGGATAAGCAATTCCCCAATTAGGAAAATTACCGAGGTTTATTCCTCACAACTCCCAGAGCTGGCAAGCAGTCAGCAGGAAGGTGCTATGGGGGCACAGAGGGTGGGGGGTCCTGCCCGCAGTGTCCCCTGTGGCTGTCCCCTGTTCTCCTGGGTCAGACACCAAACAGGCTTCCCTCTGGAGACTCCGTTGCTCTGCACCCCATGCAGCTGCTGGGAGTGGCTGGGAGGGCACAACTCACTCTTCCAGAAGCTGTTGGTGTTTTGGGACAGTGGTGTTGGGGCCCCTCATCACAGGCCATGGCTTCAGCAGCTACAGCCCACCCTGATGTGTGCTCTCACACATTTGTTTGAAGGGGATTATTGTTATTTGGGGGCAGGGAGATAGTATTTGTATTTATAATTCTCCACAGTTGTTTTGATGCAGTTATTCAGTGTGGCTACGAACTTTTATTCCCCAAAGTTACTGGGGAACTCATTAAATAAATAAGTGGATTTGTTTAGTGGAAAGATGCCGGATAAAGAAATATGGAAAGACATTGCATCCAAATTTCCTGTCCTGTCTATAATTTGTGTTTAAAATAATTCCTATAAAAACACCCATTTGATGAATTCACACATTCACTTTTTTGGTTGGAAATCTGCAGTTTCTCTGGACAATGCAATTCTCCGTGTGAAGCAACACAAGCCATGAAGTCTTGTGTCCAAAAGCTAAGGTAAAATTCCTCTGCAAGCAGTGATAGATCATGATTAGTCCTGGAGTGACAGCTCAGTGCTGTACTGATACCCTTAACCCTGTGACAAGAGGCTCATGCTGGGGACAGTGGGTGGGGGTCCCACAGCTGGGTGTCACAGCCGCCTTCTTTGGGTGACCACAGAAAAACAAACACTGCTCCGCCTTCCCTGTCACTCTGCCTGACCCAGGAGCCAAGTACAGCTCTACCACCTCCTCTGGGGTGCCGAGGAACAAGACCTATAGTAAAACCAAAACCAAACCACAGAGATGGGTTGTAAATAGTTCAGACTGGATGTTTCAGGGTGTGCCTGTATTTAAGACTGTGAGTCCTGCTCCTTGCAAGCTCCAGCTTTGTGCTCCCTGCAGCAGCTTCTTTATGAGGCTTCAGAGCTGCCGGCGAGGTTTCTGTGGACTTTGCTCAGGAGCAGCAAGGTAAGAATGAGCTCTTTTATATCTATTTGACATTTCAAGTTTATTTACCCGTGTCTCTCTCTGTTTTTCCAATAACTGTTGAACACTCCTTTCACCAAGCCCTTGAGAGATCAGCCACCGTCAATAGACCTGGGAAGATTTTTGAGCCAGGTGATCCTTTCTGAGGATTCAATTTGTAAATTGCTTCTGATAAAATTGCTTATATTCCCTAACTAAGGTTTACACGTGTGTCTCTTCACATCCACAATGTGAAGCCCTGAAGGTACGGAAAAACCATAATGCCTGAATATATCCCCTTTGACTTTCCTCTAGTTTCATCATCATTTTTCAATGTCAGAAGAAATTATTCAAAAATTTTATTGTGGGTTATAATTTACCTAATTAATAAAACTGAGGCAACGATCCATTTTTAACAAAGACTTTTTTTCTCTTGAGGAACCAAACGGATCATTTTAACTTATTAAAAAATAAACTATTAAAATGTACAAAGAGGCTGAGAAGCAGTCTGAGTCAGGAAGTGTTATGGAACTCAGCAGGCCAAGTGCTGCTCTCCATACTTTCTGTCTATATGAAGCACTCATGTTTGCAATGTTAACTTGTTTGTGTAATGAGTCATTCAAGAAGCCACCCTGATTCCATATGGTTTTCCTAACTGATTTCAATGGGACTATTTGCATGAACTGAGTTGCACTATCTCCTTTTGTTGTAGTAGTAGTAATAATAATAATAATAACAACATCAATAATAATAATAATAGCTATTATTGGTGGTAACAGTAGTGTTGTTATTTCTGTCATGGAATATTCTGATTTTTAAATGTAGGCACTGCCAGAAAATCCCCACTTTAGCTGTCAGGAAGTTTATATATAATATTAACTCAAAGGTGAGATTGTATTTCTAAGGTGAAGGATAAGACTGTGCCTTGCTGACATTCTGCACAGAATAACATGACAGCAAAGGCTTTGTTACAGGTACCAGATGGGTCTTTTGAAGCCTCAATGGCAGATTTTTGCTGCTAGTCCCCAGCAGCAGCCATGTAAGAGATAAGCTGTGCCCTTATGGGGCAGGGTTGTGTGAGAACAGGAGATTCCTGCAGTAAAGAGCCTGGGCTCAGGACAACAACAGTTCCTCTCCCAGGAACGGAGCAGGGACTGTGACATTCTGGAGCCTGGCTGCATTTGAAATTTTCCAGGCACTTGAAATTTTCTCCAAATAAGTCCAGAATTAATCTTTTTGTTAGGTGTGAAGTGTATTGGATGTCATTCTTCCTTCAGCTTTCAAAAGATAGAAGGAAAAATGCAAACAAATCTTCAGGATTAATTCTCTAACACTGCAGTGTATTTCCATGCAGAATTCCTGTGGGAGAACCACCAGGCTGTGCAGAGATGTGCTCACACCAATGGTACAGCCCCAGCCTGCCAGAGCAGGGCCTGGCCAAATGCAACAGGGTTCAGGCAGAATTTTCAAAGAATAATCCAAGTATTTTAAAATAGGTATAAATCATTTCATGTTAATACATATTAATCATAGAAGTTGAAACATTTGGAAGTAAAAGCATCCTTTCTACAGGAATGCTTTGATAACTTGTTATTAGTTGGGGGGAAAAAAGCAAACAACTTTTCAAATATTGGCTAATTTCAACAGCTAGGAAAAAAGTTGCGAAAGGTCAGGGCACATTAAGCAGTGGGACAAACTGTAGAGGAACACCTTAGAGTATCTACTGCAAGGTTCTTCAATTAATACAGTTTAATGTTTAATAAAGTTTAAATTAAATTTTGAAGGTGAAATATAAAATCTGTCTAGAATGGGTGAATTCTGCTTGTACAATTTATTCTGTCTTTGGGTCTTTTTACCTTGTTCAGTCTTAGTTCAGTCTTAGTTTTGCACAACAGTATGTCACCATGAAATAATGAGATTTTAAAAATATTCTGGTTTACTGACTACATTTTTATTTATTTTTGTGTTATATTGGATGATGCTGTCTCTCTGTGCTACTGATTACAAGCTGCAATCGCTCTATGAGATCAAGTAGAATGTGTTTTTTCTACTTTCTCTCTATTTCCTTGATATAATCTTTGTGTGAGGTTTTTTTTTAATTGCATTTCATAAAGTTTTCTGAGTTCTTGAAATTGTATTTGTTTTGTAAAGATTGGTTTTTGTTTAGTCTCTTTTTTTCTCAAGTCAGTGAAATGTTATCATGCAGTATAGTGTTACTTTTTCTGGCTCACACAACAGTTCCTCAGTTCTTTTTCCTTTTCTAAGCTAATGTGGTGATTCATGACAGGTGGTGTTGTTAGACGTGGGTACTGGGTTGAAAATGACATCAAAATGAACTCATTTGTTATCTTTAACCAAATATTTAGTCTCCACCTCTTTCCCCCCTTCAATAAGTGCTTCGGGCTTCTCAGCTTTTTACAAGATGGTGGAAGTTTTTGCTGAGTCTGTTTCTCTTGATTTCTGTTAAGATACTGTACCAGATTTCAGATTTTTTCCAGATTTTAGAGAAGCATGGAGGAGGTATTATAGCAGAGAAGAGATTATAAATGCTTGTGTGCTAATTGTTCAAATTCTTTCTTCTTTTTTGTCGTGGTTTGACTTCCCCTCCCTGATCTTGGTCCAGAGCTCATTTTTGTAGCATTCTGGGTTTCTGGCAGTACAGTCGGCTGTCTCATGTAGGAATATGATAATTTGATAATGCAGTGATTGCAAGCCTTTCCCAGGCTGTTTGACTTTCAAAACCTAAATGCTGAACAAAGGAAAAGTAGAATGGTTAGATACTGAACTGACTTAAAATGAAACAACGCATGAATCACTCTCAAAAGATGGAGATAAAGGAGTGAAGGAGACTCACAGGAAGAGTAAAATCCAAGGCCATAAGACAAGCAGAGCTCACCAAGCATGACAGCAGCTGGAAATTCCTACTCTGCTTCCCTAGGCAGAGCAGAGCGATGAGGCTCCGTTCATCCTAATCTGCCACGGGGCAGAGGGCTCATCCTGCCACCCCACCCGTGTCTGCCGAGGGCCTACCTTTGGTAGGGACCCCTCCTGAACACGTCATCACTTTTAACCTGGCTCAAAGCACTGGGATAAAGGCAAAAAGGGTCTGGGAATTACAAAACTGCAGTGCTGGGTGAGGAGGGCCCCACTGCAATGCCTTGGTGGGGCGTGCTGTCTGCAGTTCTCTGGGTGATCCCATCCCCTTGGTTGAAGCTCTTGGGATGTGGCAGCAGCACGCTGATCCCCTGTGTGTTGTTACACTCAGAAGCTTCTTTAGGCCATGGAATAACTGGAACATCAGATACTGCTTGAGACAGGCATTGGAATGCTAAAGAAACCCTATATCAGCAGGGCTATTTGTCACTACATTAATTATGAATGAATGAAAATGCAAATGTGTCTTTGGAGCTCTCTGGAAGCAGAAGCAGTCCATGACTGTCTCCCAACAGCATCCCAGCTCCCGGCAGGAACCCAAGCTTGTGTCCACTTCGTGCTTTGATTCTCTGGGCCACAAAGAGAGGACCAGGTAGGAAGGGATGTCCTCGTGCTGGGCCAGCTCTAAACCCAGGGCTTACCTATCAGGGTGGGCAGTCTGGTCCCTCTGCTCCATCCAGGTGTCCCTGTTGCCCCAGCTCCAGCATTAGCTCCTGGGAGCTGATGACTCTGGCATTTGGTTCAGCACTTCATGTCTCCTTTCTCACTATAGACTATTGGTCACAAAATCCCTATCACTCAAGAAGCAGGGAAACAAAAGACACAGTAATAATGAAATATAGGAAGAATTTTGATTTGGTTAATTTTTTTCTGGATTATCTTGTGCCTCACTAACAAAACATTTTTCAGATTGTTGTATTTTCTGTTAGTCTATAAAACAGCCCAAGCTATTTCCTCAAAAAAGGTTTGTACTTCATAGACAAAACAGGTCCACAATTAGGGCTACAGTGACTTTCTTTGGTACCACAGAGGACTCACAGCACTCCCTATGCATGGGGAGTCCCCTGATTGCCACTGGGGCCACTTTGCGAAATCACAGAAGCACAGATTCAAATGCTTCTTGTACTTTTGGAGACGTGTAGGTGTGATGCAAACTCTCCAGGCCCTTTGGACACCGTGGTTATTCCTGGCACTGTGCTAAGCTGGTGTCTGAGTACTTGGGTTTTGGTAATGCCCCTGCTCTGATGGCTCCCAAACAGCCAGTGTTAAGGCAGGCTCCTGCAAAACCTGTGTGATGTGCGTGATGGGGTGTGAAAGCCACAGAGGGGGGCAGAGAGGGCACAACTGTTTTCAGTCATGCTGCAACTGCTCTGACTTGATGTCAGAGCTCTACCCCACAGGAAACCTGGCTCCTCCACCAGGGTTTGGACTGCTATACAGTTATTTTTCTCCTTATCTCATTCTATTCACAATAAAAAGCAAAGAGAGCCAGACTATGGGATGACAAAGCTCAGGATCTCCAAATACTGGCACTGAATTACTTGGTTGAAATCTGACCTCTATACTTATTAAAATTATATTACAAAAATGAAAAAGGTCATAAATAAATATTTAAGATCTACAGAAAATGCCTTGAACTAGGCGATTTAATAAGATCAGTCCTCTTAGTGTAGTTTAAAACAAAAATAAATAAAAGATGGGCATGAAAGTCAGTTATTACAAAAATCTCTCTTGGCAGAGGACACTGGTTTCTAATCCAGCACAGAAATCTTGAGACAGGATTCTCCAGCTGCGGATTAAAGCCAAACACATTTAAACAAGCAGTCAGACACAACATGAATTAACATCCCGAAATCTAATCAGATAATTTCTTATCTAATTAGATCGTGGAGTCAAATGCTAATTGCTAATTAAGAATACAAAATCTGTGAAAAACACACAGTATCTTTGCTGGTGTGAGCGTCCCACCCCTCCCGCCAGAGGCTCATGGTGGGGCTCCTGCTCACGCTGCCTAACCACAAGGGTTTCCAGCTGGGCCAGGGCATCAGAGCCCCCATCCCAGAGCAGCATTCCCAGCTCCTCCCACCTGTGCCCACACCTCACCTCACTGCCCAGGGCTGGGACTGTGGGACACAGAGCATCCATCCAACCTCACATCGGGAAAAACCAGGGCTCCCTATGCAATGGCCTCTTCATCCCTCTCTTTTTACTGCCTCTCTGAGCACCACTGCAGCTGGATGAAATGTTTGACAACTTCAAGGCTCCTGAACATTTTCTCCACAGCAATAAATCAGCTTCTAATTGTTTTCCAGACTGATGCTTCCTGTGAATGGCATCTGAGGGCATTTTAGAAGGACAAAAAGTCCTGCTGTCAGGGCTCTCTTTCCTCACAGATAAAACCCAACCCTTCAGTGTGTTTTGAGCACAAAGGGTTGGATCACTTTTCTTAAGTATTTCTTAGAAAGTTGGTACAAAACAGCCACTTTAATTGCCTTCAACAAACCGTAAGTGGACTCAGGGGAAAAAACCATCATTGCTATACTGGAAATTTCATAAGAAGAAGAAAATTTATCTGTGCAGAGGAGACAGTCCTTGCTATTTTGGTCTCCCCACCTATTGTAGCTTTCAGGTTTAAATCTTTACTAAAATTTTTCTACCAAAAAAAAGCTGGACAGCATCTACATGGAAGGAAGGGGAAAAAAACAGAGGGAGGGGAAAAAAGAGTACGTTTCTTACGTGAAAGTCTTGTAGAAAGTAATGGGAATGGCAGTATGGCAATATCAAGAGAGAGTTGCACTTTAAAGGAGTACAGATGTTAATAGATAACTATACCTCTTTGGTGTAAGCCTCAACAGAGCTGTAAAAAAAAATCTTTATTCACTTCTGCAGGGCACAGTCAGACGGTCGCAGTCACAGAGCCATCGCTGTTTCTAAATGGATGCTGGTCTGTGTAGGGGACAAGAGGCAGCTGAGGGTCCTGAAGGACAGAGCTATAGGAAAACAGTTCCTGGACCAGAAATCTAAAACCATTCTTTTATTCAGTCAAGCACAAAGACTCTCCTTGTTAGAATGCACAGCAAAATCCCCATTCCAAACAAACAGCACCTCTATGTGTACAATGGATGTGGGTTTTTCCCCACGAGTTACATTTATACTTTCCCACAGGTATTATGTCCACCCATATCACTGATTTTGTACTTCAGTGTACTGTCTCATACGAGAGTTCCTTGACAATTTGTGCAAACAATTATGCCACACCAGTTGAACTTCATTCAGGATTACTTTATGACAGCTCAGGTGTACTAAATTGATTCTGCATAGTCCCAATCAGTTCCCTGGAGAAGGCAATTGGGTATCTATTGATTTGGTATTTGGTGTTTCTTCCCCCTCCTTGTTTGGCCTGATGTTGGTCTCCTTTCAGCATCACTGGGCTGTTTACCTTTGCAAGCATGTCTGGAAGGGATGCTTATTTTGGCTTCAAATCAGATCAGTAATTCAACACAGCAAAATGGTACAAAAGAGTAAACAGTGGGTATCCACAAACAAAATCAACTACCTTGTGTGACATACTGGATCCGAGTCTCACTGAATTATTGATATGGGTTGGAACCAGCTCACTGTGAGAGTGTGTGTGTGTGGGGAAGGGCTGGGCATGGAGCTGCAGGTACGTGGTGAGGCTGCCGTATCACACATGGGCTGCTGAGCACCGTGCGAGCTCTCTCTCTCTTCCCTCCTGCAACCTGAAGCACATGAACCATCGGATCTTGTCAGTAACGATTTTTGTCTTTCCCCTCTCTCCTTCTCTCTTGCTTCTCTCCTTTGCCATTTTAATCTTTCTCCTTTTACTCTTTTCCTTCTCTTGTGGGCAACTTAAAACCAATGAATTATGTTTTACTAAAGCTAGTATATTGATTCTGTGGAACGGGTTTTTGTGCTGAGTGTTTTCATGAAATGCTTTTTCTTGGTTGTATTTTACTCCTGTAAAACTTTTTGCCAAAATATCTTATTTTTCTCACTAAATTAAAAGAATTTCTTTTAGAGGAGAGTGTGTGACTCTTTCTCTGGATGCTAATTCAAGGTTATAATGAACCAAAAGGCTTTTACAAATTCTTAAATAAAATATAACTGCTCTGGGCAGCTTATGGCTTAAAACCTTGCTCCAGGCATCTTTTTCCTTTCTCACTCACCCAGGTTTCCTTTCCTTCTCCCCCAGCTCCTGAGTCTGAATCTCCTCTTTCCCTTCCCACTCCTGCCAGGTGACTCCTTTCCCTGCCTGCTCAAGCTGGCCCCAGCCAAGCAGTCAACATATTGTCCCTGTCACGCAGACATTCAACATCTGGAACATCTGTCTGGAGACAGAGGAGAAAAAGAGCCTCAAATATCTTGGAGTGGGGGTTCCGTGGACACATGGGAAGTCATCACGTTGCAGAAGAAATGCTGCTGCAGTGCAGCAGGAAGGAGGTAACCCTCACAGGTGATACCTTTTAACACATTTGGCTTGAGTGCTTATTTTTGTTGCACCACCATGTTTCTGCTGCTTGATGTTCAGCCGTAATTCCCAAAGGGCCCTTCACTCCATTCAGCAGCTGGGCTCCTCTCGTGGCTTTGCAGTTGATTATTCCTGCTCAAAGATACAGCTCTGTAGCTGATCTGATCCAGTGCTGCCTTGGCCTCCTGCAGACCTCCAGGTTCACATCTCTAACCCAGGCCCTGTGTGCCTGCACTGCTGGAGGCGCTTTTGATGACTCACTCTCCCCTGGGGCTCCTTCTCGGGCAGGGAGGGGATCAACCACCACTGCTTCTGGCCCCATCCAGGTCCCATCTGCCTCTGTCACAGAGCTGTGTGCTCCTGGGGGCTCCCTCAGCTCCCCAGGAGGTTCCCCCATTGAGAACCCCCCCACACACCTCTGGGAACTGCTGCCTCAGAGATCCCATGCTGCACAGAGTTGCTATGGAGACCCAGAGCAGTCAGAGCTGTGGTTTCAGTGTGTACGTGGGGTGACTGCTGTCTGTGACACGAGTGAGGCAGTGCAGTGACAGGCTGGAATTGCCCAGCAGGATGGGAGAGGGGGTAGGGGTGTCTCTGCTCCAACCCTCTGCCGAAGACAGCACTGGCTTCTGATCAGTTCACTCAGAGTTGTACTCTGATGGCTCTTGAAAGCTTCTGAGGACAGTTTTCCCACAACCTCTCTGGACCTCTGCTCCACTCCTGGGGGTCCTTAAGTATCAGCATCCCAGGACTGTGCGAGACACATCTGAAAGGAGTAAGGAAGGAGTGTCCCTGACACTGTGCAACTCTGCAAGACTGATTTGCACATAAAAGTCTCAGGTGTTGAATGTGTCCAAAGTAGGGTAATGGAGATGGTGAAGAGCACAAGGGTTATGAGGAATGGCTGAGGGACTGGGGTGGGGGGCTCAGCCTGGAGCAAAGGAGGCTCAGGGGGGACCTTCTGGCTCTGCAACCCCCTGACAGGAGGGGGGAGCCGGGGGGGTTGGGCTCTGCTCCCAGAGAACAAGGGACAGGAGGAGATGAAATGGCCTCAAGTTGGTCCAGGGGAGGGTCAGGTTGGATATAAGGAAAAATTTCTTCCCCAAAAGGGTTGTCCAGCCCTGGCACAGCTGCCCAGGGCAGTGGTGGAGTCCCCATCCCTGGGAGAATTTAAGAGCCATGTGGATGTGGCACTTGGGACATGGGCAGTGGTGGCCTTGGCTATTGGACTCGATGATCTCAGAGGAATTTTCTAACCAAACTGATTCTGGGATTCAGTGTGTTACACTGCCTGAGTACACAGTGTGTTACACTGCCTGATTCTAATGCTACTTGTTATTTACTAAAGGCTTACCACCACACAGATTTGCAGAGGTTTGCCCTCTAGTGTATGTTCTTTTCTGTCAGTCTTCACAGAAAGCAAAAACTTATTTCTCAGTTTACTTAAAAATATGGACCAAAACAACACCAAAAAAACTCCCAAAGGACACCAGGTTTGTTTTAGAATTAGACAGTTTCCAGAGGGATAGATCATCTCTGGGCAGGAACGCAAAGCTGGTAAATGGAGAATAAGCATAGTCCTCAATTTCTTTTTGGTGGAAAATGTATTGAAAACAATGCCCTAATTGTGAGTTTAAAAAAAACCAACAAAACCAAGCCAAAAACCAAACAACCAAATGTAGAACAGATTCTTTGCTTTGTTGAACATCCTTCCCCTCAAGAATCAGCCTAGTGCTTTGGTTACTTCTCTTCCTCAAGGGAAGTAATTTGCATGTTCATCTTGGGTGACAGACATCATTCTATGTTTTTAGTGTGAGTTCACAAGTGAACCCCAACTCTCCTTCTCTGTGCAACATTAAATTGTTCATATGCTTATCTTTAACAACTCCTGCTATAGTAAGTGGATGTAACAGTCAAGCAATGATGTTTAAACACAGATCAGTGGTAGTGCTCAGACTGCTAATGACAGGCTGCACAGCCCTCCTGATCGGGCCTTTACTAATTGAAACAGAACAAATGGACCTTAAAAACATTCTAATCAGTAACGGAAAGAAAAAGAAGGAAAGGTGACCTCTCAGATGACTGTTGATGTACAGCTGAAGAGAGACTGACACCACACAGGGAATGAGGCACCGAGGAGAACCCAAGTAGTGCAAGAATGAGCCCAGCAAAAGGAGAGGGATGATGGCATGGGGCAGCCCGAGAGAGGGTTAGCAGATGATGACAGAGGGTTAAATGTTCTTCTGCTCCTGTGAGGAAGGAACCAGACAAGGAGATTGTTACAGCTTCTTCACGAAAACTTGCTCATTTTTATTTGCCTGTGAACGGTGCCCTTCGAGACTTTGTGACTGAAACAGAATTCTATCATATATGTTACACAGTGTGTAGGGGTATGTGGCTACTCTTCTGGAACCCTCTTTATCCCTAACGTCAGGTCTGTTATCTTGGAGACTCTATGTGCTCAGTTTAGGAGTGATCCAGTTTTACATTATTTTTCTAGCCAGAACTGGAGAAGGCACCAAGTTACACTTACAGCGTTGGGTTGGATGGTTGTTTTATTAAGATTTCTTTGAACCTCAGAATTAAAAGATATGCAGTAGTTTTCTGAACTCAACAGAAGTCCTTCAAAATGAAGAAGGTATTACTATTATTATTATTGTCTACTGAAACAATTAATTACAATGGTAAAATGAGCTTAATCGGAACAGTTGTGCCCTAAAGAAACCTGGATTGTGGAAAACATGATTTCCATTTTCTGAAGAAAGTGAATAAAGAGAAAGGAAAGGGACTGGGATAACAAACCAATGAAGAGAGAAACATTACTGTGAGAAAGATGCCACAGTACAAGACATAACAGGGCGTGTTGTGTTTAACTTCAACCACTGAAAGCTGCAAGTTTAGAATACATTACAAAAGCACTCTTGATATTGATTCTTTGGGGGTTCAGTGACTCACAGCAACTCCTCAGAGCCAAAATTGCAGGGTTATTTTTCATCATATATCTCTGGTATTTGGCAATTAGTCTGAGCAACTGCACTGCAGCCTATCTGGTTCCTCTCCCCACAACTGAACAGCTCAGAAGCTGAACATTCATCTGTGTCCTGCTTTCAACTGGGATAGAGGTAATTGTCATCTTAGCAATTGGTACAGGGCTGTGTTTGGGATTTAGGATGAGAATAATGTTGATACCCTCCTGAACATACCAGTCAGCCCTAGGACCATGATAGTGCACAAGACAAAGAAGAAATCAAAGAAACAAAGAGTTTATTGATTGATTCAGTCAAAGGATGAAACAACCTTTGCACTGAGCCTGGCTGTTTTCATGTCAAAGTTAGATTTCCTGTTGGTACCATATATAATTGTGGCATTTATTCACTGACAGTACCAGAGTAATCCCAGCCTTACAGATGTCTAAGAGAGAGAGACAGGTATAGAGATAGACTGTAGAAAGATAGACAAGTATTTTCTGGGTATTGACATGTCAAACTTCATGAAAATAAACATAGTGAAGATTTTATCTTTGAAACAGCAGAGACATCAGGAAGCTGGGATTTCTTGTTTCTGAGTTTCAGGTTTAAATGTTTAATCTGCTTTAGTGTAAATTAATAGCAAAAATTGAAACCTGTGATCACAAAACACCTATGAACACTATGTGAGGAAGTAGGAAAGTAGCTTTGTTTGGCTGGGGTGTGTTTGAAGTACTCTGATAGTCTACACTGCAACTGTATTAGGGAATATTAAAAGACAAGGCAAAGAGCGTGGAAAAATGCCACACAATTGTATAGCGAAGTTCAGAAAAGAAGTTCCCATTAAATCTTTATTTATCTCAAGGCAACATCACTTTCAATAACTGGTTTTGCTTCAAAAGTCACTGTGAAAATGAAAAAATTTTTCTCCTGCTTGTTGTATTGAGAGAAGTAGTAACCGAAGAAAGGAAAATGCCCATATCTGTGAGTTTTCGACTAGCAAGCCTCTTGTGCCACGGCAAAAATCTTGGTCCCTGCCTACTGGGGTTCTCCTTCACTGCCCCATGACTAGCACAGCTAAGAAGCTGCAGTTACCTGCTGTGCACTCAGGTATCCCTGGAAATCCAGCCCAAAGTAGAAGGCACATGCTGAGGAACGATTTAGACCAAGACTAAGGACAGATTAATAGTTATGAAATGTATCAGAGGGAAAAACAAGGCAGTGTGTTGAACTCGGACCATATGTTGAGGAGCAGTGAAGGAGCACTGCCTCCTCCAGTGCCCACAGCTCAGTCCTGCCCAGGAGGGTCCCCTCTGCACCACATGTCACAGCCATGGGGGCTGCAGCTGGCCCTGCAGTGCCACCACCGGCACCGTGCTGAGGCTCTGAACTGCCTCTTCTGCAATCCTGAACTCACCCGTCTCCAGGACAGCTGCTGCAGGTGATGTTCCCTGCTCCACCTGACTCCTGAACCAGCTCAGGGTTATTTGGAACAGTGCTAAATCTCACAGATGCCAGCTGTGCATTGTGACAGTGTAGAGGATCGAGTTCCTGGGAACGTTCTCTGGCACTTATTAATTGACTTACACAGATGAAGCCTTTGTGGTTTCACTCTTCCCTGTGATAGTGGATGTGTAAGAACATGGTAGTTTGGCTACTCAGAGGAACAGGACCCCAAAACTGCACCTCCACATGAACAGTAGAACTTGCTAATACCAGGAAAGGCAGAATTGTTAAAATCTCAGTTTACCAGTGCTTTATCCCTTGTTCTAAGAATATACTTCCTAACCATATCTATGAACAAGACTTGAAGATTTTTTTAAGCTCTTGTTCCTGGACTTTTTTTGCCAAGAAATACTTTACAGAGAAGCACCACAACCTGATTCTACAATCTAGCCACAGATTATTCATAAAAAATGAATTGCAGAACCCCTGCTGCTTGTGTTTTCTATTTTATGTTTTAGTTGAAAGGATTCCCTAATAGAATAACCGGCTTCTTTTGGAGAAATAAAATTTACAGTGTAGTTCTCTCTGCATGGGCACTTGAAATTTCCTGGAGTATAGTCTATGGCTTTACAGACACAGGGTAATTGCTTTCATAATGAGTAATACAGTTTGTAGCATAATCATTATCAAACCTTCATGAAAATTGATCTTGTTAGCTCTCTTTCAGACAATGGATTTTTATAGTAGCTTAAAATATGTAAAGGCTTGAGGTTTCTTCAAAAAAATAAATGAATCCCACTACTACTGTTGTTGAAATTTACTGCTCATTCTGTGGTAATCAAAATCTTTATAATTATCAAGTTCATAGCTTCATTAAAGAAAATTCAAGCACATAAAGCAGGGATATTACAAGTGCTTGATGACAGCCATTTAGTCATAAAACTATTTTGGTGACAGCCCTTTAGTCATGAAACTATTCTTAATTTATTTTTCAATTAATTAGAAAATACAAGTTATGGGCAACAATGGGGAGCTACAGAACAAAACCTAGAAAATATGTACCCAGAAAGATGAGATTCTACACTTTACTTCATTGTTGCATTATGAGATGGCTTGTAATTAAATATATACCAGATTTACAGGCTCATTCATTAAAACTTTGAGTCATTAAGCAGAGTATTAATTTTGTGGTGTGCTTTTCTTGGTGATCTATTCATTGCATCCTCTCTGGTGCTGAAAATTCTGTCGTTGTGTTGGTACACTGGAAGCATGTCAAACACAAGGCAGCTATACCAGCCTTATTTCACTCACTGAAAAGTGCTTCAGGCTCACTATATAATTTTCTAGAGTAGCAGTGGGGGGCATGGTGCTTCACAGGCTGCTTCAGCATGTTCTTGGGAGGCAGCTGTGTTTGGACAACGCTCTCAGGCACATGGTGTGATTCTAGGGGTGTCCTGCATAGGGCCAGGAGTAGGACTCGATGCTTCTGATGGGTCCCTTCCAACTCAGCATATTCTATGATTCTATGATTCTTGTCCTCAGGTTCCATGGGCTATACAAAGCTCACTCCTTCACTGGAAAATGTGCTATGTTGGTCCATAAATCTAAATTATGACAAAATATCCAAACACGGCTCTTGTCCTTCCTTTTCCTCAGTCCCCTATGTGCCACCCATGATTGCTTTTTCAGTTTGTCTAAAGTAGCTACAAAAGGTACTCTGTTCTTTGCTCCATTGACATTTCCTGTAAGTAGTGTTTCTCCAGAGAATCCTGACAAAGTGCCCATCTAGCAGCGCAAACAGCACAGACCTTTCTCAAACAGCCTTAAAGGAAGACTGAGAATTCATAATTAAGCACATCAGTTTAGGATTCAAAGTGCCTTGTTGCAGCTGTGTGGAAAGGCTGAAGTTCAAAGCACATAAAATGTTCAGTTTGACTGTCAGCTCAATAATTCTAAAATTGCTTCAAATAACAGCAAAGAATTTGGGGTTCTGCGAGCAGAAAAAAAAAATCTGCTTCCAAACAGAAAGTCAATGCACATATAGCTGCCCATCCAATGTGTTCGTACTGCATGCTTTTACTTGCAAATAGATTTTCAAATGGGGACCCCTGGTGGCCTAGTGGTTAGCATGCAGGACTCTCACTGCTGCGACCACGGGTTCGAATCCCAAGTCCCCCGGGCAGATGGTAGCTCGTTAGCCCTGTGAGGCCATCCATCTATGAGAAGGACACTCTAAACAAACCTACGTCCTGAGGACCTCACTGCCATTGTCCAAGCTTGCTTGGCCCCGGCAGATGAACCTTAGGATTAAAGGGTGGGCCCAGTTCAGCGCAGACTGTGTCTCACCTAAAAAATCCATTGCGCAGGCTGGAAAGGTAAAAAGACCTTTCCCCAAAATCTTCGTTCGCGAAGACTGGCCATTATTATTAGATTTTCAAATTCTCTCAGGTCATTGCATACATAAATCTTAAGAAGTCCTCTAATCACTACTCAGTTCTGAATAGGAGAATAGAGTGGTGAGATTGGCCTCTTTGATTAAAATGATCTAAAGATCTCAAACAAATGTAGCTGAGATAGTCTGTAAAAGTCAGGGAACTACCTTTTTTAAATTCTGATGTGGTGGTGATTTATCAAATCTAATATGGTCTAAAAGTTCATATTGTCTAAAAGTTCATATATTCTGCTTCTCCCGCACTTGCAAAATAAAAGAAGGACAGTTTTAAATGTGTTTCTTGACTATTCTTCTGGCTTTAAGAAGCAGGAAAGTGGATAAACTTTCTCACAGGAAAGCAACTTTTGCTAGTGCCACACAATACTTACAGTGCTTGGACTATGACAGTAATTAAAGTAGATTTCCATGTCAGCCACATGAGTAATTATGCTAATAGCTCACAGTGAGAGATTTTAAATTCTATGTGTTGAATATGAATGTTTAACAAGGGTTTTCACTGATTAGCTACACTCTGGTCTCAGGCATGTTCCTTTTTTACAGTCTGTGGGAATGTAGAGGTAAAAAGACGAAAGAGTTTACATGATACACTGTACTTCCCTAGTTAATCATTTATTCACCATAGATTTTTCTCACTTTTTCTTATGATAAAACAGTTGTTAACATAAACTTAGCCAGTGTAGTAATTCTTCATTATTTCTAAATGTCTTCAGTATTTTCACTTCATCGTGAATTTGTTGTTGTACTCAAATTTAAGCAGACTAGAACAGCACTGTCAGAACAACACTGCTGTTTTTATGCTTTGTCTGAAGGACATTGGCTCTGAATGTATCTGAAAGTTGGGGATATAGGCCTAAAATTCCACCAAAACACTGTAGATGACAAGTAGGAAAGAGTTTGGCTCCTCCCTCTGGGGCAGCCTGCTGGGACAAGGGATGCTGGCAGTGTGAGGACACCATAAGGGTTGACCAGCCAGCAGGAGGTGGCTATAATTCACTTAACCCAGTTTCTCCAGGAATAGAATAGAGACCTAAGAATCTGAGGAACAGGCAGGTCAGTTCTGAGGCTGGAGTGATTCCATCATAACAGTGACAGGAGAGGACAATGAAATGAGTTTGAAACCTCCACTGCAGCCATATTCCTACTGGAGTGATTAACTTTGCTCAGATTCTGAAACAGGTCACTTTCTGATCTTCTGCCTTGATAGTAGTGCTGTTTTAAGGGAAGAAAGGCACTTTCCTTTTTTATTTGTTTGCTTTTACCCCCAGAAAAGTAGCTTCTCTCTTTTCTCTGACTGCTGCATTTCCCCCTATACTGACTTAGGAATTTAGAAAATGAATCTTGTCTTTCATTTTAAAGCTTCATTAGCACATTCATTGTTAAGAGACTTCAAAAGACCTTGCTATTTTTCTTTATTTTTACTTTCCCTCAGATAAATTAGCCTGGACCTCATTAAGGGATGAATGCACTTGGCACGTGACAGCCCAGTTGTGTAGACTGAAGGATGCAATGTACAGGGAACAAAGCAATACACAGCTCTTCTCTTAGGGGTGTCAGCAGTAGAAGGGGTGGGGAATGCTCAGATAAAATGGACTTGGGAGGAGCTGGGAACTGTTGCCACTTACCCCTAACTTAACTTAGCAGGCTGAAGGAAAACACAAATATTAGAACACTGCAAGGCACAGGAAACCTTGTGTGTCCCAAGAGGAGGAATAATATGCAAGACAGATCCTGATCTTGTGGTTATTTTAATATTTCAAGGTTTGCAAACAATAATTAAAAACCTGGGGGAAAAGGAATATTTTTTTAGTAAGGCAAATGAGTGTTTTATGCAAGAGGAGGCCGACTCTCTGTAGGTTCATAGAAAAGCAGGCAGCACGCTTGCTGTGTTTGTGAGGACATTGCCCTCCACTCGTGCCCATGGACAGTGGGGACGCAGCTTCATGGTGGGATGAGCCCATGCCAGCTTTCCATCCTGATGGGCTGTTCCTGCACAGAGGGTGGCCAAGTGCAGAGTACGGCCCAAATCTGAGATCCAGGGACTGTGCCCTTTGGGAAGCGCCAGCGGCACGTGCTGGGCTTGCTTGGCCACCCCAGATATGGCTGCAGGAGACTCCCACATTCCCTGGGGTCAGCCCCTGATATTGCCTCCCAGCTCCCCTCCTGCTCAGCAGCTGTGTGGCCATAACAGGATCTGTGTCCCTGGTCAGGCCTGTACCGTGAGCACGGCTTGGGTGGCGGCTGTCGGACACTGGGGGGGCTTGGGCAAACAGCCCAGTGCCAAAGGCCATCCCCAGGGAGCATCCCCAGGGAGCATCCCCAGGGAGCATCCCCAGGGAACATCCCCAGGGAGCATCCCCAGGGAGCTGCCACTTCAGTGTGCTCCAAACGAACGCTGCTCCACCGCTTGCATTTCCACAGCAAATAGATGTGGTGGACTCCAAGCACTGCAAGGTCTGTGGGCTCGTGGTCATCATTACTGCTGGAAGGCATTTCCTCCTGGCACACCTCACCCTGCACTGCTCGTGGCCCTGCTGTGATGAGAGCACTGTCTGTGTCTGCCCCAGAGCCCTGCCAGCCAGAGCAAATCCCAGGGAAAACTCAACCCCTCCTTTGGCCTGGTGTCACATTAAGTATCTGCTAACCCTGTTCCTACTGAGGTATTTTTATGGTACATTAAGTGCTAGAAAATAAACTGCTACCTTGTTTCTGTGTTTAAATTGGGAAAAAAAAACATCTGTGAAAGGGCAACTATTTTCTCCTGAAGATCACTGGCCTCACTTAGAATTTTAATCTCACTGAATAAAGTTGATAATCCAATTCAGCCATGTTATACAGAGAAACTAAATATGCATTATAAGACACGTTTTCAATAGGTCAAATTTTTAGGAGAAAAATTTAACCTTGAAACAGTGAGTGAGACAGTGAAACAGGAAACCTCAGAGAAGACAGGAACATTCCAAGGGACTCATGGCAGTGGGGTTTTTTGATGTGAATTTTGCATTATTTTTTAAATGGCTTTCTGTAGCACCTGGTATAATCTTCTCCATAATTTTTCTAGAAACTGAAGTTGGACTAGCAGGTCTGTAGTTTCCTGGGTCCTCATTTCAGCCCTTCTTGTGAACTCGAATAACACTGGTTAGCTTCCAGTCAGCAGAGGCCTCCCCACATTCCCAACACATATGGTACATGAATTTATCAGTTTTTGTTTGTAACTAGCTCTTTTCTTTTTTTCATGCCGGAGATTCTTCAGAGAACAAATAATTTTTTCAGTGTGATTTATTTCAGAATCCCTCTACATTCAAGATGCTTCTGCTTTTACTCACCCTTGTGGTTGCTTTTGGAAGTGGTGTTTTGCATTGACTTGTGTCAGCAAATGCAAACAGACTTGAAATGTTTGAAGATTCTCTCTGAAACTTGGAATTAGATATTGGTCAGGAAAAGGTGATAAATGTTTGTTTTAATTAATTTGAAGGAAAGAAAGTAACACTTTCTTTCATTTTGTAATATCATATATAATAAATATAGTATGTAATAAGAACCCTTACTTATTTGCCAGTACCTGGAGTCAGGGCCCACGCTCTTCGTGGCTGCCTGTTCTGTAGTATGGAGATGGCAGAGAAACACACAACATTACTTCACTATTTTCTCCTCCTAATAAATGCAAGCAACAGGTCCATTTTTAAAATCGCTTAATCTCGTTTGTCAGATACCCATTAGAGCCCATTAGAGGGCTTAGCCCCATCCTGACATTCTTGTAGCAATTCCTCCCCTAACCTGTTAGTGACTCGATCCTAGAAATTGTTAAGAATCCTGTTTCCAGGCATATTGCATTTAGAATCTAAGCAAGGTCTCTGTTCCCAGGATCAGGTGTATTCAGGGGTGAAGAAAAGAATCATCTAGGATCCATTAATTTTTGTGTGCTTAATCTGAAAACTTCTTTTTAAGGCTGAAGAGAGCTGTTGGCCACATCAGCTCCAGAAGGTAATTTTCTGTCTCTGTAAATTGGTGTGAAAGAAAGAAATTGTCGTGACAGTGGCCATGGAAGAAGAAATCCCTGCCCAAGGTCACAGGCCCAGCAGCAGCCAGGACATGGCTCACACATCATGGCTCATGCATGCACTTTGCCCTCTCAGACAGCCTCAGTTAGTGAGCTCAGTAGAGAGACAGCAGCTCATGTCTTGTCTCTAAATAACGCTAAAATTCCCATCCTTTCCATTCTTTTTTCTGACTTTGTGATTATTTATACACAGTTACCTATAGTGCACGCAGAAGAGCCTATTATTATTGCTGTCAGCTCTAATTGTGTGATATCTAGGAAATTCGGGCAAGAACTCTAGCCGCCTTCTGCTATTTGCTGCACAAGTACAGACCAGAAAGGATTCTGCTCACAAATACCAGCACAAATGTTCTCTGTGAGAATAAGGCAAGTGGATAGGGACAGATAGGGACAGATAGGGACAAACAAGTAAACAATGGGTCAAGAAAAGGGGGAGTTTATGTCTTTTCTATATTGTGCTGACTGGCCATCGAGGCCACAGAATCTTACCTCCCATTAGAAGCCTGGTCACCCAGCTAATCAAACCCAGCTCCTCTCACTGCTCTTCGTATTCCATATGCCCAACCCAGCCTTTATTACACTCTCCTCAGTTCCCTGACACCTTTTCCATAATGGGGGCCACACACTTGTGGATACACACCAGGTGCAGTGCTGGACAGAAGGGAATGCTTCCTGCCTTAGACCTGCTGGCTGTGCTTTGGCTAAAACAGTCCAGGATGTGGGTGTTGTCCACCCAGGGTTCCAGGTCTGGGGAAAACGATGGTTGTACAGTGCAAAGAGCAGCAGAAGTAAAGCAGATTAGGTATAGACACCTGCTAAGTTAGAAAAATTGCTGTCACAGCTCAGCTGGGTGAGAGGAAGCTGCAGGCAGGTCACACCAAGTTTGGGCAGAGCAGCTGTGACGAGCCTTGGTGCTGAGGCCTGGCAAACTCAGTACAGAGCTCACGGCCTGTTATGAGCAAAGACAATGCCATGTTGCAGGGCTACGTGGTTATAGTATGACACACAGACTGGTATGAAGCTTCCTTTCTTCCCATCCCTCTCCACCTTTTTCAGTCCAGTCACTCTCCCCCTATGGGATATTTTTTGAGGGAAAATTGTTAGAAAATGTTTTGACAAATATTTTGCATAGAAATCTGTATGTGTTTTTGTTACACTGATTTTCTTGCTCTTTGCTACCTGAACCAAAATGAAAGTATGGGTGTAATGGCCACTAGGCAAAGCCTTTACTCAGCAGTGTAAGGTGACCTGGTCACTGCTTCACTGTCTCCTCTGTAATGTACTCAACACACCTTTGAAAGGAATGACCCTGCAGCACAGTAAATCTGTGCATTTGTTTTACAAAAGTAAATAACAGCTATAAATCTCCTTCTCTGGAGCATGTTTTACTGAAGCCATAAATGCTGCAACACAGTGGCTTCCCAGCAAACCCAAAAATACCCCTTACCATGGAGCCAGAGCCCTGAGCACAGCTCTGCCAGGCTGCCACAGTGCAGGATTGCCATCTGCAGGGCAGCCTGGCATCTGGCTCCCTGGAGGCTAGCAGGCTCCTCATCCCTGTGGATATCCTTCAGAAATGTTTCTCGTGCTCTTGCAGTACCCAGGTGTTCAGATGCTTGGAGGGATTCCCAGTTTTTGCAGCTGTACTATCCCTATAAAAATGCTTGTTGTCTCCCACTGCCCTGAAGCTGCAGGTGTCATAGAGCCATTGAATCACAGAACGGTTTCGGTGGGAAAGGACTTTCAAGACCATCTGGTTCCACCTCCCCTGCCATGGGCAGGGACATCTTCCACTATCCCAGGTTGCTCCAAGCCTTGTCCAACCTTGGACACTTCCAGGAATGGAGCAGCCACAGCTTCTCTGGGTAACCTGTGCCAAGGCCTCCCCACCCTCACAGGGAAGAATTTCTTCCTAATATCTAATGTAAGCCTGCCCTCTGTCAGTTTAAAACCATTGCCCCTCATCCTGTCACTACACTCCCTGCTAAAGTGTCCTTCCCCATCTTTCCTGTAGATCCTCTTTAAGTACTGAAAACCACTCTAAGGTGTCCCCTTAGGGAGCCATCTCCTCTCCAAGCTGAACAACCCTGGCTTTCTCAGCCTGTGTCTATAGCAGAGGTGCTCCAGCCCACTGGTCATCTCTCATTCAGAGAATTTTTATACTGCTTGTTACATTTTCATAGCTATTTTCCATTCTGTTAATGAGCTATTCAATGCATTTTACATTTCAATATGTAAATTCTGTGTGCTAGCATCACCAAAAAACATCAAATGATGGATTCGGTGCAGTTTTCCTTCTCCTAATGTTTCTATAAAATAATCACCCTGATTTCCTTACATTACTAGGCCCATCTGCCAACTGGCCCTAGCTTTACAGACACAAATATCTCAACAGCCAGCCAAGCCAAATAACCCAAAAAAACAACAAATAAAACCCACATTATATTAGGGAAGGACAATCCTCCTTAACTTTATACCAGTTTGCACACCGTCAGAACAACCCCAGCTGAGATCAGAGTCTGTACAAGGGCTGAAAGGCTAATGCCTCATTACCCCTTGATCTGAAGATTACAGCCTTTTGCAGCTCTCATTCTGCCCAGCTCTTTCTCACTGACATTTAAGATAACATGATGTAAAATAATCTCAGCTCTCCTGAAGCCATAAGTACATAAGGACTTTAACAGAAATGGACAAGGCCTCTTGCAGATTCCTCTGTGTGAACCGATCCACAGTGCTGAGCTGTACATTATCACCAACTTCTCCTTTGTCTGTGCCCCTGCTGCAGTGGAGGGGGACACAGAGCACTCCAGCAGTGCCAGCTTCTCATGGCCTGCTTTCAGCAGAGGAAACAAATTATCTGCAGGAAAGTTGTTGATGACAGTGAGGTACCACATTAACCTTACTTGAGCTATAATTGTGATCCTTGCTTTCGCAGAGTTTCTGATCCAGCTCTTCAGATGGTTCTACAGCTCTGCCACAGCTGCCAGTAGAGGAGGGAACTATGTATTTCTGTGTATTTTGCCATCAAAATTGCCATTAGTGCCTAATAAAGTCAGTAGAGGCCACCCCCACTGAGAGCAGAATTCACAACTACATAGAACATTTCAAGGATCAGCTTCCAGATCCACCAGCTGGATGTTCTGGTCAACAGATGAGAGCACCAGGTAGAGCAGAGCATGGCACCACAGCCCTACGCAGTACGGAGACATTGCAGGTGCCTGTGTGGCACACACAGCCAGGGTCAACAACAGCTGCTGTGGAACCCATCTGGTGCATTTGGGACACTGCAGAAACACACATGCACTTTATAGCCATAGATTTACGTGATACTATTAGCTCACCTTGCACTAACATAGACTCTTTATTTTTTAAGGCTTCAGTGACTCCTACTTGAGTGCACAGCCTTGTTTCAGCTGAAAAGGCACGTAAAGGAAGCGTTAGAAAAAGACATAGTAACTGCAGAGGAATCTGTAAACTCATAAATGTTCTGAAGATCGTTGTTGAAAAATAAGATTGAATCAGGAATTATTATGGAATTATTATGGGCCATTTTTCCCACTCGGTCCTTTCCATTAAACACACTTGCATTAGTACATCCAGCATCACAGACTCACGCTGGTGACAGACCTGCTGCTAGGCAACACAAAACCTCACGGAGGCATTCCGGTTCCTCTCTGATGAAGTCAACAAGAAAAAGAACATGACATCAGTGGGTTCTGAAGTTTCTGTTACATTTGCTTTTTATTGGCACCAGTAATGTGAAAAAAAGATGAAAGAAATGAGACCAGAATTTTCTACTGCGGGAAAGAGAAGATGGAAGTAAAAACCACTCCACGATGAAATAAAGAGAATAGCAAGAAGTGCTGGAATGAAGGACAAAAACTAAAGGAGCACTTGAGAGGCGGCAGAAAATTACTATGGGTGTGGTGTGCTGTCTCCACACAGAGGTCAGCATTCCACAGAAAACATAAGGTATACTAGTGCAGAAATAACAATACCAAAATCAGGAACATATTACTTTGGAGGAATTATGTATCCCTTTGGAAGAACATACCCATTGAAAATGGGAAGAACCTATAGCAGGAACTGGCAGTGACTTTACTCTGTATCTCTCAGCACGTGAACCTCCCTGTTTTGTTCTGGATTTGCCAATGTGAAGGTACTGGGCATATGATTGCTCTGTACTGCCCGTGTGTCCATTATATGCAGAGAGCCCAGCTTTACACAGTCATGGTCAGAAGTCACCATGGCTGTCCATCATCAAGCCTTTGTCCCACAGACTGCTCCTTTTACCACGAGGGGTAAATTACTTCCTCACCCCAAAGGTGGCTCTGACTCCCTGCTTCAGTCTCATAATTTTTACTCCACCTTGCCCCCCACTTTTTCCACGTGAAGCAGCCAGGTGTGAAGCTGGTGTTTGCTGTGGCAGAGCTGGTTACAGTCAGAGCTGGCAGGCTGATGTCTGAGGAGCCTGTGAAGAGGGACAGCGGGAACTGCTTTCTATGTTACATCACTCATCTCTGAGCACCCAGGGCATATCATAAAACAGGAGACATTCCTCAAAAGAGGCAACTGAAGTACACTAAGAGCAGAACAAGGAAGCTGAGTGCAGTTCTTCGAGGCAGTGATTAATCACACCAAAAATCGGGCAACTTGTCAGGCAAAGTGCAATATACTGGAAAGCCCAGAGCGCTGAAGGGCACTGAGTTGCCAGACCCATTCATTTACTGTCAGACCATGCCAAAGCAGAGGCAAACTCCCTCTGACAACTATGAAAATGCTTCTCTTCTTTTTCCAGAGCCTATTTTTTGAAAGACATGAGTATCAAAACTGCATAGCCTGAGCCTGCTTAGTCTTGCAGCACACAAGTGTGCTGCAGGTACTGCTGAGGCACCTGTCTCAGCAAAAAGCTGCCAGTCCTCTACTTACTTGGTAAGCTGGACTATGCTGGAGAGAGGTTACAGATGGCAGTGGGCTGTGTTGTGTCACAGCCTCACAGTATCTTTCCACCTTAGACTGCTTTCCTCACGACTTGTGTCTCACAGTTCCAAAGCCTTATTTAATCACATGGAACTGAAAATACTTATAAACTGACCTTCCTCACTGCCAAGTAAATATTTCATTATTCTGCACCCCCTCGGCTAAACTGTATGCAAAACCTCGCAAGGAATTTCTAAAAAGTTGCAAGTGCTTTAAAACATCCATGTCCTTCCTGTGCTGGGGACCCCAGAGCTGGATGCAGGACTCCAGGTGGGGTCTCACCTGAGTGGGGCAGAGGGACAGAATCCCCCCTCCCCTGCTGCCCACGCTGTGGGATCAGCCCAGCACACAGAGGGGATCTGGGCTGCCAGTGCACCTGGCTGGGACATGTCCAGCCTCAAATCCACCACCACACCGAGTTCTTCTCCTCCTTTCCAAACACCTGTGGCAGCAATCTGCACTGCTTGAGCTGCTGCTTCCTCCAGCACTACCGGGAGTCACGCCCCGGGAGCAAACAGAGCATCCCAGGGCAGCTGAGCCTCCTGCTGTTCCCTCCTGGGGCTGCTGCAGGGTCTGTCCTGTGCAGGGGCTCAGTTTGGGGGGGTCTGCGGAAAGGGCACTGGGGCTACACAATGCACGTGAGACAGTGGGAAACCTGGCTCTGGTCACCTCCAGCTGACCAGCCAGGTCTGGATTCTGAGTTGCAGGGAGGGGGTTGAGACATCGAGGCCTGGGCTTCTGGTGAACTGCTCCAGGGTCTTTATTGCCTTCACGTTAAAGAATGCTGTCTGTCTTTTTCCTGTTTCGTACAGAGGGTTAAGAAGTTAATACTAGTAATAATATACAGCTTTATATTTAGGAATACATGAATTATGAAAAATAATCCATTTTGAACCAATGTCAATTAAACTAGTATCATAAATATAGATAATATATCTCGTTGAATAATTTAGAAATGCCAAATCATTGTCATTGGTAACAATCAAGGTGTTTGCCTATGAATATTCATATAGTATTCATTCAGATGTAATGGCAAATAATGAACATGTTACACTATGATTGTTAATGACAGAGTTTAATTCTACTTTTTAAGGCCTTTATAATGTGATGCTAACCTTAAAATGTCATCATATGCCTATTCATCTGACAATACATATTTTTTATATATACAATATCATATTGACTATAAGGTAGAACTTCCCAGTGATTTTTATTGTCTTTACAAAAGGCTTAAAGTACAGAGTTAATTGTTTAAATGCTGACTTTTAAAACATGTAAATTACAAAGAATATTTCTATAAGATAGTTACCATAACATGTTCAAAAAGAAATATTTTGCATTTTCTTTTCAATTCTATTCAATCTAGATAAGTTTAATGTGGCTTTTCCTCATCTCTGTATCACAAAAGATAATGAAGTATTAACCCTGTACGTTTTTTACTCCTTTCAATGAGCCAAAGTGTTTGTCTAGTCCAGCGAAAAGGAGGTTAAGGGGCTACCTCATGGCTTCCTGCAGCTTCCTGAGAGGGGGACATGGAGAGGGAGGTGCTGAGCTCTTCTCTCTGGATCCAGGGACAGCACTCCTGGGAATGGTTCAGAGCTTCACCAGTGGAGGTTCAGACTGGACATTAGGAAGCATTTCTTTACTGGGAGGGTGGTCAGTCTCCTGAGGTGCCACTGAGCACCCACAGAGGTGCTCAGTGCCCCAGGCCTGTCCATGTTGAAGAGGCATTTGGACAATGTCCTTAACAACGTGCTTTAACTTTTGGTCAGCCCTGAAGTGGTCAGGCTGTTGGACCAGATGATCATTGCAGGTTCCTTCCAACTGAACTATCCTATCCTATATCCTATCCTATCCTATCCTACCCTATACTGCCCTACCCTGCTCTGTTCTAACAAGGTAAAACTTTGTGTCAATGTGGGGACAGCAGTGGCATTTTTTTACCTGGACTTTAGCAAAACATTCAACACTATTTCCCACAGTCACCTTCTGGACAAGCAGGCAAGACATAGGTTGGATGCTTGGTCTCTGAGAGGGGTAAGACATTGGCTAATAGTCCACACCCCGAGGACTGGCAAAGGTTTGTCACTCAGGCTGGCAGCCTGGCACAGGTGGGGTCCCCCAGGGGTCGATAGTGGGTCCCACATGGTTCGACATCTTCACAAATTATCCATATGGGGCGATGGAAAGCACTCTCACCAAGTGTGCTGACACTCAGCTGGGTGGTGAGGAGGACACATCAGAAGCCAAAGCCATCTCACAGAGACACTTGGACAGGCTGGAGGACAGGGCTAGCAAGAACTGTGTGAAGTTTAACAAAGTCATGTGCAAAGTTCTGCACCTGGGATGGAATAGCCCAGGAGCCCAGTTCAGATGAGGGTCCTTGCTGAAAGGGACAGTGAGAACAATCATTCACTGGAACAACCTCCCCAGGGAAGGGTCAAGTCCCCATCACTGGAGGGTTCAATGCACAGCTGGACGGGGTGTGAGAAGATCTCTCTGGGCTCCTTTTCCCGAAAAAGGCTGGAGCAGATGATCTTTCAAGATCCCTTCCAACCCAGGCTGCTCTGTGATTCTACAATGATTTGTAAAGTACTCAAGTCTTGAATCCCTTCCCTGTTTTTCCAGGCAAATAGTGATGCATCTTAAGGAGACATAAAGTTGAAAGATGGGCACAGAGAGCTGAAAGACCACAGCTCTTCACATTGTGATTCTTTTCCATAATCCGGAATCCTTTTAACAGCTCTTACTAGTTAAAGCATTACAGACAACTGGCCTTTCTTGCATACTTAGCATTGATAGAAGTGCTAATTAATGTATTTCTACTATATGGTAATTTAGGGTTTGCTTCTTTAATGTACTGAATGATGATTTTCCATCTAGAGAATAGTAGACAGTAGTGGCACCACTTCCTTTCTAGCAGGAGTTTTAGACTGTAACTTTTGGAATATCTAGAGTGTTCTTGAAGTTTGGCTTCTACTTATGATAAACGCATATAACAAAGCACATGAGAGCAAATCTGCCCTTTGATTTTCTGTATTTGAAAGCAGGGAAAATGGATTTGCATGAGTAGGTTAAGCCAAAACAGGAATAAGTCAGGGCAGCAAGCCAGAAGTTGATGAATTTGTCATCTGGCACAATAGTCCAAAGCTTAAGTACTCCTGCATTTAGGGGGAAAAAATTTGTCTTCCTGAAGTTCAGTAATTTCAAACTGAGAATTGTTCCCTAAGTGAGGAGTGAGAGCATCAAATTATCTGCTTCAATGATGAAAGTTTGCCCAGAAATACAATCAAATATCTTTTCAGCAGAAGATCCTGAAATAATTCAAAAGAAAACATGTCAGTTTGTCCCCTTGCTGTGTTTTTCAACATCCCTATTTTGACTTTGAAGGACTTGTAGAAGTTATTCTCTCTGCAGCCCTCCCTGAAACAACCAGAGTTCATTTTCAAACACAAACACAGTTCTCACATGTCAGGCAGCAACTTTTACACTTTTTGCAGCTTCATACAAAGTTAACTGAAATGAAACAAGAAATAACTCAGAAATGCACTGAAATCCGTGATGGTTTGTTAATTCAGAGTGTTCTGTGTTTGTCTTTAAGGAATAGTTTTATGCATTTAACAGTTTTTTAAATAAGTAATTTTTTTTATGACACGAGAACTATCTTACAGTGCAGTGAAATATAACTTCACAAGAGTTCTTTGATGAGGTTTTCGGGTGGTCTGTCCATGCATATGAATACAGCTGACAATTTTCTGGACAATTTTTCTAATGCAGTCTACACTCAGTTGTTTTCATATTAGCAACACACAATCTAATAGTTTAGTCAAGTATCCAAAATTCAAGAAAGGAAGTGTCAACTCTACAAAATACCACATTTTCACAACAACTGGGACAGAGTGCAGCCCCTGGCCCTCAGCAACCCTGAGCCCTGCTTTGCTGGTCCTCCTCAGGAGCAGGATGCAGGTGTTGCTGCAGATCAAACACCCTTTGCCCTGCAGCCACAGCAATTAGTGGACATTTAGTCCTTCATTTGCTTTGTCAATCTTGTTCAACTTTGCAAGGAAAGTATGTTCTTTGTAAACAGATGTTACTGTTTGCCACTTTCAAAATAAGTAATCATTCCTAATTTATATCTTCTGTTGGAGGTTCGGAGTGCAGACGTGTTCTGGCACTGAAGAATGCTCAAGCACACAGAGAGACATGAAATATTTCCAGTGTGGTTAAAGAGGAATATTTCGTATCACCTCGAGAAATGTAATTTCCAAATAACGTACTGTTTATACTTTGAAGTTTTTAAAATCATGGTACAACTGACCATAAAGAACAGGAAAATGTCTGGTTTTTAAATGAAAACAGCAGTATACTACGAGAGAGTGAATACTCAGTTGATGGAAGAATGCCAGCCGACCACACTTGTAATTCATGCCCTGGGGCTGCTGGACAAAACACTTCTCACAAAGCCAGACAATCACTGTGGAAGGTGAGGCCGAGCCTGTGCTGTTACTGGAGTCACAGTGGGAGGGAAAAATCACATGGAGGAAGATGCCACATTTGGGAAATTCAAGAATATACAGGAGTGAGAAGATTCTTCTGGTGGTGCAAGGTTAGGGTTAATGAAATGTTGGTAATTATGAAAATCTACCATCTTCTCCTGAGCAACGACTAACACACACTAGGTCAACATCTTCACAAACTCAGATGTGATATACCTTTAATAGTTGTTTCTGTGAGCAATGTAGATGAAAGAGGAAACTATGTTCTTTAAATACTATTACTAGTGTTTTATTCTACTGCACAAAGCCACATTTGCTTAAAGATTTTATATATGTGTGTGTACTCTTTATTCAAGTATAACATTTGGAGTTCTTCATCAGTCTTGCTATGCACGCACAGTGGCACATCCTGTTAAATGTTATACCACTGAACACAAATATGGAGCTCCACTGCATGTGGGGACATAGTGAGCAGCCCTTGTTCAGAAGGAAGAGTGCCCTGACTACTGCAGTGGGATTCAGGCTACCCAGTGTCTGTTTGCTCCCCAAAGACAGCCAGGGGCACTGTGAGAGTGGTGCAAAGGAATAGCAGGAGTCAGAGAGCTCCTGAGCTTTTCTGTGGTAGGATTTCCCAAACCACTCTACGATTCTATGACTCTATAATAGTTACAGAATAGGAATGACTGCTCTTCAGAGATTTTTTTCCTCATGCATACAGAAACATTTCAAGGAAGGATAAGAGGAATAAGAACCATTGTTATAATTTTCTACAGGCCTGGATAATGAAAAGACCATCAAGACACTATTACAAAATGATTACTCCATATATGCAAGTAAGAGCAGGACTGAGTTTTTTTGAGACAGTTATGAGAAGTTGTATGCTTGAAATCCACCCAAACATATACTTGATTCCCTATTCTGTGCACCCATGCCTCAAGATTTAATAAAATTCATTAAAACCTGGCATTGTTGGCCTTCTGAACATTTGTAAAGATTTGACAACAGGCAGGAAAATTAAGAAAGCAATGAAAGTATTGTAAAAGGGCACACCTCCATTCATCACACATTCCCATCAGGGTGGAGCACACAAGACAGTCTCCAGGAGTTCCCATCACAATTACTGTGCTCAGCAATTAGGACAAATGAGAAGCAGAATCATTTCCAGCAGCCTTTCAGATTGTCAAAATTGAATAAAGGATGATGAACAAATATATACACAGGATACAATTTAAACAGTCATAGTCAATCTGTCAAGGACACAGTGAAAAATAATTGCATAACTGTACAGAACAATCGAAATATGGAAGTATAGAAGCAAATAAAAACATTCAGGACTCGCATAGCAAAAGACAACAGCTGTTTCTTTAGAAAAGAGAATTAGAATATTAATGGTTGGGATTTTTTAAAGAAAAGATATTTGATCAAAACAGAAATTTTCTGCAACCTGAAGAGTGGGAATGTATGTGTAGCAGGGGAAGCAGGCAGTGATCTTCTCTTGGGAAGACCACAGGAGGCACCACTGACAGTCCAAAACCAGATCTGCAGCAATCTGCCTCTAGTGAAACTACAAAAAAATTAAAGGACCGTGATGGACATAAACTGTCCTCTGGTCCAGTTCTGGCCTGCTGCAGCTTGGATGGGATTTCTGATTAGAAACCGTGCAAGTTCCAGAGTGGAGATGACACAAAGCATTGCAGGTGTGTGGAGCTGAGTTGTGCACAAATCGCACAGCAAGAACCCGGCTGCCAACTCCCGCCTCTCTCCCAGCATCTCCCTGCCCAGGAGGCCAGGAGCTGGAAGGGGGCATTGGCACAGAGCACCCCGAGCTTTGTCTGGCCAGGCACGGCTGCAGAACTCCTGCAGAGACCACCCGGCTGTGACGTTGGGGTGGGCCATCCGTGCTCTGTCCATACATCCCTGCTTCAGGAGTGCAGCCACCCTGGCAGGGGGCTGGGAAGGACTGCAGCACGTGGCTCCTCCTCACGCAGAGGCAAGTTACCCCATGGGCCCAGATTAAAGTCCAGATTACAGAATATCCTAACACGGGTTTCCATACGACATAGGTTCCTGCATGGTTACTTGATGTGGAAGACTCGTGCAGCCAAGAACAGCACCACTGTAGTGCTTGAGAAAGCAACTGAGAGCAAATTCTGAAGCAGCTACTACAGTATATCTTGTTTAGATTTTAGCATTATGTATGTTCTTCAAATCTAACTTTGTTGCTCCTGTGTTTGTATTTCTGGAATATATCCTTGGTCAAAATATGATTATTTTCTAATTCAAAGACATCTGAAAATTAAGAATCCAGCACTTCTCTCCAAAGTTGGTTCCGGTGCTTACTTATGGTCAGTACTAAATTCACAGACAAGTAAGGTACCCAGTTTTGTGTGAGATAAACTGATCACCTCTGAGCACTTGGCACTTTCCCCCCCTGAGTTACTGACGTAGACCCAGATGGCTGTGTGCCTCCCTTCTAGCAGGTACAGAATTTGGCCTCTATATTTATCATTCCGTTAGAGGTGATGCAAACCTACTTTGACTGGCATGTAAGTAAATATAAGAAGCTATTGCACTATTGCAAGTTTTCACATTTGCATTATTCACCAAGAGGTAGTGTGGAAATAAGTCAACAAACATTCTCCCCACACTGTTGGCAATCTGTTCTGCACTGAATTTCTGAATAGCTGCATAATTGCAATTAATCTGACACAAAATATTCTAGCATAAAAAATACACCTCTGAGATAGTCAGAACTTTTTCTAACAGCACCAGTCAGAGAAAAAAAACAAAAGCTCTTGCAAAATGAATTCTTCCCTGGAAATGCCATTGAAGTGGAGTCTGGTCAGAATAAATAAAGGAATCTTAGTTTTATCTTTCACTCCATTTTTTAAAATATAAATATATAAACAAAATCAGTGCAGGGTGTTTTATGCAAATAAAACTGATAATCCAGTCTCAATGTACTCCATAATTCTGCTAAAACTACCTCACTTTCTACTGCTTTCAATGTATATACTTTCAAAGGCATACAGAAAAACTAGATCTGAAGCTAGAACTAATATTTAATGACACTCTGAGTATAACATTATCCAACGGAAAGCATTTTTGTTGCCCTGGATTACTCAATAGAACAAGCAACACATGTTTTTAATTAATTGTTGTTGAGTTGTTACCTAACAGTTTCTTAGAGAGATATTTATACTCTGCTTGTTACCCTGAAATTTTATGCAAATTTCTCCATTTATAGGAGTAAAACGAACACCAGCATCACTATCAGCTACCAACAGAAGGTTTGAACAGAATTTGGGAGCATTTCACATTACAAGGAATTTATTTTATTATACAAATTATTATTATACATAACACATATAGATAGATTATACATAATAGGCATGTAAATAATATCTATACTACATGATACAATATCATTAACTTATAACAATACAATTACACTTGTAACGGATTCAACAAATTATAGATGCTAATTATCATTATTTATTATACAAACACTGCTCACTCCTATGCTCTCTGGATCTTTGCTGGGTAGGGGTTTATACTCAGCAGACCATGTCCACAGTGAGCTTGCTGATTTCTGGAGATCACTTCTGTTTCTCAGAAATAACATTTCCCTGTCAATTAAGTCTATAGACATGATTTTTTGGTTCTGTTTTTTGGTTTTTTCCTCCCTAGGATTCTCTAATCTCTTTGTTTTCCTTTCAGATGGTCCTGTGAAGCTTAGGGTGCTTCTCTTTTGGCTACAACCCTATTACTCATTTCTAAACAAAGGTCAGAACAAATGACATGAGTTATTGCTTTATAATAAATTAAGATACAAGAAATCTAATTACATCAGATTTTAATTCTTTACTTTTGCTTTCTTAGCAATCTATCTCCTATTTATATCCAATTTCTGGTTTTCTCTTTTTGATATTCAGATCTGGTTTTAATTCTAGCAAGGCCTGTAGGAAGAAAACCTGTCCAAAATCGAGATGGTTACTTTGTAAATGACAAGGTTCTATGGGTTATCCAAGGCAAATCACGCCTGAGCAGTTTGATTGTTTTCTGTGCTGAGGTGACTGACTCTGTGATAAGGGCTGAGCCTTTGTTAGTTTTAATCTTAGCTAGTTGTTTGACATAGTTTCCCAGAAAATCCAAGTGGTTAAACTGGCAAGAAATGAAAACATTCAGTTTTCAAAAATTAGGAAAACATAAACTTATGGCCAAAATGGTGAGAATAAAGAACATTTCAGGTTCATTTACTGTACTAGTCCGAGGAGGATGGCTCTCTGTGTCACAGTTTGCAGAGCTGACATATGATTAGTTGAAATTCTGACCTCTTTTGGTAAGAAGCAGCTACTCTATGAGACTCTTACAGAAGTAGATGCAGAAACGTGAGTTAAGGTCCAGAATGTCTGTTTTAAAATGTTGCGATGAAATTTTCCAGGGAGAGGAGGGCAAGGTCCTGGTGAAGTATTGAACTGAAAGGTCTTTGCATTGCACCTTTCTGCTCTGTCTCATCCTTCTGACTGATGATGAGCTGCACTGGCATTAGTGAATGCAGCACTTCTGTTACATTAAATGTGATCAAGGAAATAAGGTATACAGAGTGCTTTATTAAGACTAAAAAGGCTCTCTGGGAGTATGTGAAGACTCTGACAGCAACCTAATAAAATATAGCTTGGCTTTGAAGTAACATCTGTGGATCAGTCTGTAGCCAGAGTTCCATTATGTATTCCTGCTGACTTTCACAAAATCTTGGAAGAGGCGCAGAATGACATGAATGGAGAAGCAGACTTGCCCTTCAGGTCTCAACTGAAAGAAATTGATTTGAACACAGACTTCGAAAGGAGTACTGAAAAGCAAATTGTGTATTTAGGGATTAAGATATTTTAAGTAGACAGCAAGGCAACAGCAAGCCACCAAAGCAACTGTGCAGGAGATCTGTCAAGACAGCACTATCCCCAAACTTCAGGTTTCTTGCAAGGCTGTTCTCACTGCAAGTGACAGAAATACCTGGAACTGATCAGCGGCCTCCGACTAAATCTACTTCATGATTGATAGGATCAGACACAGAAGGCAATCAAACATTAGGATTTCTTCTGTGAGTCACCTGGGTTTTTAGAAGGGTCAAGTTTGTGAGAACGTACCTTTTCCGCAAACCACAGCTTTAATTTCAAGAGGCTTGTTTAAGAGGTTAGTGAAAGTTTCAGCTCCTACATTGTTGCACAAGAATTTGTGAAGTTCTCTCATATTAATATTAGAATTTCCACTAGGATACAAATGCAAATTACAGACTGTCAAATAAATACAGTGGCACATTTATCACTAACAATCCAGGTTTTCCCCCTTCTTGGGCTTTTGTTTCCCATCAGTCCACCACAGTCCCTAAAGGACCTTCATTTGTTCCCAGAGCGAGGGGGGTTTTTTCGGATTGTTGGGATTGCACTGGACAAATCTCCTGGATGTTTGGGGGCTGTGTGGTCTCTTTTCTCCTAACTGGAAGAGTGGGGGAAGGGGGACAGTCCCAACAGTGGCAGAGACACGGGAACGGCCCAGTTCCAGGGAGGATTGTGGTGCCCAGCTCGTGGTTTGCACCCTGAGGTGGTCTTTCCTGTTGTTTATTCCTTAGAGTCTGTTGGAATGCTGGTGTGGATTTGGGAAGAGCCAAGTAAGCTGGAGCTGTGAGGTTTTTCCTGTCCAAAATCCACGGGGATGTTTTGCCTGGCTGTCCCACATGGAAGGAAGAGCTTTGGAGTCATTGCATCCCCTGGAAAACCAGTTCAGGAGGGTTCATCTGACTCTTCCCTGACCTGTGGCTTCCAGGGACCCTCCTAATGTTCTGGATCTTCCCAGGAGAGGATATTCCCACGCCTGCTTTTTAGACAAGGAATCCCAAACGCAGTAAGTCAGTCCCATCCTATCTGAGCCGTGCCAGTGGTGAGGTGTGAGGGGGAACACCCCACTCTGCACTTTGAGACAGTGGCTACCTCTTGACTACCTCAAGTTCACTGTCAAAACTTTCCCCACTTGTCCACCACTGTGTGCCTCCTTATTACCTCCAGGTCTTCATTCTCTATTGTGGAGATAACCTCAAGTTTTACTCCCAGAATTTTCCCTACATGTCCACAACTGATTAGCCCAGTTTACCTCACAATGTACATTCTCTCTCCTGCAGATTACCTCAGATTTTACCCACAAAAATTTTCCCTACCTTCCCACTACTGAGTGCCTCAGTTTACCTCAAAACGGTCATTCTCTCCTCTACAGATTGGATCGAGTTTTACCCCCAAAATTTTCCTTCCTCTACATTATCATCACTTTTTTATCCACACCCAGCACAGCCAAGCTTGGGGAAGGTCCAGCTGCTCATTCCCAACCACAAGCAAACATCCAGTACCACTGTCTGTCAGCCCCTGCTCCCTCTGCCCTGAATCCTTGGCACCTGGAGACATGTTGGCACCCTGGATTGACTCAATGTCCACAAACCCCTAATGCCACCATCAGGTTTCTCTGCCCACCAAGGGCACACCACCCAGGAGGGACATTTCTCCCCATCTCCCACACAGACCTCCCCATCCAATTCAGGGAACACCAACTTACCTCTGGGCTGGGAAACAAGAGAGTGTCAAGAAACATATTCAAATCATTCCAGCCTCAATGGTGCCCAGGCCTGGGAGAAAGCCCTTGCCACCACCCTCTTGGATTTTTCTTTCCTGTCGCTTGCCTTGCTCCCAGCTTTGGAAGGTTTGTCTCAGGCTGCATTTCATGGCTGTTCACTCGTGGCCAACCTGGTGCTGGAGGCTGGACAGAGCAGAGCTGGCACTAGACAAGGAGTGACTCCCAGATTTGTGCTCCCCTTGAAAAGCAAACATCTCTGTGCTGTTTGACAGCTCCTCTTCACAAGGATGCAAAGGCTTTTCCCCTCAGAGTAGCAACTTTTTCCAGAAAAAGATTTATTGTGTCATGATGTGTTACCTAATTATTCTACTTGAACTCATTTCTTCTCTCCCTCAAGCTTCAGGGACTTGCTGGTGCTGGGTGTGCATCAGAAGAAGCACTGGATGGGTGGAATACCCAGCCTGAGTTACTCCTGCAAGTGTACATCCACCCCTGGCTCAGACAGTCAGGGATGCTTCCTGCACACCAAACACCAGAGCCCCAAGCACCAGGAGCCTGCAGATGCTCTGCATTGCAATCCACAGCCTCACTCAATCCTGCACGGCAAAGCAAAGGGTTTTTTCCTCCTTAAGGAGGAAAACACACAACAGCAAGTGCTGTCACAGCTGAGCCAGCCCTCGTGGGCAGCTGAACAGGAGAATTCATACTGGCTCACTCTGTTCTTGTCTTGTGAAACACTGCCCACCCTGTGGGTCTGGGGTCTAAAAGCTCCGTTTAGGTCAGCAAAAAGCTCTCTGACTGGGACAATTCACTGAATTCTCTGATAGATCCTGAAATCTCTTTCCAAGTGCATGAAAAGCCAAAGGAAAAGGTGCTGAGCACACAGGACTTCAAGGTGCTGCAAGCAGAGGTTCCCTGAACTGCAGGGAAATGGCCCTGAGTGTGGCTTTGGGCTGCTGCCCCCCCTGCACACTGTGCTCTCCGGAGCAGTAAAAGCCTTTGCCTCTCTTTACACATGTCCAGGAAAAACACTCCTGCTGGAGAGGTCTTGGGTTTTCCTTTGCTGTTAACTGAACTGGCACAGCTCAAAGTGATGCCGTTAAATTCTCCATCTCCAAAATCCGTGTTCGCCTTTGCCGTGGGGTTTTTGCCTGTCCCACAGTCCGGAGGGACCTCTGGCAGCTGCACTGCCCAAGAGCTGCCATGGGACTGCTGGGAAACTTCCCACCATCGGGAGGGAGGCAGAAATAAAGTAATTCAGGGCACTACCTCGAAGTATTTGGAGAAAAATACCATACCGTTCCATGCTGCCCTTTGTAAACAAGCAATAAACTGCTTAACTACACTTTCAGTTGAACCAGTGCGAGTCAGTTGGTAAATGACACAGTGTTAACTCTTTTTTTTTTTTTAAGTTTCAGGGGAAAAGATAAGACTGAATCAATGACCAAAACCAAATCTCAGGGCTCACTGGCACTACCGCCAAGGCTGGGCCCTGGCCTGCCTCGGGCACAGGTGCTGTTCTCTGCGGTCCAATCCCGGCCCGAGGCAGCGCCCGGCCCGCCAATCCCGACCCGCCTTTCTCGGCGCCGTCCAATCACAGCCCGCCCTTTCAATCCGGCCGCGGTGCCGCCAGCTCTGCCCCCGGGGCTGTGGGGGACGGGCAGGGCGGGAACGGGCGGGCGGGGGTTGGCGGGGCCGGGCGCTGCCTGGGGCCGGGATTGGCGGGGCTCGCACGGGGAGGCGGGGCTGTGAGGGCCGCGGGCTATAAATACCGGGGGTGGGGAGGTGGGGGGGGTGGCAGGGCAGTTCAGTGGTGGGAGTGGAGGCGGCGCTGGAGCTCCGGGAGCTGGGGCGTGGCTCCCACGGCTGTTGCTCCAGGTACTTGGCCTGCCTTGGGCACAGGGGTTGCTCTCTCCGGGAGGTTCTGGCTCCGGACGTGCAGGTCCGATCCCAGCCCGCCACTCCCAGCTCGCTTTTCTCCGCTCCGTCCAATCACAGCCCGCCCTTTCAGTGGGGCCGCGGTCCCGTAAGCTGTGCCCGCTCAGCCTCAGTTTGACCCTTGACTTTCCCAGTTGCTCCCAGTTTGACCTTTGGCCTTCCCACGTTGACCTTTGACCTTCCAGTTTGACCTTTGACCTTTCGGTTTCACCTTTGACCTTTTGGTTTGACCTTTGACCTTCCCAGTTTGACCTTTGACCTTTCGGTTTGACCTTTGACCTTCCCACGTTGACCTTTGACCTTCCCAGTTTGACCTTTGACCTTCCCACATTGACCTTTGACCTTTTGGGCTGACCTTTGACCTTTCAGTTTGACCTTTGACCTTCCAGTTTGACCTTTAACCTTTCAATCTGACCTTTGACCTTTCCAGTTTGACCTTTGACCTTTCACATTGACATTTCACCTTTCACTCTGACCTTTGACCTTTCCAGTTAGACCTTTGACCTTCACTCTGACCTCTGACCTTTCAGTTTGACCTTTGACGCTTTCAGCTTGACCTTTGACCTTCCAGTTTGACCTTTGACCTTTCAGTTTGAACTTTGACCTTTTGGTCTGACATTTGACCTTCCCGTTTGACCTTTGACCTTTCAGTTTGACATTTGACCTTTCATGCTGACCTTTGACCTTTCACGCTGACCTTTGACCTTTCGGTTTGACCTTTGACCTTTCACGCTGACCTTTGACCTTTCAGTTTGACCTTTGACCTTTCAGTGTGACCTTTGACCTTTCAGTTTGACCTTCGACCTTTCGGTTTGACCTTTGACCCTTCCAGATTAACCTATGACCTTTTGTGCTGACCTTTGACCTTTTGGCTTGACCTTTGACCTTCCCAGTTTGACCTTTGACCTTTCGGTTTGACCTTTGACCTTTCAGTTTGACCTTTGACCTTTCAGTCTGACATGTGACTTCCCAGTTTGACCTTTGACCTTTCGGTTTGACCTTTGACCTTCCAGTTAGACCTTTGACCGTTCCAGTTTGACCTTTGACCTTTTGGCTTGACCTTTGACCTTTCACGCTGACCTTTGACCTTTCAGTTTGACCTCTGACCTTTCAGTTTGACCTTTGACCTTCCAGTTTGACCTTTGACCTTCCAGATTGACCTTTGAACTTTCAATTTGACCTTTGACCTTTCAGTTTGACCTTTGACCTTTCACGCTGACCTTTGACCTTTCGGTTTGACATATGACATTTTGGTTTGACCTTTGACCTTTCAGTTTGACCTTTGACCTTTCGGTTTGACCTTTGACCTTTCACGCTGACCTTTGACCTTTCAGTTTGACATATGACATTTTGGGTTGACCTTTGACCTTTAAGTTTGACCTTTGACCTTTCGGTTTGACCTTTGACCTTTCACGCTGACCTTTGACCTTCCCAGTTTGACCTTTGACCTTTCGGTTTGACATATGACATTTTGGTTTGACCTTTGACCTTTCAGTTTGACCTTTGACCTTCCCAGTTTGACCTTTGACCTTTTGGGTTGACCTTTGACCTTTCACGCTGACCTTTGACCTTCCCAGTTTGACATTTGACCTTTCACGCTGACCTTTGACCTTTCACGCTGACCTTTGACCTTTCGGGCTGACCTTTGACCTTTCAGTTTGACCTTTCGGATTGACCTTTGACCTTTCATGCTGACCTTTGACC
>NW_020897992.1:0-344 GCF_003984885.1 Neopelma chrysocephalum | reverse complement strand
TTTGACCTTTCGGATTGACCTTTGACCTTTCATGCTGACCTTTGACCTTTCAGTTTGACCTTTGACCTTTCAGTTTGACCTTTGACCTTTCGCTTTGACCTTTGACCTTTCCGGTTTGACCTTTGACCTTTCTGTTTGACCTTTGACCTTTCACGCTGACCCTTGACTTTTCAGTTTGACCTTTGACCTTTCGGTTTGACCTTTGACCTTTCACGCTGACCTTTGAGCTTTCGGTTTGACCTTTGACCTTTCAGTTTGACCTTTCAGTTTGACCTTTGACCTTTCACGCTGACCTTTGACCTTTCGGTTTGACCTTTGACCTTTCCAGTTTGACCCTTGACCTT
>NW_020897991.1:103771-107533 GCF_003984885.1 Neopelma chrysocephalum | reverse complement strand
GGGGTTGGAGGTCTTTTGGGTGGGCTGAAGGTCTTTTTTGGAGAGGTTGGAGGTCTTTTTGGGAGGGTTGGAGGTCTTTTTGGGAGGGGTTGGAGGTCTTTTGGGTGTGTTGAAGGTCTTTTGGGGGGGAGTTGAGGTCTTTTTGGAGTTGTTTGAGGTCTTTTTGGAGTGGTTGGAGGTCTTTTTGGAGTGGTTGGAGGTCTTTTGGGTGGGCTGAAGGTCTTTTGGGGGGGGTTGAGGTCTTTTTGGGGGATTTAAGGTCTTTTTTGAGGGGGTTGAGGTCTTTTGGGGGGAGTTGGAGGTATTTTTGGGGGAGTTGGAGATCTGGAGGAGTTGGAGATCTTTTGGGGGAGTTGGTTTTTTGGAGGGGTTGGAGGTATTTTTGGGGGGAGTCAGAGATACTTTGGGGGGGATTGGAGGTATTTTTGGGGGGGTTGAAGGTCTTTTGGGGGGTTGGAGGTCTTTTGGGGGGTTGGAGGTATTTTGGGGGGATTGGAGGTATTTTGGAGCCGGGTGCTCTCCGGGAGCTCGGGATGCCGGAAATGGAGCTGGGAACACCCGAACGGAGCCAGATGCTCTCCAGGAGCTCAGGAGGCCGGGAATGAAGCTGGGAATACTCAAGTGGAGCCGGGTGCTCAGGAGGCCGGGAATGGAGCTGGGAATACCTGAGCGGAATTGGTTGCTCGGGAGGCCGGGAATGGAGCTGGGAATACCCGAGCGGAGCCAGGAGCTCGGGAAGCCAGGAATGGAGCTGGGAAAAGCTGAGTGGAGCCGGGTGCTCGGGAGGCTGGGAATGGAGCTGGGAATACCCGAATGGAACCGGGAACTCGGGAGGCTGGGAATGGAGCTGGGAATACCCAAGCGAAGCTGGGTGCTCTCCGGGTGCTCAGGAGGCTGGGAATGGAGCTGGGAAAAGCTGAGCCGAGCCGGGAGCTCTGGAGGCCGGGAATGGAGCTGGGAAAAGCCGAGCAGAGCCGGGTGCTCTCCGAGTGCTCCAGAGGCCAGGAATGGAGCTGGGAATACCCGAGTGGAGCCGGGTGCTCTCCGGGTGCTCGGGAGGCTGGGAATGGAGCTGGGAATACCCGAGTGGAGCCGGGTGCTCTCCGAATGCTCTCCAGGAGCTCGGGATGCCGGGAACGCGAGCGGAGCTGGGAAGTGTCGGGTTCCTCGGGCCGGTGCCAAGCCAAACACGCCACGCCGGCCTCTTTCCCTCTGGAAACCCTTCTCCTCCCACCTGCTCCAGTTTCGGGTCATCCCCTTGACCCCTCATTTTGGGGACAAACAGAGGCTTTTCCCGCCTCCTTGGACCCGTTTTCCGGCGGGTTTTCCAGGGGGGAGCAGGACCCTGTGTAGGAATTCCTGCCTGTCCCGGGAGCTGCAGGTTGCAAACCGCAGCCAGATTGTTTTTTCCTTTTATTTTTTAGTGTTTGGGGCTTTTTGATGTGTTTTTTTTTCCCCTTTCCTCGTTGGTGACTCCCGGCTCCCCCGGGATCCGGAGCGGGGCAGCCGTCACTCATTGGGATAACCAGCTTCCCATCCCGCATTCCTGGGATAACCAGCTTCCCATCCCGCATTCCTGGGATTTCCCCGGCGCTTTTTTTGGCACCAATCCCCGTCCTTTTCCCTCGGGGGGGGGGGAGTGGTGGTGCTGCTGCCCGGCTTTTCCCCCCCCAGGACGTTTGTAAGGCACCCTTTGGGGTCGGGAGCGGGTTTGGGGCATCTCCTGCGCCCTCCTGGAGACTCTTCTGTGTGACCCCCCGACGGTCCCGGCTCCGGGGATTCCTCCCCTCCTCGGATGTGTTTTCCTGATCTCCTGCACATCTCCCTCTGCCTCCTGGGTCCTGCTGGGCTCGATGCTGCCGAGATGCTTCTCCTCCTCCTCCTCCTCGTCCTGGAGCAGCTCAGTGGTCTCCAAACCCCCTCCAACCCCCCCCGACTGGGTTGTGGTGGCCCCAAACCCCAACGGGGACCCCCCTGGGCCGTGGCAGGAACATCTCCCAGCTCCGTTGGCCGTGGGAGGGGTGTGGCCCTTCCTCCAGCCGCCCGTCCCGGCCTCTCCTGGCTCCGCTCTCCGGCCGCAGAGCCGCAGGTTGGGCCTCTTTTCCTGGAAAAGCAACGGCTCGGCCGTTCCCGGGAACGCGCTCGGGGTTCGGGAGATCCAGGTGGAACATCCTCTCCCGGGGGCCCCGCGGGGGCTGGAGGGGTCAGCGTGACCCGGGAGGGCCAAAGGGAAGCGTCCAGAGCTGTGGGGTGGCTCCTGTCCGGGGGTTTGTGTCTCCTCTCCGGCCCCTGGCGAGCGCTGGGATGAGGCACCTCACCCCTGGGTTCACTGGTGTCCTCCACTGGGGCTCAGCAGTGGGACAGGGAGGTTTGGAGGGGCTTTGGTGGGCAGGGAGTCACCCCACGGGGCTCCTGACTCCCATGGGGCTGTTCCAGCTCCAGGTGGGACAGTTCTGTCCCTGCCATGGGTCCCTGTCATCCCTGTCTCCCATGGGGCTGTTCCAGTGCCAGGTGGGACTGATCCCTGAAGTCACTGTCCCTCCTGTGGGTCCCTGTCATCCCACAGTGCTCCTGTCCCCAGTGGAGCTGTTCCAGTGCTCACATGGGTCCCTGAAGTCACTGTCCCTCCTGTGGGTCCCTGTCATCCCTGCCTCCCATGGAGCTGTTCCAGTGCCAGTGGGATGGGTCTGTCCCTCCCTCATGTCCCTGTCATCCCTCTCTCCCATGGAGCTGTTCCAGTGCCAGTGGGACAGGTCTGTCCCTCTCCTGGATCCCTGTCATCCCTGTCTCCCATGGAGCTGTTCCAGCTCCAGGTGGGACGGGTCTGTCCCTCTCCTGTGGGTCCCTGTCATCCCTCTCTCTCACGGACCTGTTCCAGCTCCGGGTGGGACAGGTCTGTCCCTCTTCTGTGTCCCTGTCATCCCTCTCTCCCATGGAGCTGTTCCAGCTCTGTCCCTCCCATGGGGCTGTCCCTCTCCTGGGTCCCTGTCATCCCTCTCTCCCATGGAGCTGTCCCAGCTCTGTCCCTCCCGTGGGTCTGTCCCTCTCCTGGATCCCTGTCATCCCTCTCTCCCATGGAGCTGTTCCAGCTCTGTCCCTCCCATGGGTCTGTCCCTCCCATGGGTCTGTCCCTCCCGTGGGTCCCCGCTGTGGTTCGGCTCCGTCTCGGTTCTGACCCAGCTCTTCCCCGGCCCCGGTTAATCCTGGGTGGATTCCTCTGTCCAGATGTTTCTGTGGAATGGTGGCGAGCTCCGACCGGCCGTAAACATCCCAGGGAGCGGAGCCAACACCTCGGGATGTGTCATGTTTCCTACGGCTCCTCTTCCAGAGGCGGCTGGAGCGGGAGAGGCCCCGGAGGAGCCACTTCAGGGCTGGAGTTTTTTCCCTCTCCAGTGTCAGGAGCTTCCTGACTGTCCCCAGGGGGCCTCTTGGTGTGAAAACTTGGAATTTGGGTGCTGTTTTGAGAACCCTCCCCGGCAGTGGGGGGTGATTCCTCATTTCCAGGAGCTCGGGGGCAATTCCGTGTTTCAGAACCAAACACCGGGAGCTTTGGGATCATTCCTTATTTCAGAGTCGGACACGGGGAGCTCTTGGCTGATTCTTTATCTTGGAGCCAGACCTGAGGAGCTCTTGGGTGATTCCTTATTTCAGAGCCAGACATGAGGAGTTTTTGGATGATTCCTTATTTGAGAGTTGGACATGGAGAGCTCTTGGGTGATTCCATATTTTAGACCCAGAAACAAGGATCTCTTGGGTGATTCC
>NW_020897991.1:102150-103761 GCF_003984885.1 Neopelma chrysocephalum | reverse complement strand
CAAGGATCTCTTGGGTGATTCCTTGTTTTAGAACCGGACTCAAGGATCTCTTGGGTGATTCCTTGTTTTAGAACCGAGCCACATCCCTCAACATGTCCTACCCCTACCCTCTGGGGCTGGATGTTGTTCCTTCATCAGCAGAGTCTTCTTCACCCCCTCACGGGGGTGGCAGAGTCCTCCAAGCTCCCAAATCCAGCCTCTGTAAAGTCCTGACCCATCCAGCTCCTCCCAGGCTGGGCTGAAGCAGCAGCAGCTGCCAAGGGTGGCTTTTCCTCCTGCTGGGATGAGCTGGAGAGCCTGGGAATTCACCTCCTGGGAGGTGTTTATCCGCTCCCCGGGCCCTTTGCCGTGGCTTTTCCTGCCGGAGCAAAGTCCAGCAGTGGGAGCAGCAGCCCCTGGAAGCTGATTGCACCAGCCCAGCCATTCCCAGCCCTGGAACACACCAACTTCCAGCACCTCATGCCTGGGGAGGGGCGAAGGGACCTGCGCCGATCCCAGAATTCAGGACACAACGGCCCCGGCTCCGGCTGCGGCAGCAGCCGGCGGATCCCGAGTGGGAAACGCTCCGTGCTGCCAGGAATCCGGGCTTGGGAGAGCTCCTGGCCTCTCAAGGTCACCTGCCCATGGCTGGGGAGCGTCCTGGAATGTGGCCCTGAGCCGGGGGGAGGAGGGTCAGGAACGTCCCTCGGGTCTGTCCGCAAACGTCCCGGAGCTCCCGCAGGAGCAGGGCCTGGAATGCTGGAAAACCGACCCCCAGAGTGGGAAAACCTACCCCCAGAGTGGGAAAACCGACCCCCAGCGTGGGAAAACCGACCCCCAGAGTGGGAAAACCGACCCCCAGAGTGGGAAAACTGACCCCCGGCATGCCCGGGGAGGAAAGGTGGAATTGGTGTCTCCGAGGCTTCCCGTGGCAGAGCCCGTGCTCAACCAGCTCTCCCATGCCCAGCTCACTCCTGGCACCGGGTCGGAGAAGGGATCGGCTCGTCCGGCTCCGGGAGAACCTTTGGATGCTCCCGTGAGACCCTGGGGGAATCCTTTCTCCTGGGAAGTCGGCACCATGAGCACGGAGCGATGGTGGGCACTTGGGATGGAGGAGCAGCATCTCCCGGGGATCTGGGGTGGGAATCCCTTGGAAGAGCTGGAATCCGGCCTGGGTGCCCACCCAGGCAGCTCCAGGCTGGGCCTGATCCGTGCGGAGCGCCCGGGATGCTCATCCAGGTGCTTTTGGTGGACAGGGAATGTCGGGGGGCAGGTGGGCACCGAAAGTCACCACGAACACGGGCCCAGCTCGGGTTGGCTCTGCCAGTGTGGCCTCGGGGAGCTTTGGGCTGGAAGAGCCACCTTTGGGGCCGTGGGGTGGATTTGGGGGCGGGCTGGGATGTGGGAATTTAGGCTCCTGCTTCCCTGCATTTCCAGCCAGGATTTGGGGAACTGAACAGCTCCAACAGGGTTGGGGGTTGGAAACCCCCCATTCCTTGGCCCTCTTGGGTGAGCAGTGAACGGTTGGAGTCGATCTTGGAGGTCTTTTCCAACCTTTAGGATTCCGCGGTTCTTCTTTTCCGACCTCAAGGATTCCATGACTGGACATTCCCGGCGTGGGATTTCCCCTGG
>NW_020897991.1:101174-102140 GCF_003984885.1 Neopelma chrysocephalum | reverse complement strand
GAGTGGTGATGTGGAGAAGCACCTCGAGGTGCGTCCTGGTGGTTTTGGGGTGGGGGGGAAGGTTTGGGGGAACTTTTTACACCTGGTTGAGCCTCTCAGACTTGGCATCGACCTCCCCGTGGTGGCCTCGACGAGTTTGGGCTCTTTGCTCCTCTGGAGACGTTGCTGCTTCTCAATCCACGACCTTTCAAACCTTTTCTGTAACAAACCCTCCCCAGATCCGTGGAGCTCCAGCTCCACCCTGTCCAGGAGAGCTCCTGCTCTCCCTGGAACTGCTCCTGGACTCTGAAATTCCCTTTTTTTCCCCCCTTATCTCTGTTTTCTCCTCATGTTTTGGCCCCGGGCTCACGTGACGCTCGCTTTGAAAGCGTCTCCTTGTCCTCTGCAAGTTGTTTTAACTCTTGGGGTAGAGTTAAAACCAAGAGGAGAAGCCCCGGGGCCCCCGATAGGAGGGAGTTTGACCTTGTGGGGAGGAGAGGCCTTGAGCTGAGGAAGGATCCCGACTCCTCTGGGCGCTCCCGGGAGAGGCCGTGGCCGCGCTCCCGGGGCCGGAGGAGCCGCCGCTCCTGGATTACCAAAGAGGGTAAATTGGAGCCTCCTCAGTCCGAGCCATTAAACTCCCTCATCTCCCGCCGTTTCCAAGAAACCGGGATTTGCAGGGAGGGAGATAAATCACCGCCTGTTTTCCTCGCAAGGAGGCAGCTTCTAAAAATAGGAGTCGGAGCCGGAGCTCCGGAGAACAAAGGAGCCCCTGGAAGGCTCCTGCCACCACCGGCCCTTCCCGGTGATCCGGCACTGCCTCCTCCGGAGGCTTTGGGGGAGTGTTGGATCTCTGGGATCACACTGGGGCCTTGTGGGAGTGCTGGATCTCTGGGATCACACTGGGACTTTGTGGGATCTCTGGGATCGCGCCAGGGCTTTGTGGGAGCGCTGGATCTCTGGGATCACACCGGGGCTTTGTGGGAG
>NW_020897991.1:98564-101164 GCF_003984885.1 Neopelma chrysocephalum | reverse complement strand
TGGATCTCTGGGATCACTCTGGGGGATTGTGGGAGCTCTGGATCTCTGGGATCACTCCAGGGCTTTGTAGGAGCACTGGATCTCTGGAATCACACTGGGGCTTTGTGGGAGTGCTGGATCTCTGGGATTTGGGAGGGTTGGATCCCTCTCCATGGAGCTCAGCCATGGCTCTGGATCCCTCTCCATGGATAAGGGACCGTGGGAGCTGAGCCATGGCTCTGGATCCCTCTCCATGGATCAGGGACCATGGGAGCTCAACCATGGCTCTGGATCCCTCTCCATGGAAGCTCAGCCATGACTCTGTCCTGGATCCCTCTCCATGGATCAGGGATCATGGAAGCTCAGCCATGGCTCTGGATCCCTCCCCATGGCTCTGGATCCCTCTCCATGGCTCTGGATCCCTCTCCATGGATCAGGGACCATGGGAGCTCAGCCATGGCTCTGGATCCCTCTCCATGGCTCTGGATCCCTTTCCATGGATCAGGGCCCATGGGAGTTCAGCCATGGCTCTGGATCCCTCTGCATGGATCAGGGACCGTGGGAGCTGAGCCATGGCTCTGGATCTCTCTCCATGGCTCTGGATCCCTCTCCATGGCTCTGGATGCCTCTCCATGGCTCTGGATCCCTCTCCATGGCTCTGGATCCCTCTTCATGGCTCTGGATGCCTCTCCATGGCTCTGGATCCCTCTCCATGTCTCTGGATGCCTCTCCATGGCTCTGGATCCCTCTCCATGTCTCTGGATCCCTGTCTATGGCTCTAGATCCCTCTCTGTGGATCAGGCCCATGGAAGCTGGGCTCCGTGCTGGATCTCTCCGTGGAGCAGTCCCAGCTGTCCCTTGGGATCTGATCCAGCGGCGGGCGCATCTTCCCGTTAAACTGCTTATTGCAGGAGCGGCTCCGCGTCCAGAGCTGCGCCCGGGATTAAACCCTCTTAAGTGTGGCTCGGAAATCCGCCCGTAATCCGGCCCGGCCGCGGGAGCAGAGGGGGGGTGGATGTGCCGGGAGAGCCTTTGGAACCCCCCCAAAATCCCTTTATCCCGGTTTCTGCCGGAAAAGCCCCACCTGGGCCGCGCTGACCTGGGTGCTTTCCTCTCTTGCAGATGAGCCGGATCCCGCCCTGTCCGGAGCCGTCCCGGCCGTGGCTCACAGGACGGAGCTCGGGTGAGTCCCCCGGGGACGGGGAGTGTCCGGGAGCTCGGCTCCCCCTCGCTGACGGTGCTCCAGTTACATCCCGAAATATCTCCCCGTCCGTGCCCGGGGGGTTGTCCCACCTCCGAGGACGTCGGCGGGTCCCCTGTGGTGGCTGCTCCAATTCCTCTCGTTTGTCCCGCTTCCCAAGGAGCTATCCTGCTTCTGCCTGTCCCAAATCACTCCTTGGAGCCATCCCAGTTCCCCTTGAAGCCATCCTGGCTTCCCTCTCACTGTCATTGTTCCCTTCAGAGACATCCCCCATCTCTGGGGCCATTCTGGTTCCCCATGGAGCCATCCCAGTTCCCCTTGGAGCCATCCCAGTTCCCCCAGAGCCATCCCAGTTCCCCCAGAGCCATCCCAGTTCCCCTTAGAGCTATTCCAGTTCCCCCAGAGCCATCCCAGTTCCCCATGGAGCTATCCCAGTTCCCCCAGAGCTATCCCAGTTCCCCATGGAGCCATCCCAGTTCCCCATGGAGCCATCCCAGTTCCCTCGGCGCTCCCGGGGCCGTCCCTGCCGGCAGGAACAGAAATCCTGGGAGCTGGAACAGGAATCCTGGGAGCTGGAACAGAAATCCTGGGAGCTGGACGCTCCATTTGGGTGTCCCGAAGCTGCCCAGGGGTGTCCCGCTGGCTCCGAGCACCCTGGAAAAGGCAGGATTTGGGATTCCAGCCCGAATCCCATGCAGGGACAGGATCCTTGTCCCTCCGGGATCGTGCCGGGCCCGGGATCACTCCGACTGAGCCGATGCCGGGCGCGTTTTAATGGGCTTATTTTAGTCCTTCTGTTCCCTGATCCTTCCCGGGCCGACGCTTCCCTTCCCGAGTTATTTTTAACAACATTCCCGGGGTTTGCGGGATAAGTGGGAATCACATTTCCCTGATAACACCCCACGGACAGCGGCCCCTCTGCCCCCCGACCACCCTCCCTTATCCCGGGGGAAAACAGGGAAGGTTTGGAGCTGGCAGGGTCGGTTTGCCCCAAAACTCGTCTTTTTCCAGGAATAAGCTGGAAATAAACGGGTTTAAGGAGAAGGAGGGAGGGAGGCGGCGTGAGATCCATACGGATCCGACAAAGGCGCTTTGTTCTCCCGGCGGCACAACTTGACCCGGGAGCTGGTGTTTTGCTCCTCACACGAGGCCTCGGCTCTCCGGCTCCTCCGGGTGTCATGCTCCAGGATCCTGCGGGTTCCTTCCCCACGGGTGGTTTATCCGGGGGCAGGAGCCGGGAGGTGGTTCCTGTCCGGCTCTGGCATCCCAGGAGTTCCTTCCCCACGGATGGTTTATCCGGGGGCGGGACCAGGAGGTGGTTCCTGTCCATCTCCAGGATCCCGCGGGTTCCTTCCCCACGGATGGTTTATCCAGGGGCAGGACCAGGAGGTGGTTCCTGTCCGACTCCGGGATCCCGCGG
>NW_020897991.1:90500-98554 GCF_003984885.1 Neopelma chrysocephalum | reverse complement strand
CCGGGGGCAGGACCAGGAGGTGGTTCCTGTCCGACTCCGGGATCCCGGGGGTTCCTTCCCCATGGATGGTTTATCCGGGGGCAGGAGCCGGGAGGTGGTTCCTGTCCGGCTCTGGGATCCCGCAGGTTCCTTCCCCATGGATGGTTTATCCAGGGGCAGGAGCTGGGAGGTGGTTCCTGTCTGGCTCCGGGATCCTGCAGGTTCCATCCCCTCGGATGGTTTATCCAGGGGCAGGAGCCGGGAGGTGGTTCCTTCCCCACGGATGGTTTATCCAGGGGCAGGAGCCGGGAGCTGGTTCCTGTCCGGCTCTGGCATCCCAGGGGTTCCTTCCCCACGGATGGTTTATCCAGGGGCAGGAGCCGGGAGGTGGTTCCTGGTTCCCGTCCCGCTCTCGTGCCGTGGGAGCCGGGTGGGAGGAGAACCTGGGCACGGAGCAGAATCACGGAGCCGTGAGGTGGTTTGGGTTGGAAAGGGCCCTAAAGATGATCCGGTTCCAGCCCAGAAGCCGGGACAGGGATCCCAGGGATTGGGATGTGGAGGAGTCTCCCCGCAGGGTTTGCCCTGACTCTGCTCAGCCCTGGAGTTGTTGTCACCCCTCAACCCCCGGGGAGCTGCAGGTCAGGGCTCCTGGATCTCCTGGAGCCCAGTTGGGGAACCTGGATTTGGGGATTTGGGGCCATCCAAGGCTCTGCTTCCCCACGAGCCTCCCGTGGTTCCGACGGAAGGGCTGGAGGCTCCTGAGATCCCATCTCATAACTGTTGGTCCTCGAGGCATCTTGGAGAACATCCAGTGCCTCAGTTGGACCCTCCCGAGGTTCCCTCTTCCCTGAAAAAGCTTCCCACCCGAATTTAGGACTTCCAAGAGTCCTGGGACTTCCCATGGATGTGCTCAGCCCCTCCGACCCCCAGCACATTCCGGTGCCGTGGGGGTGGATCCCCCCATGCCGGTGGCATCAGGCCCCCCAGTCCCTCTGCAGGGCTCATTCCATGGATTCTCACCTTCTCCTGCTGCCCCAGGGGGGGTTCCCAGCCTTGGGAAGGGTTTGGAAGTGGGTCCCTTGGGTTCTCTGCACAGGAAAGTGAGAATTCCCAGTCCTGTGGGGAGGGATCGCCCGGGAATGGCCGTTCAGTCATGGAGACAAACCAGCCTTTGGTCCAGGAGGCCTCTGCTGTGCTCCATGTTTATTTTCATCCCCTTGGAAGAGCTCCTTGGCCTGATGTGGTGCCACGTGTCACCCAGAGCCGGGTGAAGGGTGTCCCGGCATCCCGAGGAGTCGGGAGGGGAAAGGGAAGTTGGGAGGGAGGGGGTGGACCCCAGGGAAAAGACGCCTCTGGCCCAAGGTGGTGGTGACGTGGTGATGGGACCCCAGTGCTCCCATCACACCCAGCAGGGAGAGCCGGGAAAACATCTTGGAGCAGGTCTGGAGCGAGAGGCAGGAGCTCTTCCAGCTCCACGTGGCCATGGCGGGGTGGGAAGGGGAGGCCCCATTTCCATCCCAGCTCTTTGATCTTTGGGAGTCACCACAAACTCCGCGTCACACCGGGACACCACGAGGCTCCCTCTGCTCCCGGGGCACCGGGAATGTCGGTGTGACCCCCCAGTCCCCCGGTTAACTCCCCAAACTTCCTTGCAGCCCCACCAGGACACCACGAGGCTCCCTCTGCTCCCGGGGCGCCGGGAACGTCGGTGTCACCCCCCTCATCCCCTGGTTAACTCTCCAAAATTCCTTGCAGCCCTGCCGGGACACCACGAGGCTCCCTCTGCTCCCGGGGCACCGGGAATGTCGGTGTGACCCTCCTGTCCCCTGGTTAACTCTCCAAAATTCCTTGCAGCCCCACCGGGACACCACGAGGCTCCCTCTGCTCCTGGGGCGCCGGGAACGTCGGTGTGACCCCCCTGTCCCCCAGCTAACTCTCCAAACTTCCTTCCTTGCAGCCCCGCCGCCGAGGAGCGCTTGGAGTTCCAGCAGGGCCTGTACAGGACGGACGCCCGGAGCGCGCTGGAGCTGCGGAACATGACGGTGTCCGGCCTGTCCTGGGACGGCGACGGGAGGCAGGAAAGCACTTTAGAGAGACTCTCCGGCCCCAAGGACTCGAAGGAGGCGGCGTTTGCCGGGGTGGATCCCGAGCAGCTGGAGAGCGACTCGGAGGGGCCGGAGGGCGGGAGGGCGGCGGCGGAGACGGCGCCGGGTCCTCGCGCCGCCGAGGAGAAATATCTCAGAAACGAACCAAAGCAACTCGAAGGGCTCGGCAGGGAGCACCTGGAGAAAGGCAGGAGGGGAGTCCAGAGGGTCGACTGGATTCCCAGGCCCAACAGGAGCCCCAGCCCTCCCTACAAAGACGTAACCAAGCCGACAGATGTAGCAGCCAACCTGCCCTTCCGGGGCCAGGCCGTGCGTGAAGTGCCTCCCCCGCTGCCCCCGCCGGCGTTCAGGAAAACGCTCAACCCCGTCCTGGGCAAATCCAAGGGCCTGGAGGGCTCCTCATCCCACAGGAAGGGGCTGGTGGTGGACTCGGACGCGGCCGAGGTGGCCCCGCTCTCGACGGCCGAGTGGATGCTGCAGAAGCCGAGCCTCCAGCTCGGCGCCGACCTGGCCGTGGGCAAACAGTCGTGGACGGTGAACGCCGAGGACTCGGTGGAGCGGGTGCCTCTGCTGCCCCTGGAGCCCGCGCCCTGCAGCTCCTACGACGTGGAGATGAGGCCCTACGTGTGCGGCGTCCTGCTGGAGGAGCAGGGCAAGGAGGAGCTGGGCCAGGAGGAGGATCCCTCGGTCTACACCTGCATCGAGTGCAGCATCTACTTCAAGAAGAAGGAGCACCTGATGGATCACATGCTCCAGCACAACCGCGGGCCGGGCAGGGACCAAGACGGGGACGCGCCGGGGGGGCAGCGCCAGCTGTGCTGCAGCGAGTGCGGCTGGGCCTTCGGGGACCCCGCGGCACTGGAGCAGCACCGGCGGCTCCACCAGGAGTCGCGGGAGAAGATCATCGAGGAGATCCAGAAGCTGAACGAGTTCCCGGACGAGGGCCGGGAGGCGCGGCTGCAGTGCCCCAAGTGCGTCTTCGGCACCAACTCCTCCAAGATCTTCGTGCAGCACGCCAAGATGCACGTCAAGGAGAGGAAGGACCAAGGGGCCAAGAGCTCTCTGGGGCTCTTCGGCAGCGCGGGCAGCGGCGGCGGGGAGCTCCGGGACGGCCCCGCGCGCGGCCTCTACAAACACTTGAGGGCCAACGAGCACCCGGCCCTGCCGGCGCCGGCGCCGCCCCACGGCAGCGCCAAAGGGCTCAGCGCCTGCGCCCTCTGCGGCTTCCCGGCCCCCAACGAGCACATCCTCAAGGAGCACCTGAGATACGCCCACTCCCACCTCTCCTGGGAGGCCGAGGCGTACGAGGACGACCCCAACCAGCCGGGCACCAGCAGGGACGCCTACAGCCCCGCCCGGCCCGGCCGCTTCCCGGAATCCGAGTATTTCGGCAAAGCCGAGCGGCTCTTCCCCCCCCCGCCCCGGGAGAGCGCGACCCACTACGACCCCCCCCCACGGCTTCGCCCTGGCCCAGCCCCGGCTCGACAAGAGCAACGGGGCCGCCAAGAAGGACTACCAGGCCTCGGGCTTCCACGCCAGGAAGGCGGCCCCGTTCGCCGCCCCGCACAAAACCCTGGGGCTGTCCGGCTTCCCCTCCGCCAGGGCTTATTCCCAGTTCGCTCTGCAGCAGCTGAAGAAGAAGGCGGCGGCTCAGCACCTTGAAGGAGACGGCGACGGCCTCCGGAGCCACCCCGGGGGGCTGGAGGAGCTCCGGCACAAGTGGATGTTGGGCGGCGACGGCGGGAACGCCGAGGAGGAGATCCCGGCGGGCGCGGAGGCGGATCCGGGCGAGAACAGGGCCCCCAGAGCCGTCACCATCCCTCAGGCTGCCTTGGACCTCAAGAGGACGTTCAGGGACACCCTGAGGGCCACGGACCCGTCGGTGGCGTCGGAGGAGCAGCAGCAGCAGCTGAGGATGATGGTGCCCCTGGTCCTGCTGGAGGAGGTGAACCTGCACCCCAAGGCGGCCAAGCGGCCGCGGGGGAAGGCGTTCAAGAGGAAGGCGACGCTCCCGCCCCGGGATTTCGTGATGGAGGAGCCCCTTCCCTTGGACGTGCTGCTCCTGGACGCTCCCCTGGAGGGTCCCCTGGAGCTCGACGACCTGCTGGACTCCGACGCCGGCATGTTGAAGAACGAGGAGAGGAAGTGCCCCTACTGCCCCGACCGCTTCCACAACGGCATCGGGCTGGCCAACCACGTGCGGGGCCACCTCAACAGGGTGGGCGTGAGCTACAACGTCCGGCACTTCATCTCGGCCGAGGAAGTCAAGGCCATTGAGCAAAAGTTTTCCTTCCAAAAGAAGAAGAAAAAAGGTAGTATGTATTCAATTCAGCCTGTTTCTGTTCTCTGGGGTTGCTCTCGGGGGTGTTCTCCTCCCGCCCAGGACCGGGTACGTATGGTGGCGGTGGGCACCGGGGGTCGCGGTGGCGTTCGGCGGCCCCGGGGGGGCGACCAACAACCCTCTGTCCCCCCCTCTTAGAGGCTTTGACCCGGGGGTTCGGTGCCACCCCTGACTCTCTCTGTCCTTCCCCGCAGTTGCCAACTTCGACCCGAGCACCTTCAGCCTGATGCGCTGCGAGTTCTGCGGCGCCGGCTTCGACACGCGGGCGGGGCTCTCCAGCCACGCCAGGGCCCACCTGCGGGACTTCGGCATCACCAACTGGGAGCTCACCATCTCGCCCATCAACATCCTCAAGGAGCTGTTGGCCAACTCCTCGGAGCACCCGCTGCTGCAGGCGGCGCTGGGGGCCGAGCCCTCGTCGCCAGGCCGGGACAGGGACGCGCTCGGAGCCTTCGCCCCCCGCAAGAGCGTCACCCCCATGGCCCCGCTGTCCCCCTTCCCCCCGGCCTGGGGAGAGGAGCCCCTGCAGCCCTACAGAGACGGTGAGTGGCCCCCGAAAGCGTCGCGATGCCCCCCGGACCTGCGGGGAGGGGTTGGGTTTGGTTGGGTTGTGTTGGGTTGGGTTGTGTTGTGTTGGGTTGGGTTGAGATGAGTTGGGTTGGGTTGAGTTTGGTTGTGTTGGGTTGGGTTAGGTTGGGTTGGGTTGGGTTGAGTTGTGTTGGGTTGGGTTGAGTTGGGTTGGGTTGAGTTGGGTTGAGTTGGGTTGGGTTGTGTTGGGTTGGGTTGAGTTGTGTTGGGTTGGGTTGGGTTGAGTTTGGTTGTGTTGTGTTGGGTTGGGTTGAGTTGAGTTGTGTTGGGTTGGGTTGGGTTGGGTTGAGTTGGGTTGGGTTGGGTTGAGTTGGGTTGGGTTGGGTTGGGTTGAGTTGGGTTGGGTTGGGTTGAGTTGTGTTGTGTTGTGTTGGTTTGGGTTGAGTTGAGTTGTGTTGTGTTGGGTTGGGTTGGGTGGAGTTGAGTTGGGTTGGGGCGAGCTGGCGTTGATCGCTGCGTCGTCGTCTCTCTGTGCCCTCCGGGGTCTGAGGTGGTTTGGGGGTGGCAGATGGAGGATCCTGACAGTGCCCCCTCCTCCCGAGGGGTCCCATCCATCGCCGTGGCTGTTGAGGCTTTGTGCTTTGGGAAGCGTCGCGTTCGGGAACGAGGTTTCCGTCGGGAAACCCCTGAAGCTTCACCCCCTTGGGGCAGGGAGGAAGGTGTGCTCTGGGGTCCAAGACAGGACACAACCTCTGCCTTGGGGGTCCGTGTTCCCCCCCGGGTGTGTTGGTACCGTGGGGGGAAGCTTGAGGGGTCCTTCCCAAATGGATTTGGGTCTGAGCTGGGCCCTCCCCCTCAGCGCTGTTCAAACAGGATCAGTCCAGAGCAGGGCCCATCCCAAACAGCTCCCAGGGCTCCAAACCCTGAGCTTGCCCCAAAACCTGTGACCTGCTGTCCTCCCAAAGGCTCAAAACTTAAACCTGTTCTCCCAAAAACTAAAAACTTAAACCTGAGCTTGCCCCAAACCTGCAATGGGCTGTTCTCCCAAAGGCTCAGAACTTAAACCTGTTCTCCCAAAGACTAAAAACTTAAACTTGTTCTCCCAAAGGCTAAAAACTTAAGTCTGTTCTCCCAAAAACTAAAAACTTAAACCTGTTCTCCCAAAAACTAAAAACTTAAACCTGAGCTTGCCCCAAAACCTGCAATGGGTTGTTCTCCCAAAGGCTCAAAACTTAAACCTGTTGTCCCAAAGGCTAAAAACTTAAACCTGTTCTCCCAAAGGCTCAAAACTTAAACCTGTTGTCCCAAAGACTAAAAACTTGCTCTTGCAAGAGGAGAAGCCGCCCCCCAGCTCTGGAAGCCCTTGGAGCAGCTCCTCGTTGGGTTCTGCTGGGCCCGGTCCCGTCTCAGATCCATCCCTGTAGCTTGATTGGAATGTCAGGGAGCTGCTAATCCCGGCTCTCCCGCGTGCTGGGACACCCTGGAACGAGTCCTGAGCGTAACGAGGGCGAATTAAACCCTGAACAAACCCAAACTCCTCGTTTTTAGCACATAAACCTTTGGCAGAAGAGCAGCTCAGGAGGTCGATGCCAACGAGAGGGTTTTGGAGGCTCTGCCTCATTCCAGCTGCCAGGGGCTGGATGTTCCCGCTGGTTCAGGTCTCCCAGTGCCCAAAATTCCCTGGCACGAGCTGGTGTCAGTGGTGCTGCTGCTCTGCAGGGCTGGGGTGGGAAGGAGGAAGGATCTCCGTGTTCCGTAAGAACCGTCGGAGCAGAGGTTGGGTTGGACTCGGATCCCGCATCAAACGGGAGCTTTTAGGGAAAAATAAGTGGGTCATGTCTTGAAATAGGATCTCACTCGAGGTTTTCTCAGCGTGTGATGCTGGCCCGGGGTCGGGGACATCTCCTGCTCCTGCTGTTCCCGGCTCCAGTGGCCTGGAAGTGCTGCCGGAGGAACCGGGTCGGGAATTGTGCCCGGAAGTCAAAGGAGTTGGGTTAGAGCTGGTTTGGGGTTAATTCAGAGGTTTGGTTGTACCCAGAGGAGGTGAGGATGGACCTGTTTGAGCACAGGAGTTCAAACCCTCCTGGATTTGAATTCCATGCTCCCTGTTCCCTCAGGAGTTGTATTATTCCCTCACGGGAGTCTCTCGGGGGGACGATTCCAAGAAAAAAGGGCAAATTTGGAAAGCTTAAAACCCCCCCAGCCCAGACCTGTGGGGTGACCCAAGCACAGGGATCCCATGGAACCCTCTGTGTGGAAATCGCAGCCTGGAGTGTCTCAGTTCCACCCCAAGCTCTTGGAGACTCCCCACGAATCCAAACCCTCCTTGTTTTCCTTCCAACCCCGCCGGGATTTGCCGGGTCTGGCGCAACCCCGGCCCGAGGATTGGCAATATTTGCTTAACCGGGGCCGTGGGGAGGAGCTGAGCAAACAGGGAAAGGGCTCTGGAGGCGGGAATGCTGAGCTGGGAGCCGGGATTTTGGAGGGCAGCTGTGCCCAGGGCTGAGCAAACAGGGAAAGGGCTCTGGAGGCGGGAATGCCGACCTGGGAGCCGGGATTTCGGAGGGCAGCTGTGCCCAGGGCTGAGCAAATCCCCGGTGGGACCGGGAGAACCCCCCGGAGCTGCTCGGGGTCTCCGGGGATGGAGCCTCAGCCGCTGGTCCTGGGGGAGAGGGAGCAGCTCCCGGGGGCAGCTGCTTGGAATAACGTCCTGGGCTTGGGAATTGGGATAATTCCTGAATTTATAGAGGGATTTTAGCACCATTAATGGGATAAAGGCCTTTAGCAGGTTATAGAGGCAGGAGGATCTCCTGGAGCATCTCTGACTCTGCTCCAGACTTGGTGTCATCTCCACTGGTGTCTCCTTGCCGTGGTGGCCCTGGGCTGATGTGTTTTATGCCAATTCCCGAATTTATTGAGGGATTTTAGCACCATTAATGGGATAAGGGTCCTTAGCAAGTTATAGAGGCAGGAGGATCTCCTGGAGCATCTCTGGCTCTGCTCCAGACCTGGTGTCATCTCCACTGGTGTCTCCTTGCTGTGGTGGCCCTGGGACAATGTGTTTTATGCCAATTCCTGAATTTATTGAGGGATTTTAGCAC
>NW_020897991.1:90150-90490 GCF_003984885.1 Neopelma chrysocephalum | reverse complement strand
AGGGGAGGAAACACAAGGAAAGGGAGTTGGGATGAGGAGGGGAGAGGAAACACAAGGAAAGGGCCAGGAATTGGGATGAGGAGCAGGAGAGGAAACACAGGGAAAGGGCCAGGAATTGGGATGAGGAGCAGGAGAGGTCCCTGACCTGTCGCCAGCAGGGCAGACTCACCTCAGGGTTGTCCATGGTGTTTATTCCCAACCAAAGCAAAGCAGGAGAAGGAAAATAAACCTTGAAAACACCTTTATCCCACCCCTCCCTCCTTCCCGGGCTCTCCCTCCTGCTCAGAGTCTCCCAGGAACTGCTCCAGGTCCATATTCCATGGGGTCAGTCCTTCAGGAA
>NW_020897991.1:88096-90140 GCF_003984885.1 Neopelma chrysocephalum | reverse complement strand
AGGTCCATATTCCATGGGGTCAGTCCTTCAGGAACTGCTCCAGGTCCTTTCCATGGGGTGAATCCCTCAGGAACTGCTCCAGGTCCATATTCCATGGGATCAGTCCCTCGGGAACTGCTCCAGGTGCCTTTTCCTTCGGGAACTGCCCCCACGTGGGTCCCTCCCCCTCAGAATATCAACCCCGGGCTCGTTGATATTTTTAACCCCTTAAACCCACAACTCTTCGTTTTCCCCCTAAAAGGCAAATCCAGCAGGTCTGTACCCCCCGGGCATCCCAATTTCCCGGCTTTGGGGGCGATTCCAGCCCCTCAATCCACGGCAATTCCCTCCCCGACGTTCCCAAACCCTCCCCAAAGCTCCGCACTCGCGTCCCGGCCGGAGGATTCCTCGGCTCCTTCCCATCCCGGGGTTGCGACATTCCCTCTGCCTTGGCTGGGAAATCCCTGGAGAATCTTTTTCCCGCCCGCTCCGTGACATCCCAGAGCCCGGAGCCGCTCCCGGAGCTTTTCCTGGCGCGTCCCGGAGCCTTTCCCGTCCCGTCCTGGAGCTTTTCCCGCCGCGTCCCGGAGTCTTTTCCCGGCGCGTCCCGGAGTCTTTTCCCGTCCCGTCCCGGAGCCTTTCCCGGCGTGTCCCAGAGCCTTTCCCGTCCCCTCCCGGAGCCTTTCCCGTCCCGTCCCGGAGCCTTTTCCCGGCGCGTCCCGGAGCCTTTCCCGGCGTGTCCCGGAGCCTTTCCCGGCATGTCCCGGAGCCTTTCCCGGCGTGTCCCGGAGCCTTTCCCGGCGGCTTCCCCGGGGAGTTCCCGCTGCTCCGCGGAGCTTTCCCGGCGTGTCCCGGAGCCTTTCCCGTCCCGTCCCGGAGCTTTTCCCGGCGTGTCCCGGCGCCTTTCCCGTCCCGTCCAAGAGCCTTTTCCCGGCGTGTCCCGGCGCTGCCGCCGCCTCCTCCCGCCCGGCCCCGGCTCCTGGGAGCGGCTGTTTTTGTGTCTCCTGGCTCGGGATCCCTTGGCAGCCGCTCCGGGAGCACGTGGTGCCTTTGGCAGGCGCTGGGAAGTTGTTGGGCAATCGCTCCCGACTCCAATCGCTCCCGGCTCCAATCGCTCCCGACTCCTTTCCCAGGCCGGGCACCGGGCGCGTCCTCCGCCCTCCTCCTCCTCCCCTTGTTTTCCCTGGATTTAACTCCTTGTGATCTCCCTCTGGAGATCCCGAACCGGGAGGTTTTTCCGGGCTGGATTCCTCCTCCCGACCCGCTCCGGGAGTAGGATGGAGGATCCTTTTCCTTTTGGGAGCTGGATATGGATTTGGAGGAAGAGGAGGAAGAGGAGGGGGTCGGTTGGATGGCGGGAGCTCAGGGAATGATTCTCCAGCTCCTCCACCTGGCGCTTCCCGGCGCTGAGGATTCCCACGCCAGGATTCCAAGGTGGGGTTTGATCCTGGATTCCAAGGTGGGGTTTTATCCCTGATTCCAAGGTGGGATTATCCCTGATTCCAAGGTGGGGTTTTATCCCTGATTCCAAGGTGGGGTTATCCCTGATTCCAGGGCGGGGTTTTATCCCTGATTCCAAGGTGGGGGTTTATCCCTGATTCCAAGGTGGGGGTTTATCCCTGATTCCAAGGTGGGGTTATCCCTGATTCCAAGGTGGGGTTATCCCTGATTCCGAGGTGGGGTTTTATCCCTGATTCCAAGGTGGGGGTTTTATCCCTGCTGAGATCCAGGCCCTGCCCTGGCTCAAGAGGGTCTTCTCCTGCTCTAGAGAAGGGAAAAAAACATTCCTGGGATCTCCTGGGTTGGAAGAGACCCACAAGGATCATCCAGCTCAACTCCTGACTCCACATGGGGGCTTTAGAGGGAATTCAGGGGCTTTGAGGAATTCCAGGGGGGTTGAGGAGTTCCAGGGGGTTCGAGGAATTCCAGGGGCTTTGAGGGATTCCAGGGGGTTTGAGGGATTCCAGGGGGTTTGAGGGATTCCAGGGGCTTTGAGGGATTCCAGGGGGTTTGAGGGATTCCAGGGGGTTTGAGGGAATGGAGGGGCTTTGAGGGATTCCAGGGG
>NW_020897991.1:87116-88086 GCF_003984885.1 Neopelma chrysocephalum | reverse complement strand
TTCCAGGGGGTTTGAGGGAATGGAGGGGCTTTGAGGGATTCCAGGGGTTTGAGGGAATGGAGGGGCTCTGAGGGATTTGAGGAACTTTTAAGGACTCCCGAGGTTTTTTAAGGAATGGAGAGGCTCTGAAGGAGTCGAGTTTTTTTGAGGGAGTCGAGGGGCTCTGAGGAATTCCCAGCACCGTATCCCAGTATCCCTGTGATCCCTGTATCCCAGTATCCCTGGCACCATATCCCAGTATCCCTGTGAGTCCGGAGGGGGCTGCAGCTCCCACCTCCCTCTCGGGGGTGGATGTTCCCCGAGTTCCCTCCTCGTGCTCCCATTCCCGAATCCCTCTCCCTTCGTGTCCCATTTCCCTCCCCCTCTCCCGCTGCCTGACCTACTTCCCAACGTCTTCCTGGAATTCCAGGTGACTCCAAAGTTCCCGTTGCTCCGGTTCCCTCCTTCCCTGCCCCTGGAAAATGCAGCCGTTGGATTTTGCTCCCGGTCTCTCCCAGCCTTCCCGAGGTCCCCACGGTGGGATTTGTCTTGGATTCCGGCTCCATTTCCACGTGGCTGATCCACGGCCCCGGGAAACAGCGGGAATTCTCCCAGCTGCCTCTCCCAGCGCCGGGGTTGGGAGGGAGAATCCCTGGAATAACCTATCCCAGGCTTGGCAGCCGGGGAGGGAAATCATCCCTTTTCCCTTCCCCGGGATGTTTTTTGGGAGCCCCTGTGGGATGTCAGAGGGGGGAAAACGTGGATTTGGGATGTTTGGGATGAGCCGGGGCTGCTGCAGCTGCCTGGGGTCGGACGGGGCTGCTCCACATCCTCCTCTCCCTCGGGATCCCTCAGGAATTCCTGGTGGGAACAGCGGCTGTTCCCTGCGCTCCTCCTGTCCCTCGGGATCCCTCGGGAATTCCTGTCGGGAACGGCTCCTCCTATCCCTTGGGATCCCTCGGGAATTCCCGGCGGGAATGGCGCCTGTTCC
>NW_020897991.1:85557-87106 GCF_003984885.1 Neopelma chrysocephalum | reverse complement strand
TCCCTTGGGATCCCTCGGGAATTCCCGGCGGGAATGGCGCCTGTTCCCTGTGCTCCTCCTGTCCCTCAGGATCCCTCGGGAATTCCCGGCGGGAACAGCGCCTGTTCCCTGCACTCCTCGGGATCCCTTGGGAATTCCTGGCGGGAACGGTGCCTGTTCCCTGTGCTCCTCCTGTCCCTCGGGATCTCTCGGGAATTCCCGGCGGGAACGGCGGCTGTTCCCTGCACTCCTCCCTCGGGATCCCTCAGGAATTCCCATCAGGAACGGCGCCTGTTCCCTGCGCTCCTCCTCTCCCTCAGGATCCCTCGGGAATTCCCGGTGGGAACGGCGCCTGTTCCCTGCGCTCCTTGGGATCCCTTGGGAATTGCCGGCCCTGTGCTCCTCCTCTCCCTCAGGATCCCTCGGGAATTCCCGGCGGGAACAGCGCCTGTTCCCTGCCCTCCTCCTGTCCCTCGGGATCCCTCGGGAATTCCCGGCGGGAACGGCACCTGTTCCCTGCGTTCCTCCTCTCCCTCGGGATCCCTCGGGAATTGCCGGCCCTGCGCTCCTCCTCTCCCTTGGGATCCCTGGGGAATTCCCGGTGCCAGGGTTGGTGTTTCTCCAGCTCCTTCAGCCAAGGAGAGGTTTGGATGTGTGGGGAGGGAGGGAAAAGAGGAGCTCCGGGCGCCACTGGGGCCGAGCCAGGGCCGGGAAGAGCCGGGAGGGATTTGCCGGGGATTTTCCGGCTCCCTTGGCAGGAATCTCGGAGCTCTGGATGCCAAGGAAGCGCAGCTGCTTCCACCCTCATCCCGGGCAGCCAAGAACCCGGCATTCCCGGGGCATCCCACACCCCTCAGGGCCTCCGTGGATCTTTCCTGGGCAGACTCGGCTCAATTTTGAGGAATTTATTTGGGAAGTGGCACCGGGTGCTCCGTGGATCTTCCTGTTAATCCAGGGAAAAGCCTGGGGTTGTCCACCCGGAGCTGATTCCCACCCCAGGGGGTTTTCCCTGCCCTCCTCTACCTGTGATCCGTTGGGAATTGGGCTGAGGAGTCGGGAATCTCGGAGGAATCTCCACCTGAACGCCCCAAATCCTTGGGATGAGACCCCCCCCCGTGGGATCCTCTGGAACCTCCTGCAGGCTTTCAAACTCCCTAAAAACCTCGGGATTGGGCCCCTCGGGGCTCTGGAATCTCCCAGGAGCCGGTGGGGGACGGATGGAGCATCTCCCACCCTTGTTTTGGGATGGAAAAGTAGGAATTGGAGCCTCCAATTCCTTCCAGTTCCACCTTCCCGGTTCTGACAGAGCTCTCTTGGAATGTTGGTGCCTCCATCTTCCGTGTTTTTGCTTCGGGCTCCATAAATAACTTGGATTTTCCATAAATCCCTTTGGTTCCTCACCTGGATGCGCCGGGAAGGGACAATTCCAACAGGGATCATCCATCCCTGGTCCCACTGAGCTTCAAGGGCTGTGCTTGTTGGGGGGAATTTGTGATCCAGGGGGATTTTGGGTCCCAATCCAGGTGGATTTTGGGTCCCAATCCAGGTGGATTTTGGGCCCCAATCCAGG
>NW_020897991.1:81813-85547 GCF_003984885.1 Neopelma chrysocephalum | reverse complement strand
GTGGATTTTGGGTCCCAATCCAGGTGGATTTTGGGCCCCAATCCAGGTGGATTTTGGGTCCCAATCCAGTGGATTTTATATCCAATCCAGGTGGATTTTGGGTCCCAATCCAGGTGGATTTTGTGTCCCAATCCAGAGGATTTTATATCCAATCCAAGTGGATTTTGGGTCCCAATCCAGGTAGATTTTGTGTCCCAATCCAAGTGGATTTTATATCCAATCCAGGTGGATTTTGGCTCCCAATCCAGGTGGATTTTGGGTCCCAATCCAGGTGGATTTTATATCCAATCCAGTGGATTTTGTGTTCCAATCCAGGTGGATTTTGGCTTCCTCCCCATTATTCCCCCCCATTCCCTCCTTTTCCTCCTCCCTTTCCCGCTGGACTCGTTGCTCCCAACCTGCCCCGTTTCCCTTCGCTCTTCCCGAAAACCCACCGGGATTTTGGGGCAGTTCTTGCCAAAATCCCGGAATTCTGAGCTGGTTTATGGATCTGTTCAAGAACAGGGATTTTGGGAGGGGCATTCCCACCCTTGGAATGGGTTTTTTGGGAACACTTTGTGCCGTCGGCTCCGAGTTGGGTTCTTGTGGCAGCGCCCGGGGAGGAGCCGAGGGTCCCAAATCCCTCTTGGATGGGGAATTCCTGCTCTTTTGCTTTTTGTTGGAATGGCTTGATGGGAAACCCGCTCCCTGTGGCAGCTGGGGGGGGTGAGGGGGCCTTGGGGGGATTTTTCCAGTGTTGGGGGGGTCCTGGCTTCAGGAATGGGGGTGGGATGGGGAGAGGCTCCCCCATCCCCATTTATTCCCCCATTCCTATTTATCCCCCCATTCCCATTCCCATCCCCATTCCCATCCCCATTCCCATTCCCACCCCCATCCCCATTCCCATCCCCATTCCCCTTTCCCCCCATTCCCCCCCATCCCCATCCCCATTCCCATCCCCATCTCCATCCCCATCCTTATTCCCATCCCCATCCTTATTCCCATCCCCATTCCCACCCCCATCCCCATTCCCATTTCCATTTCCCCCATCCCCATTTCCATTCCCATTCCCATCCCCATTTCCCCCCATTCCCATCCCCATTCCCACCCCCATCCCCATCCCCATTTTCCCCCATCCCCATCCCCATTTTCCCCCATTCTCATCCCCATTTTCCCCCATCCCCATTCCCATTTTCCCCCATCCCCATTTTCCCCCATTCCCGTTCCCCCCCCGCTCCCCCTCCCCTGTCCCCCCATCGCTCTCTCGGCGCTCGTCCCCGCTCCCTGCCGCTCCCCTGGCGCGTGTCGGCGCTCGTCGCGCCGGCCTGGCGGGCTCCCCGCGTGCGCGGTGCCCAAGATGGCGGCCTCCACCTCGGGCTCGGCCGCCGCCTCCCCGCCGCCCAAAGTCACCAAAGCGGCGGCGGCGCCGCGGCCCCGCGACCGCGACCGCGGCGGGGACGGCGACCCCGAGCCCCCGGCCGCGCCCGAGCCGGGTGAGCGCCCCTTTTCCCCCCCGCCGGCCCCGCCCCGCCGCGCCCGGGCCCACCCGCGCCGCCCCCCCCCCTTCCCCCTCACACAGCCCCCGGTGCGGCGGGGCCGGGACGGCGCCGGGAGGGCCCGGCGGGGGCGGCGGGAGCGCCGGGGGGGCCCGCGGGGGCTGCGGCCGACGAGACGCCGCCCCTCCTTTGTCCGGGACCCGGCCCCGCTTTGTCCCCGGCGGGACCCCCGGGGGGCGGCCCCCGGGACGGGCTCGGGCCCGGAGCCCGCGGGGAGCGCCCGGTTCGTCCGGCTCGGGCCCCGCGGGGCTGCGGGGGGTGCAGGGCCTCTCTTCTCGCCCCCCCGGGGGTGCCCGGTCCCTTCTCCCGATGCCCCCCCGGGGAATGCGGGGGGTGCCCGGTCCGTCTGTCCCGGGCCATGTGGGGGATGCCCCGACCCTCCATCCCGGGCCCTCCGTCCCGGATCCTCCATCCCGGATCCTCCATCCCGGATCCTCCATCCAGGGCCCCCCCGGGAATGCGGGAAATGCCTGGACCCTCCATCCCGGTCCCTCCATCCCGGCCCTGGTCCCCGCGGGAATGCGGGAAATGCCCGATTCCTCCATCCCGATTTCTCCATCCCAGTCTCTGCATCCCGGTCCCCCCGGGGAACGTGGGAGACGCCCGATCCCTCCATCCCGGACCCTCCATCCTTGTCCCTCCATCCCGGTTTCCCCCCGGGAGGTGCCTGGTCCTTCCATCCCGGTCACTCCGGGAGATTCCCTTTCCCTCCATCCCGATCCCCCGGGAGTTCCCACCCCCCGGGGTTGGGAAGTGGTGTCCGAGGAGCCCCGGGGTGTCCCCAGCCTTGTCCTCGGCCACCCCCTGCTGGGACCTGCCACTGTCCCTGTCCTGTCCCCTGCTGGGACCTGCCACTGTCCCTGTCCTGTGCCCTGCTGGGACCTGCCACTGTCCCTGTCCTGTCCCCTACTGGGACCTGCCACTGTCCCTGTCCTGTGCCCTGCTGGGACCTGCCACCGTCCCTGTCCTGTGCCCTGCAAGGACCTGCCATTGTCCCTGTCCCCTCCCGTCAGGGACCTGTCCCCCGGCCTGCAAGGACCTGCCACCTTTCCCTGTCCCCTGCAAGGACCTGCCACCTTTCCCATCCTCCCCCAGGGACCTGCCACCATCCCTGTGCCCTCCCCCTCAGGACCTGCCACCTCTGCTGTCCTCACCCCTGCTGGGATCTGTCACCTTCCCTGTCCCCTCCCCTTTAGGGACCTGCCAGTGCCTTTGTCCCCTCCCCTTTAGGGACCTGCCACCCTCGCTGTCCCCTCCCCTTAGGGACTCGCACTGTCCCTGTCCTGTCCCCTGCTGGGAAGTGCCACCTTGCCCTGTCCCCTCACCCACGGGGACCTGTCCCCACCCCTGTCCCCTGCTGGGAAATGCCACCTTTCCCTGTCCCCTCACCCACAGGGACCTGTCCCCACCCCTGTCCCCTCCTCTGAGGGACCTCCCGCCATCCCTGTCCCCTCCTCCATCCTTGGGGACCTGTCCCCTCCCTTTAGGGACCTGCCACCACCCCCGTCCTGCCCCTCTTAGGGACCTGCCACCTTCCCTTAGGGACCTGCCACCACCCCTGTCCTGCCCCTCTTAGGGACCTGCCACCTTCCCTGCAGGGACCTGCCACCACCCTGGCCTGGGCTGCCACCTCTGTCCCCTCCCTTTAAGGACTTGTCACCACCTCTGTCCCCTCAGGGACCTGCCACTGTCCCTGTCCTACCCCTGCTGGGACCTGCCACCACCCCTGTCCTACCCCTGCTGAGACCTACCACCGTCCCTGTCCTATCCCCTGCAGGGAGATGCCACCTTTCCCTGTCCCCTCCTCCACCTTTAGGGACCTGTCCCCTCCCCTTAAGGGACCTGTCCCCATCCCTATCCCTTCTCCTTAAGGGACCTGTCACCATCCCTGTCCCCTCCCTTAAGGACCTGTCCCCTTCCCCATCCCTTGGGAAGCTGCCACCATCCCTGTCCCCTCTCCTTAAGGACCTGCCACCATCCCTGTCCCCTCCCTTTCAGGACCTGTCACCATCCCTTGGGAAGCTGCCACCATCCCCTGTCCCTTCTCCTTAAGGACCTGTCACCTTCCCCTGTCCCTGTCCCCCTCCCTGCAGGGACCTGCCACCATCAGTGTCACCCTGTCACCCACCATCAGTGTCACCCTGTCACACCTTCAGTGTCACCCTGTCACCCCCCCATCAGTGTCACCCTGTCACCCCG
>NW_020897991.1:79109-81803 GCF_003984885.1 Neopelma chrysocephalum | reverse complement strand
ATCAGTGTCACCCTGTCACCCCGTCACCATCAGTGTCACCCTGTCACTCCCCCATCAGTGTCACCCTGTCACCCTGTCACACCTTCAGCGTCACCCTGTCACCCCATCACCATCAGTGTCACCCTGTCACCCCCCATCAGTGTCACCCTGTCACCCCACCATCAATGTCATCCTGTCACCCCCCCATCAGTGTCACCCTGTCACACCTTCAGTGTCACCCTGTCACCATCAGTGTCACCCTGTCACCCCCATCAGTGTCACCCTGTCACACCACCATCAATGTCATCCTGTCACCCCCCCATCAGTGTCACCCTGTCACCCCCCCTTCCCTCTCTCTCCCTTCTTCCCTCCCTCCATCCCTTCCTTTCTTCCCTCCTTTCCTCCCTCCTTCCCACCTGTTCCTGTCCCCCCCAGTGACATCCCATTGGGATGGGGGTCTCCTGTCCCTGGGGGAGAGGGTTTATCCCCCCTTGGAACATCCCAAATTCCTGCTGGAGCAGCTCCAACCCCCCCATATCCCATTCCACTCCATCCCTCCATCCTACCTGTCCCAGTCCCTCCCAGTGACATCCCAGTGGGATGAGGGTCCCCTGTCACCAGGGGAGGGTTTATCCCCCTGGGAACATCCCGAATTCCCCCTGGAGCAGCTCCAACCCCCCCCATCCCATTCCCCTCCATCCCTCCCAGTGACATCCCATTGGGATGGGGGTCCCCTGTCCCTGGGAGAGAGGGTTTATCCCCCTGGGAACATCCCAAATTTCCCCCATATCCTGTTCCCCTCCATCCCTCCCAGTGACATCCCAGTGGGATGGGGGTCCCCTGTCCCTGGGAGGGAGGGTTTATCCCCCTCCGAACATCCCAAATTCCCCCCCTGTCCCTGGGGGAGGGTTTCTCCTGCTCAGAACATCCCAAATTCCCCCCGGAGCAGCCCCAATCCCGCTCCCCCCCATCTCCCCTTCCCCTGCCCATCCTGACCCTGTCGTTCCCGGCAGTCCTGGCTCCGGAGGAGGACGAGCTGGTGGCCATGGAAGTGACTTCCCCCCCTCCCATCCCGAAGAAAAGCTCGGCCCAGCTGGATCCGCCCCCGCCCCGGATCGGGACCAAACTGTCCCCGGAGCCCCCCGGGAGCAAAGCGGAGCCTCAGGACCCCAAAGGTGGGTGTTTTCCCGGGATTCTCCTCCCATCCCACATCCTGGCCCCAAACTGGAGCCTCAGGACCCCAAAGGTGGATGTTTTCCCGGGATTCTCCTCCCATCCCACATCCTGGCACCCCAGCCCGGAACCTGACCCCCTGCGAGGTGGTCGGGCAGGAATATCCCGAGTTCATCCTCCCACTGAATCCTGAGTTTTCATCCTCAAAACTGGGGGTGTGGGCAGCCAAAATCCCCCGGGATTGGATCACCAGCACATCCTCCCTCAGCCATTCCCTGACTTTCATTTTTCCCTGTTTTCCCTGCCGTTCCCAGCCCAGAGCCTGACCACATGTGAGGTGGTTGGGCAGGAATATCCCGAGTTCATCCTCCCAGTGAATCCCGAGTTTTCGTCCTCAAAACTGGGGTTGTGGGCAGCCAAAATCCCCCAGGATTGGAGCACCAGTGTGTCCCTCCACTTCCTCTGAGTCTCCTACCTCAGCCATTCCCTGACTTTCATTTTTGCCTGTTTTCCCTGCCCTTCCCAGCCCAGAGCCTGACGACATGTGAGATGGGTGGGCAGGAATATCCTGAGTTTTCATCCTCAAAACTGGGGTTGTGGGCAGCCAAAATCCCCTGGGATTGGATCACCAGCACATCCTCCCTCAGCCATTCCCTGACTTTGGTTTTTTCCCTGTTTTCCCTTCCTCTCCCAGCCCAGAGCCTGATGACGTGCGAGGTGTGCGGGCAGGAATATTCCCTGACTTTGTTTTTTTCCCTGTTTTCCCTTCCTCTCCCAGCCCAGAGCCTGACGACGTGCGAGGTGTGCGGCGCCTGCTTCGAGACGCGCAAGGGGCTGTCGAGCCACGCGCGCTCTCACCTGCGGCAGCTCGGCGTGGCCGAGTCCGAGAGCAGCGGGGCCCCCATCGACCTCCTCTACGAGCTCGTGCGCCACAAGGGCAAGGCCGACGGGGCCCCCTCCGCCGCCCTCGTCCCGCCCCTGGCCAAGAAATCCGCCTCCCCCAAGGAACCCGGGCCCGGGGGTCCCCGGCCGGCGCTGCTGGCGCTGACCAAGGCCGAGCGGCCGCCCGAGGGGGCCGTCAACAAAGCCATCAAATCCCCGCCCGGCTTCGCCAAGGCCCTGGGCCAGCCCGGCTCCCCCGTGCTGAAGAAGGTGCCGCCGGCGCTGGGGGGGTCCCCGTCCCCCAAGAACCCCGAGGAGAAGAGCTCCAAGCTGGGGCTGAGCCCCCTGCCCGGCTCGCCCACGGCGCAGTGGGCGCAGGACGAGGACGGGCCCCTCAACTTGAGTGAGTTCCCATGGGTTTTCCCTGGGCTTTCCCGCTTTTCTGAGGGTTGGGGGGGTGCCTGGCTTCCTCTTCCCTCCTCTCCCTGCTTGGGAGACCCTGCGTCGGGGTCGGAGCCGGCGCGTGACATCCGCTGCGAGAAATTCCATATCGCTCCCAAACCCAATCCCACATTTATCCCAGTTAATAACACAATAGTTAACTGCCTGGGAATCGGGGTGGGCAGGAGACAACTGGAATTCCAGGCAGTTCTCCCTCTG
>NW_020897991.1:78046-79099 GCF_003984885.1 Neopelma chrysocephalum | reverse complement strand
CTCCCAAACCCAATCCCACATTTATCCCCAACCTCATCCCAGTTAATTACACAACACCTGATTGTCTTGGGATCGGGGCGGGCAAGAGGCAGCCGGAATTCCAGGGTGGGCAGGAGGCAGCCAGAATTCCGGGCGGTTCTCCCTCTGGAATCTCCACTCTCTCCGCAGCGTCGGGGTCGGAGCCGGCGCGCGACATCTGCTGCGAGAGATTCCATATCGCTCCCAAACCCAATCCCACATTTATCCCAGTTAATTACACGATAGTTAATTGTCTTGGGATCGGGGTGGGCAGGAGGCAGCCAGAATTCCGGGCGGTTCTCCCCCTGGAATGCCGCTCTCTCCGCAGCCTCGGGGTCGGAGCCGGCGCGCGACATCCGCTGCGAGTTCTGCGGGGAGTTCTTCGAGAACCGGAAAGGTCTGTCGAGCCACGCGCGCTCCCACCTGCGCCAGATGGGGGTCACCGAGTGGTACGTCAACGGCTCCCCCATCGACACCCTCCGAGAGATCCTCAAGCGCCGCCGCCACGGCGGGAATCCCGCCGGGAATCCCGCCGGGAACCCCTCCGGCCCCAAGGCCGTGGCCAAGAGCCTGCTGGGAGCCCTGGGACCGCTGGAGCCGCGCGGGCCGGCAGAGCTGCACATTCCCGCCCTGGGGAAGAAGGTCCCGCCACCCGGCAGCCCCCCGGGGCCGTCTCCCACCTCGTCCCCGCCTCCCACCGCCCGGAAGATGTTTCCAGGCCTCTCTCCTCCCTCCTTGCAGAAGAAGCTCAAGCCAGAGCAGCTGAGGGTGGAGATCAAGCGGGAGTTGATGTCCGGAGGGATCCACGGGGAGCCGCACCCGTCGGATCGCGCCTGGTCCCCCCGGGATGAGATGTCGCCCCTCAACCTCTGTGAGTGACCCCCAGGGAGGGGGGATGTGCTGGATTTGGGGGGGCTGAGGGATCATCCCAGGGATTTAGGGTGGGCTGAGGGCTCATCCCAGGGATTTGGGGTGGGCTGAGGGCTCCTCCCAGGGATTTGGGGCACTGAGGGCTCATTCCAGGGATTTGGGGGT
>NW_020897991.1:75216-78036 GCF_003984885.1 Neopelma chrysocephalum | reverse complement strand
AGGGATTTGGGGACCTGAGGGCTCATCCCAGGGATTTGGGGTGGGCTTAGGGCTCGTCCCAGGGATTTAGCAGCACTGAGGGCTCATCCCAGGGATTTGGGGGTGGGCTGAGGGCTCATCCCAGGGATTTGGGGGGACTGAGGACTCATCCCAGGACTTTAGGGGGGCTTTGGGCTCATCCCTGGGATTTGGGGGGCTCATCCCAGGACTTTGAGGGGCTCATCCCAGTGTTTTGGAGGGGGCTTTGGGCTCACCCCTGGGACTTGGGGGGCTCATCCCAGCACTTCTGGGGGCTCATCCCAGGCTTTGGGGGACTGAGGGCTCATCCCAGGACTTTAGGGGGCTCATCCCTGGGATTTGGGGGGCTCATCCTGGGACTTTACGGAGCTCATCCTGGGACTTTAGGAGGCTCATCCCAGCACTTTAGGGGCCTCATCCCATCACTTTAGGGGCCTCATCCCAGGCTTTGTGGGGCTGAGGCTCATCCCGGTGTTTGGGGGGGCTCAGGGCCCATCCCGACGCTCCAACCGAACCCTCCCATCCCTCCCATCCCCACGTCTCTCGGGGATCCCCGGGTCATTCCGGGGGTGTCCATCCCCCTGTGGCTGATCCCGGGGGTGTCCATCCATCCCATCCCCCCGTGGCTGATCCCGGGGGTGTCCATCCATCCCATCCCCCCGTGGCTGATCCCGTTGTCCCCGCAGCCTCGCGGGCCGACCCCGTGCGCGACATCCGCTGCGAGTTCTGCGGGGAGTTCTTCGAGAACCGCAAGGGCCTGTCGAGCCACGCGCGCTCCCACCTGCGCCAGATGGGGGTCACCGAGTGGTCCGTCAACGGCTCCCCCATCGACACCCTCCGGGAGATCCTCAGGAAGAAATCCAAGCCCTGCCTCATCAAGAAGGAGCCGCTGGCGCCCGGCCTGGAGCCCCACAAGGGGCTGGGGGAGGACGGGCTGGATCCCAAACCCCCGGGCCCGGCCGGGAAGGTGCTGCCGGGGCTGTCGCTGGCCCCGCTGGGCGGGAGGCCGGGAAAACCGGGGGCCGGGGGGGCCCTGGCGCTCACCCCCCTGGGATCCAAAGCTCCCGGAGCGTTCCTGGCTCCCAAGCGGCCGCTGCCCGACGACCGGCTGGGCCCCCACGGGGAATCCAAGCACAAGGCCTTCGGGCCCCCCGAGCTGCCCTTCAAGGCCAAGGCCCTGCACGACAAGGCCTGTGAGTCAGGGGGGGACGGGATTCCTGGGGTGGGAGGGGATGGGATTGTTGGGATGGGGAGCGTGGAGAGGGAAGGGGAGGTTTGGGATCGGGGGTCCAGGGGGATCCCTGGGATGGGAGGGGATGGGATTTGTTGGGATGGGAAGTGTGGAGAGGGAAGGGGAGGTTTGGGATGGAAAGGGGACGGGATTTGTCGGGATGGGAAGTGTGGAGAGGGAAGGGGAGGTTTGGGATGGGGGTTCCGGGCGGATCCCTGGGGTGGGAGGGGATGGGATTTGTTGGGATGGGGAGCGTGGAGAGGGAAGGGGAGGTTTGGGATGGGAGGGGATGGTCACAGGAGGGTCCGAGGGGATCCCTGGGATGGGAGGGGATGGGATGGGATGGGATGGTCACAAGAGGGTCTGGGGGGATTCCCGGGATGGGAGGGGATGGGATTTGTTGGGATGGGAAGTGTGGAGAGGGAAGGGGAGGTTTGGGATCGGGGGTCTGGGCGGATCCCTGGGGTGGGAGGGGATGGGATTGCTGGGATGGGGAGCGTGGAGAGGGAAGGGGAGGTTTGGGATGGGAGGGGATGGTCACAGGAGGGTCCGAGGGGATCCCTGGGGTGGGAGGGGATGGGATGGGATGGGATGGTCACAGAAGGGTCCAGGGGGATCCCTGGGGTGGGAGGGGATGGGATTTGTCGGGATGGGGAGCGTGGAGAGGGAAGGGGAGGTTTGGGATCGGGGGTCCAGGCGGATCCCTGGGGTGGGAGGGGATGGGATGGGATGGTCACAGGAGGGTCCAGGGGGATTCCCGGGGTGGGAGGGGATGGGATTGTTGGGATGGGAAGTGTGGAGAGGGAAGGGGAGGTTTGGGATGGGAGGGGACGGGATTTGTCGGGATGGGAAGTGTGGAGAGGGAAGGGGGAGGTTTGGGATCACCTGAACCTCTGGAGTTGGGGGTTCCCTCTGTCAGCGGGTCCCCAGCGGGGCTGGGGGTGATTCCAGAGGTGGAAAACTGGGAATTTGGATCCCATGGAGGGTTTTAAATGCCATCCCTGATTCCTGTTTTCCCACAGCCTCCGAGGCTCTGGGTATTCCTGTTCCCCCAGGTGTCCCTGTCCCCCTGCGTGTCCCTGTGTCCCCCTGGCTATCCCATATCCCATATAATTCCCATTATCCCGCAGCCTCCAGGGTGTGCTGCGAGCCTGTCCCATATCCCACATCCCATATAATTCCCATTATCCTGCAGCCTCCAAGGCGTGCTGCGAGCCTGTCCCGTATCCCATATCCCATATAATTCCCGTTATCCCATATAATTCCCATTATCCTGCAGCCTCCAAGGCATGCTGTGAGCCTGTCCTATCTCCCATTTCCCATATCCCATATAATTCCCGTTATCCCATCTAATTCCCATTCTCCCACAGCCTCCAAGGTGTGCTGCAAGCCTGTCCTGTATCCCATCTCCCATATAATTCCCATTATCCCTCAGCCTCCAAGGCATGCTGCCAGCCTGTCCTGTATCCCATATCCCATATAACTCCTGTTATCCCATATAATTCCCATATCCCATCTCCCATGTAATTCCCGTTATCCATCCCTGTTTTCCAGCCTCTGAAGCGTGCTGC